>NW_027273853.1:26602500-27015000 GCF_046630095.1 Trachinotus anak | reverse complement strand
ACCTTTTCTTTTTCTGATGCATAAACGAGGACATGGGCGAGTACGTGGTTAAACATCAACAATAATCAGTATCTGAGCTTAAAAAGGTCGATGCTCAACCAAAGTGTGACATTAAAAATGTGTTTTTTTTTCCTCTTTGTGTCCCTGTGAGGAAAAATAATCGAGACCAATTATTTCTCCACACAACCACATGTTCATTAGATCACAGTTTCCCTTCCAGCTGCTCAGAAAATGTCACACACACAGGGAATATTCAACCAATACCATTGATTGGCCTGAAGTCGCCTGTAAAGGGCAGTGAGCAGGGACGACAAGCTACACGATCAGGCTTTAAACTTTACAACAGCTGCTTCAGTAGCTTCACGATCGTTGAACAGAAACTGTCACATTTTGTCTGATTAAC
Organism: Trachinotus anak; assembly: GCF_046630095.1. NCBI lineage: Eukaryota > Metazoa > Chordata > Actinopteri > Carangiformes > Carangidae > Trachinotus > Trachinotus anak. The sequence continues at coordinate 27,014,597 of NW_027273853.1, read as the reverse complement.
AAACGTCTCAATTAAAGTTTCATACTGATGAATGCCACAGTCAGTGACAGTGAGCTGAAACCTGAGCAACGTTTGTACTTCCTCAGGAAACAAAATGTTTTTAATATGGAGGAAAAGGAGAACGATGTTGAATGAATCTGTATGACTGTCTGTCTCAGACAAAAAACACCTGTAACGGAAGCTGCTGAGGTGCAATCTCCTGTGCAATAACCTTGCTGAATTTTCACGTGTAAATTGCCATTTGAAAGTTTTTTGTGTATTTAGTGTCTGACATTTTTATAGTGTTGTGTGTCATTATAATGTATCATGCATATTGTTGCACTTGTGTTGTTTTTATCGGTTTGTATTTGCACCCCTGACTGTGATAATAAAACATCTGACTCTGAATCAGTGGCAGAGGCTTCAGCTACTCGACTCCAGACAGCGGAGACAAGAATCAGAGTCGCAGTGATGCTCCCTGTCGCGCTGAAATGAACAGGTGAGATAAAAAGATACGAGGGCAGGAACAGGAGAGGAGACAGGGAGAGGGGACTCTTCATCCCCAGATAAGAGGTTATTAGAGTCAGAGGAAAGGACGCAGTGAGGGAGGGGAGGTAATGTTTCCTCAGCTGCGGGGGGGGTCACATCCTCCTTTGATGTTAAAGGGCTCAAAACTCAGCAATTTTTACTGGACAAGTGCGGCTGAGCTGAAATCTGAAAGCAACAGGAAAGACGAGGAAAAAAGAGAGACAGTGCTTCTCAAACCTCTCTGTCACAGCTCAGACAGCAATTTAAGCGTTTGTAAAAGGGGGAGACTCGACAGCGACATCTGTCTGAACTGCCATCAGTAAAAAAGCTCTCAATTGTTCAGACAGTATTTTGTGGTGTTGCTTTTAACCCCTTTTCAAACTGAAGCCTTCGAAATTACAAGAGTTCAGGAAACTCCTCCCTTAGAGAGGGGTCCAAAAATTTACCAAAGGGGTCAGAAGCTGATTTCTTGGGCGGGAGAAAAGAAGGAAATATATTCTGCACCACAAAATTATCAAGATTTTTCTGACTTTAACGTCTTTATTTGTTTCTTGTTACATACTGTAGTCAAGGGTTCACAATCAAAAACAGGGTCAGAGCCACTGTTTCAGAAGATTTGTTTTCTAGATGTAAAAAATCTGCAAACGAGTTTATATTAATCTCTATCAGACGGATATGAAATCTGCCAGGATCCATCCGGGATGTTCACCACTACAAGCAAATCTGGGTAAACACAAACACGTTCCAGTCAAGTGCAGGTGGAAAGATTTTATACTTAGTTTGGAGAATTGGAAAACACCATTTCAACGTCTCTGTGGATACAGGAAAGCTCTCCAGGTAGGTTAAAGGTCTGAATGACACCAACGCATCGAACCAGGGTCAACAGATCTCTCAGGGTTTAACAGACAATGTCCAACTTTCGTGAGCCAGAAGGTGAATTCTGTTTATTGTTAATGATGTTTACAGTGAATTTAGAGAAGTACTACAATGTGTAAAAAGAGAGACATAAAGAGAGAGAGCCGGTGAGACCATGCACAAGTGAGAAATAAGAAAGTTGAAAAGTTGAAAACAAATCCTAATGTAATTCTGTGTGGGTCTCTGCAGTTCTGTGTTTCAGCAGTGATGTCTGTGGAGATGAAGCTAAGCTAAAGTTCAGTCAGGAAGTCTGCCTTCATGTGTCCTCTGTTTATTTACATCCCCCATCTCTTCACACTTTCACGTTAAACCAATCAGATTTTCCTGCAGCCTCTGTGAACTGATTGTCTCGTTGCTGTCAAAATTTAAAACTTTCAGCTTTCATCACAACCTGAGCTCATCAGAAACCTGCCTCCACATCTCATCCACCCAGATGTGCAGCCTCTCACCCCCCCACCAGGGTCTGGACTCCACAGGGAGAGTTTCCTGCTTATGCTACCACTACTCCCGTAAGGGGATGATGTCACCAAAGACTCCTCATCTATGTCTTCTTGTTCCACTGTTGTTGTGCACACTGAGGCAAATAAATGAATTCAATTACTCTTCAAGCCGTTCTTCCAGTAGCGTCTCCCCTGACTGTACTGCAGCTGTCTCTTTGAAATGTGTGACAGTCTCAAACAAACGAGGTCAAACATGATGATTTGACGTGAATCACAGTTCGAGAGGGGAATGTTTGACACAGTATGAATACGTTCTGCGTCACCACACTCTTCTCTTTGTCATCCAAAAACTCACATAACAAACACAACCCATTTTTATGAGAACTTTTCTTCTTCTTTCTCCTTTTTTCCTTTGCTCATGAACACAACTTTACATTACGTATCTCAGCTTAATCGTAATTCCATCCTTAACCCTGAACCATATCTTGGCACCGACATTGGTAGGGACTGTTCTCACTCTGCTGAAAGTCAACTTGGTCCTCACTAAGATAGAAACACATAGAAACACAGACGCAGGACAAAACCCCTGGTGACTCAACATAGGCTCAACATACACTCAAAACACCCCCCCCCCCCCCCCCCCTCCCTTTACAAAAACCTCTAATGTACATACCAGGGCTTCCCATAAAGAGACCACGCTGTAATGACGCGGTGCCTCCTGGCACTGTTAAAAACAACATCTCACAGAGCCGAATTAAAACAGCCTGGGAAGGGCAGAGTCAAATCAACCCCAACGACGAAGGCTTGTGGTGAAAACGGAGCAGTAAAAGGCGTTGGCTTGACCATAAACTGGTTTTAAGGTTTTCTCCAGTCTTCAGCTCAATGGAAAACAATAAATTTGGGTAACAATTGTTTATTAAATCAGGGTTTGTGGAGTGTTTGATATTGGAATTGCTTTAAATGTTCATTAAACATCTAAAAAGGCATTTGGTGCATGGCTGCAAGAAACAATTACGCTCCTTATCGACGGACTGTTTTTCAGTCAAGCGATTAGTCTTTAAAATGTCAAGAAAATTGTGAGAAATTCCCCATAAAATACCCATGGTGATGTCGTTAAATTGTGAGTTCTTTCCAACCAATTGTCCAAAACACAAAGATTTTCAATGTACAATAATATAAAACAGAGAAAATCAGCAAATCCTCATATTTGTGACACAAATGTTTGGTATTTTCACCTCCGGCAATGAGGTCATGTTTTCACCCATGTCTGTGTGCTTGTCAACAGGATTACACAAAAAGTACTGAACCAATTTGCACCAAATTTGGTGGATGGATGGAGCATGGGCCAGTGACGAACCCATTACATTCTGGGGCAGATGGGGCTTAGTCACTATCAAGTTGAATTTTTTTTCTCTGAAGTCTGGTTGGTGTTTTTTGACACTGCCCTTGGCGGAGGTCTGACCTTTCTCAGTGCCCTTCTAATTGCTTCATAAATTACTAACTTTAAACAGATTATCAAAATTTCTCAACTGCTTAGCTGAATAAATCCACATTAGCTTTACTTTATATCCAATTGATATACAGCAGATTTTCAACATCTCTTTAATTGCGACTTGATTACTGATGCCAGAATGGCAGAATGATGAAAGAATGGCTTTAATTCTACCAATATGGTAAAACACAGATAATTGTCCCCAAAAATATAAGCACAGGCCCTGAGGTGACTTTTGATTTCTAACAGTAACCCATAATGGACACTTTACACCCTTTTTCCTGCCAGTGAGTATGTTTTTACCCATTTTCTCCCAGTGTTTATCTCATTCTGGGATCAAGCTGTTTAAATCTTTTCATAAGTATAGCCCCCGAAATACAACTGATTCATTTTCCAGGTTGACCAACAACCACGTGTTTATGCAGCGAAGCACTCAGTTCACTATCATAAATCAGAATCAGAATTCCTGCAGGATGGAGCTTTTACTCACACCACTCTCCATCCTGACTCTGCTGCCAGGACCTGGGCGTCCAGAAAAACCCTGGCACTCTGGTCCGGTCCTGCCACGCGGCCGGTTGGCGAGGCGAGAACTGAATCTGGTGTGAAACAGAGGGTCACTAGCACACCAGCAGGGGCTGAAACAGCAGGTACGCCCTCTAATCTGTGTCTGTCGTATTGAGAGGAGCTGGCAGTCTCTGAAACAGTTACTCTCAGCCCCGGAGTCTGCAGGGTTTCATTCCAACAAACCACCACACTGGCTCATTCTGCTGATTAGCGAGTCTTCGTCCAGGGGGGAGGAACTAATTAGTGAAATGAGCTTGATGGAATGAATTCCTGCATACAATCAGGTCCAAATGGCACAGGGATAAGAACCACTGCCTTAAAGCACTGAAGCAGCAATGTATAATTGTGCAAAAATATGTCATGTCATGAATTTTTTGTCTAAATTATCAAAAAACAGTGGACTAAGTATTTCCTGTTTGTTTATCTCAGGACTGCTTAACTCTAGTTACCCCTCAGATAAATACTGAACTTGGGAAGACTTTTCCTCCCACTGGCTGATTTGTCCTCTTGCTATGTTAATTTTACTAAATGATTAATCACTTAAAGTCAACTATCAAGCAAAAAAACCAACATTCACTGATTCCAGCTTCTTAAACAAGAGGCTTTGTGGTTTTTCACATCTTTGCAAACTGAATATCCTTGAGATCTGGACTGCTGGATTACATTGTACCAACATGTGTACAGCGATGGATAAGCCCCACCTGACCTCCCATACTCATCTTCACTTCCTAAACCTTCCAAGGAACAAAAGCTGTGCTTGTGTAGAGATCAGAGGTCTCAGACTGGGCGGCATCGATCCACTTTGTGAAGTGGATTGTGAAAATTTTGAACTTTGAAAACATTGAAAAAAATTCAATGAATATAATTTATGTAGGGAATATAAACAAAAATGTGTTTGCTGATGCTATCATGCTGTCCTTTATTTCACAGAGACTCAACATGGATCATTTTTTCATTAGTTATCAGTCAATCATTAACACATTATCATTGTTAATGATTGATAAAAAACAGTGGGGTGTGGGGTCGTGAACTGTTTTCAGCTTCTTCGGCATGTCAGAAATGTTTGAGAACCACTGGTACGGATGAATGGATAAAGAAAAGCATTAAAGCTCCACACAGTCTAAAGGTAGATGTCCATGTGTTTGTGATTATAAAGCAGGTCTTGGTTCTATATTAATACTGTGAAAGTATCAAAGCCTCAGTCCACAGAGAAATGCACACAGCCTGTATTCAGAAACTGAGCCTTAAAACCAGCCGTCAGGACTTCTGGAACTTTGTGATGTCACAACAAAGCCATCACTGCTCTAAGCCATGCCCCATGCTCCAAGCCCCGCCCACCTGGACCCACCACCCAACCTTACAGGATTTGGTTTCTCTCAGTGTTTACCTGAAATCTGCTCTATTTTTATTCAATCACCCAGAAAACAGTCAGCTAATCAGAGGAGAGGATCAGAGCCTCTCTTCTGACTGAGAGAGGAAAATACAAAACTACATTGATGAGATGGTTTTTGGTTTTTATACCACAAATATATTTTCTTATAGATATCAAAACTTCAAATACAAAACACAGGAAAATGGAAAATATGGGACCTTTTAAAAGGTACCAGATTTAAGAGTCTGATTTTCACGTGGGAAAAACACCAGCGCTGACAGTAAACTACTGAAATGACACTAAGATGCTAAACCCTGGGTCTGTTTAGTCCAAACAGGTGTGACCTGCTGTCAGATACAAAATGCTTGAAAGCAACGGACACATAGGAGTCAATGTTGCCACACAGAGACCTCGCTTTCTGACCAAAAACTGCTGTCGGGGGCAAGAACAGAGCCGCCAGTATTGCTCAGGAACTCGGCGTCTAGACAAAGCAGTGGCTGTGTTGAAGCAGAACTCACGATGCCCCCCCCCCAGCAGCACTTTCTTCACCCACATCAGTCACGACCTCCAGCCCCCACCCAGGGCAAAAGCACTCTGGTTCACTCTGAACAGAGCAGCACAAAGATCACACAACATGAGAGTGGAGGTGGAGGTGGAGGGGAGGACAGGGGTGTTTGTTAGGACCGTTGCCTTGGAGACGAATGGCGACCACGGGAGCAAAAAAATGCAGATGGAGCGCTGTAGTAGCTGCTGAATGCCTGTAAATTTAATTGCTTTCGCTCCAATGCATTACTGTGAAGCCAACAGGGAGACAGTAAGTCGAGCTGGAGAGAGGAGTGATCGATTAATGGCTGAAACAGAAAAGGAGGCAGAGGCTCTTATTCCCACACTGATTCCACTGAAACCACTCAGGAACATCAGGACTGGACAGTGGTTACAACCGTTAATACACTTTTTTTAAGTTTTATTTTAACATCATCCATGTTCACATTCCCACAGATTCACTATTCCTCACCACCAAATTTTTATATCACAACAAATAACATAAGGAGGGCAGCAGCCCTGGAATCTGACAGTCTGGGATTTCGTGAATGCTGCAACAAAAACCGGAATTATAACAAATACACCCAGTCCCAGCCTGGTCAGGTGCGAGAAAGAACTGATGAAACCTCTTGGATGAGAGGTGAAACGTCTTCCTAGACAAATAACCAAGTCCAGTTGCTTTCAATTTAAAACTCCTTTGAGATACTATGACCTGGACAAATGAGAATATTCACAGGCTATAACAAATACACTTTGGAGTTGGTATAACATAACAGACTTTAGGGACATGCAGCAAGCAGGAGGATGACAGGTGGGATTTGAGACTACGATACTGTAGAAATACGCTTTTAAATCTTTTAAATCGTAATATTTTTTATTGTTTTTTTATTAGGAACTAATTAGTGTTCTGATGTTTCCCTGTTTTCTTTCTGCTTTTGTAATCTCAGCATCATTGAAACTGAGGGTCACCCCTCAATGTATCTATGAGAAATCAAATAAAGATTTCAGTCTCATCAGGTTGTATTATTTCCTCCTGAAGATGACCACTCAGTGCAGGTGAGGCTGATGGGAACGCCAGGTGTAGGCAGGTAAATCTGACCGGGTGATGGTGCAACAGGAAAAAGTTAGAACTGCTACACTGAGATATTTCAGTCTGGACCAAACCAACCACAGAAACACCTTCACTGGCTCAGCATCAGCCCACAGTCCCACGCCATCGGCACCTTGCCCCGAACAGCCCTCCATTTTGTAATGACTCGGAGGCGTTCTTTGACATTTAGATTAGAGCGTCTCTCCTCCACTCGCAGCCTCTCACACGCCTCCTCCCTTCATTTTCACACGTGTCAAGGCTCGGCCGCCATCTTCCTGTCACCATCTCACACAGTAGCTCGAGGAATCTGCTTCTTGGCAAAGCGCTCGCTGACACACATTCAGTACATTCACCTCAGGTGTTAGACCGCAGCGGGAGAGGACGCTTCTCTGCAGCAGGTGGGTGGCTGGTGGCGGCGCTGCTGTGCTCAAGGGCACCTCAGCAGGGACGGGGCCAGAACATTTCAGCCGGGGAGAGAACAGCTGCAGAATGAATGACCCTGAGAACATTTCACAGAACCCCCTCTTCCTTTTACTTTCTATTTTTAAGACTCCACCTACGGCTCTTTAAAATGACTGAAACATTAAAAGATGAAAACTCTGAGCACAAAGACGTGAAATTTAAGGACCAGGTCCTCATTCAGGGCTGAAAAACTGAGCAAACTAAACAGATAAAGAGCAGCTTTAACTGGTGGCCAATTACTTTCCCCATCAGGGAATCAATTTAAAATTATTTGTGATATCTTGGATTCCTCTAGACCACATTTCCCATAAACCTTGCTGTTTCCTGTCATAAAGGTAGATGTTGAACCCCCATTTGTTTTCACTGAAGAAGATAATCATGTAGTGATGTACTATTTAAGCTTTCTGTCCTAAAATTACCTTAGATACCAGAAATATTATTAGTTCAACTTTTACTTTGAAAGAAAGGGTTCCTCATCCTGTTTTGTGTGATAAAGCAAAACAGAGATTCCCTTGAAATCAAAAGCAGTACAAGCTGGGAAAGAAAGCCTTAATATATGATAATTATAATGGTGAATTTCTGAGGCCCATACCAATGAAAGCATTTCAGCAGTGACGATGTTGAAATGCTACAGAGAACATTGCCCCAACATTCGTTTTTTTTTTGTTGTTTTTTTTGTTTTTGTCAGGGGAGCGGGTGCATTTATTCAATTAATGTCCTGTTTTTAACCATTTCAAACTGCCATAAATAATATTATTGGTAAGAATCTACTAAATTAGTTCTTTCTACCTCTAAATCATAACATAATGAGCCATTAGTTAGTGTTCAGTAGTTATGATTCACCGTTCATGCTCATCTGTTAAACTACATTTATTGTGAAAAGTAAGTGTGATGTTGAGAATAGAGGAATTAAATCATGAAAGGATTTAATTAGTCAACCGCACCGTAGCATCATGTGCTAATAAACACAGTCACAAAGCATTCTGGGGGAATTAAACCTTCAGTGTGACACCTCTACTAAATAACACAGTGTCATAATGAGTGTTATTTTGTGATTATGTATTAATTGCATCGTCTCTCGTTTCCACCGCAGCTAAGAGCAGTAAACTTTTATCTGCCGTGTTCCTGTGGAGCTGCAGCTGGAAAAAACTCCCACGCTCCTCTCTGCTGCCTCCGGCTGCTGCAGCAGCAGCGTCAGGAGCAGGAGAGGAGCAGGTGGACAGGCCCAACCAAAAGCACAATTATTATTTCATGTAGAGAGAAGAAGAGAAAGAGAAAGAGAAAGAGAAAAGCACTGGAAAGATGAAAAAATTATATAACAAGGTTTCTCTCTCTCTCTCTCTCTATTAAATGGTGTGTGTGTGTGTGTGTGTGTGTGTGTGTGTGTGTGTGTGTGTGTGTGTGGAGCCCCTGGGATGACTGACAGCAGCGACATGTACAGTAGCTGAACAAAATGTCAGCCCTCTGAAACAGGATCTGCTGGGGTTGAGCAGTGAGCAGATTTACATCAGAGAGTCACTTTATCAGCTTCACCTGTAAAATCAAATCCCAGTTTCATCACTGACGTATTAATTTAACCGTTCGTCTCTTTATTATTGAGGTTTTCGTTTGCAGAGGTGGTGAACTGGACTGTATTCTAACCACTCAGCAATGATCATTATCTCACTGAAGCTTCACCAAGCTTGAACAACAATCGGCCGTTAGGAGCTGCTGAGGCAGAGCTGCTGGACTGGACTGGATCACAGAGGTGGTCAATAAAGGGAGAGAACATCATGAGATGACAGAGACTCATTATTACCTTTCTGGATTAATCAGTTAATCAATTTCTCTGTAAATGTCAGAGAAAGTGAAAAATGGAAGGTAGACTTTCCAAGACGATGACTTCACACGTCTTGTTTTTATTTAAGTGCAACAAGTTGATGAGGGGTTTAAACTGTTAATTTGTAATCAAACTTATTGATCGATTTTGCTGTCTCTGTCTCTGACTCATGAGAGGATTGTACCTTGAGCGTTTAGCTACTTAATTAATTAAATTAGATATTTCTGTCGTTTCCAAACAGTTCTCAGTCATGATGTAGAGTTTATATGTGGATCGTGATATAAATTATACTGTGACAAGATTTTTAATCAATATTTCCAACCCATCTCTCTCTCTCTCTCTCTCTCTCTCTCTCTCTCTCTCTCTCTCTCTCTCTCTCTCTCTCTCTCTCTCTCTCTCTCTCTCTCTCTCTCTCTGCTTCGTTTCCTCCGTTCTGCTTCAGCTCTTCACAGAACAACCAACCAACAGACTCCTGACAAATCCTGACGTCAGGTCTTCCCAGTTCAGTTTCACGCCTCTCACAAGTGTGTGAGTACTTCCTATAAAACACAAAGTAATTTGTACACACACACACACACACACACAGATGTCTTGTTACAGATACACACTGTATTGTAGCTTCGGCTCTGATCATTCCTTCAGACAGCGTCCACTGAGGCCGGCAGAGTCGACTATTTTTGTGTTTGCATCACCATCTCTCATTTCATTCCCCTCCTCGTCATGTGGAGCAGCCGTGTGTGTGTGTGTGTGTGTGTGTGTGTGTGTGTGTGTGTGTGTGTGTGTGTGTGTGTGTGTGTGTGTGTGTGAGAGAGTTAAAGTGTTCATGACACTTTCAGCCCACATCAAACAGCAGCCATGTCATCAAATCAACTGACCCAGACACCATATGAGAGAGAGAGAGAGAGAGAGAGAGAGAGAGAGAGAGAGAGAGAGAGAGAGAGAGAGAGAGAGGATCTGCACATAAATCACACCTGGGTAAAACTAATGCAGGTATACACTCAACAGTCCTGCAATAAATCCTCCTCCTCCTCAGTGAAGTGGAGTGAGTTGAAGTGCACTGCATTTGCATTGTTGACACTTGTTCCTATTATTTTGTCCACCCCGTTAAAATAAATGAGAACAGGCTAAACAATGGGTTAGATGCACCTCTTTGTGTAACTGCAGCACAAACTGCAGCCTCCAAAATGATCAATAAACATCTCTTTAAAACGATTTCCTGAGTTATAACCTTCCTGAAGGAGGATTTATTCCAGCACTGTTGTGTTCGACTGCATTAGCTTTAGTCTGGAGAAGCTAATAAACTGACAGCTAAGTGTACAAAATTAGGAGAGAGAAAGATAATATAGGATGAAGATCATCATCCAATCAGGTAAGAGAGTGATGAAGATGATGTGAGACACTTATAATAACAACCTAAACCTGTCAGAGGCCAAAACAATCAACCGCCGTCCCCGAGGGTCCCGCTCGGGTCTCCTCCTCCTGAGGAGCATCACAGATCAGCAGCGACGTAAAGCTGCAGGATTTTACTTTTCTCTACCGCAAAACTAAAGTTACCAGACTGACCTTTGACCTTTGGCCGAATCTAAACAGTTCATCCTTGAGTCCAAGTGAATCTTTGTGCCAAATTTGAAGAAGCTCCATCAAAGGTGTTACTGAGACATCGTGTCCATGAGAATGGGACGGACGTACACATATTGTCTTCGGGTCGTTCGTCCCTCCGGCGACAATCTGTCACCAGCACATGGAGCCATAAAAAATTTAAGCTGCTCAGATCAGCTTGCAAACTAGAGCAGAAGGGAAACAATTAGTTGAATTCTGAACTAATTATTCAACAGGATGTGATTGATCAATTATCACTCATTTGTTGTTGATATTGTTTTTTTTCTTCAGTGAAAATGTCAAACATTTCCTGCTTCCAGCTTCTCATCTGTGAGAATTTGCTGCTTCTCTCTTTTTCTAACTATCTTACGACCACAAAAACAAGTTAAACCTTGCTAACTTGAAATCTGGAGAATCCAAGTCATTAGGTCATTAGCGAAATTAAAATCATAACGCTGCCTCCCTCCCTCAGATTTCTCTCCGACAGTCAGTTGTTGTGAGGAACGAGCAGCAGGAAGATCCGACACTTCACTCCTTCCATGTTTGATTTTATTTCTGACCCAGAAACACAAACACATGTTCAGTCAGGTGTCCGACTTCACAAGAGAATCACACACTCACAGTGTAGAGCTGCACACAGAGCGAAACCCTGATCAGTGCCAGGGTTGGGGGTTCAACTCCCACTGGGGCCCCCCATGTTCAAGATGCCTGCACCCACAGCACTGAGAGGCACTTTGGATAAAAGCCTGCACCGAACGGCATATGTTATATAATTATGTAAAGAATGAAGAGAGAGAGGGGAGGGTGGTGAGTGAAATATAGGCCTGTGTAAAGAGGGGGGGGGGGGGGGTACAGTGAAGGAGAGGGAGAGGATTAAGAGAGAGAGAGAGGGATGGTTGCTATGACCTACTTCCTCAGTACTTCACCGATCGCTTCATTTCACAGTGAAGATTTATTGTGAGCACAGGACACACAGTGAAAACACACGGCATCGACACACACACACACACACACACACACACACACACACACACACAGGAGACGTGCACAGAAAAATGCTTAAATAAATACAGTTAGAGGTGCACAAAGCAAATAAAGAATCCAAAGGCCTGTTTCCCCTGCAGCAAGCCTGTAAAGGCATGAAGCAGCGAGGAGAAAGTGTAAATTATGTACAAGCCTTTATTCACTCGGACACATTAATGGTTTTAAATGCTGAGCAGTTTGAATCAGTGACTCTTTGTTAGGCTGGAGACAGTAAAACCAACCTGACAGCTGAAACAACACACAGGTATTCAGCTGCAGTGATACCCAAACTGTAAAAGCCCAAATATGGCAGGAAATATCCTGAAATACGATATTATCGTTGGGGACGGGGGTTGCTATGTTTTGTATTTGTGTGTTAAAGGTGTTTTTGCATAATTATTAGGGCTGTCAATCGCTTCAAATATTTAATCACGATTAATCGCATGAGTGATCATAGTTAATCATGATTAATCGCATATTTTTAATCTGTTCTAAATGTACCTTAAACTGATTTTTTTCAAATTGTAATACTCTTTTCAACATGAGAATAGACAAATGCTTGCTTTATGCAAAAAAATCATGTTTATTTATTGCTACAATGAGAAATACTCTCAGTTCAAGTAACTAACATGGGTAAACTGCATTGTAAAACAAGATGCTGAAATAAACTAAAACAAAAGCCCAACAAAAAAAATTACAGATGGGCATACCAATTTACTAACTGTAACATTATAGTAATAATAAATACAATAAATACAAATTACTTTTGTCCTGTCAAGAGCCATCTGCCAAGACTTTGAAGCTGAACTTGCCATTCAAAATATCTTTTTTATCCATTACTGCTCACGACGGCATCGACCTCGGTGCATTGCTTCTTGACCTCCCGAGCTACAGAGTGGCCCGAGGTTCAAATATCACAAGCGTTAATCACATTTAAAAAATTACTCCCGTTAAAGGCATGTTACGTTAACGTGTTAATAACGCGTTGACTTTGACAGCCTTAATAATTATATAATTGTATTTCATGTTTCAGATGTAAGATTCGTTCATTTTTTTTCATAATAACAGATTTTTCTCCTACATCGTCATGATAAATATTGCTTATGGCAGGAAATATCAAAATATACAATATTATAGTGGGCGACGGGGGTTGTTATGTTTTGTATTTTATGTAACAGTTATTTTTGCATAATTTTATCATTATATTTTATGTTTCAGATGTAGGTAAAAAAATCTATATATATTTAATAACGGACTTTTTTCCCACCCTTTAACATGATAAATATCACATATGGCAGGAAATAAACACATAAATATATTAATATATTCCTGAGTGTAATAGTTAATCACTTTTAATCAATCAGTTAATAATTTTGCCATGAAGTGTCAGAAAATAGTGAAAGGTGTCCACTGTTATTTCCCAAAGCACTATTTCAATGACTTGTTTTATTCCAACCAACAGTATAAAACTTCAGAGTATTCAGGTTACAATCAGACATGACACAGAAAAGCTGCAAATCACAGCATCTGAGAAACTCTGAGCAGCAAATGTTTGGATTTTTTCTTCGAAAAAGGACAAAGTTACTGATTATTTTTTGCTAATCGACTCATCCATTAATCGAATAACGCAGCTCAAGTTTAAACCGTTTCCTCAAGGAAAAAAACATCCAAGAAAAAAAAACAATAGGAAACAAGTAGCACAACAATTTGAATTCAGGACGTACATCTGGGATTTTTCACTATTTTCTGACCTTTTCATTCATTTTTTAGATGAAATGCTTAATTGATTAATCAGAAAAAAAAAAAAATCCAAATAAGTCCCACATCTATTATAGATGCACATCCACACCCACACCCACACTCAGACATGCTCTTTTAACTCTGAGACAGCCCGCCCCCCTGGGAGGGAACCCGTCTTGACTGACAGCACTTCAAAAACCACCCCACCAAAGAAAAAAAAAAAAATCAACTGTCATAAGTAACAGGCTCTTCAGAGACGTTCGGGTGATACCAACTTCCCTGAAACGGGGGGGTTACTGGTGGTGAAACAGTCTCTGAGTCTTTTGAGCCTGATTCTTAAGTGGCATGTCAGTGGGTGGTAGTGAAACACGAGCCTGTGAGCTTGTGAAGGGGGGGGGGGTCCAGGTTAGGGGGTCTGGTTGCTAGGCAGCCAGGCGATCAGAGTAGGATGCTGATTGGCTTGTGTGTGTGTGTAGAGAGAGAGAGTGGTTTAACCCAAGGAGTGTGGACCTGCTTTTGGACCGTGGAAAAGACAAAGAGGGAGAAAGACGCATATAAACATGTGGACTGATTGTCTTTTATTGTGAAGGGCTCTCTGTGTAGTGTTTTCAAACCTATTTTTCTTTCCAAAATGTCTTAAAGTAAAGATTTATTTGGCAAAATGTTGCAACATTTGTGCTTCTGACTGACAATCAACACACACGCTGCCAACGGACTGACAGGAAATCATTACTTCTCCTGGTCAAAGGCGTTTTTCATCCCAATTTCACTTCCAATATCTACAAAACCTCCCAAATAACTTGGGTCAGGCTGGGATGATGATAATATTGTTCACTATTTTGTTCATTTTGAAGAAAATGAAAAAACTTCCTTTGATTTGTAGACTCACAAATTTTGCACAGCATAGAAACGAGCTCCCGGGGGAAGATTTTCTAGAAAGAAATGGCAGCTTCTTACGGCTCAGAGGAGCCCACAGTGATTTTTAATATATTTCAGATTAAACAGAGGGAGAGAGATGGTAAGAGAAGAAAAGAAACTCAAAGATTTATGTGGAAGGAGAGAGAGAGACCGAGAAAGACAGTAATGATGAGTAATGAGCTGCCACAGTATCTGTCCAAAGAGATAAGAGCAGAGACGCAGTGAGCGACAGAGAGAGAGCAGGACGTCCAAAAAACAGAGATTTATGGGACCAAAAAGAGATGAACAGAGATATAGAAGAAGACAAACACTGCTGAGAGTGTGTGTGTGTGTGTGTGTGTGTGTGTATGTGTGTATGTGTGTGTGTGTGTGTGTGTGTGTGTGTGTGTGTGTGTGTGTGTGTGTGTGTGTGTGTGTGGTGAGGGGAGAGATGGAAAAGCCCAGCAACAGGGCATGCCTTAAATAGCTAGATGCTGGGAGATATCGTGACGCTGGAGAAGGCCTGATGGCTCGGGGCATGTGTTGCGTTGTGCTGAGCATGTATGAGCCCGGCGCTGACAGCGGCTCCACGGGCTCTCTTAGTCATGTGGCCGATCACATGACCTCTGAGGAAGTCTGTCCGCAGGAGGCCGGACGGACGCCGGTGGGCAGAAACGGCAACCACCCATCTGGATTCTTGAACTCCGCCGCCTGTGGGGGCGTTACCCCGAGTCCACCTCAGGAACAAGCCTCATCCGCTCTAACTGGGAGAAGCTTGTTAAACATGCGGCACAGTGGTACCACGCCGTCATCCTGCTAGAACCACTGCTGCTCTGTTACACATGGATGGGCTCTAAACACTGGAGCCTCCATAAACACGGTGGCGCCGCACGTCTCTACTCAAAAAGGTGGCGCCCCGGTAGCTTCCCAGGCGGAGCTTGTACCACGTGCTGAAAAATACGTATATAAAAAAAAACAAAAACAAAAAGGCGTCCTATGCTGCAACTCCCTCCATCTTGAGCTAATTAAAGTAGCCTGACTTTTACGTCATTGGACCAAAATAGTCACGTGACACTTGCAGTTGGAAAACACAAGGTGTGATGATTACAAACAAACAGCCCGGACAGAATAATAAAGCTGCGATTTATGTGCGTTTTAGTGTGAACTGTGATAAGACCGTGGACGTCTGTATCACGGTTTCAGCTAAAGAGGCTTTAAACAGCGTCTCTGTGTCTTCGGCCAGAGACGTAATCTGGGTTCTGACTCTCCTGACTCACTCGGCCGATTGTAAAGTAGTGAAAGCAGCCACGTTATTTTAGAAAGGAACCTTCTGCCTGTGAAACCGTTTGTTTCCTGCTCTGAGAACACGGTGAAGATCAGCTGACTTGTGTCGCCGTCGGCCGCAGTAATCATGTGACATCGCCGTTGTTTGGCTAATCTGCTTACGGCCTCCTTTCTCTTTGCTCCAGGATGAAACCTGATACGGCAGCTCAGCCAGCTTTAGCCACACGCCAATTAATCTGCAGCACCAAAGCCTCTTGATAACACCCAAACGCCACAAACAACCGGTGCAGCTGTGCTAAAGCTGTGGTTCGAGGACCTGGACTCACACAGGCTGCACTGAGTCCTGACTAATGAGGCTGGTCAGCTGGGTTTTATAAAACAGGGGCAGCATCGTCCAGTGAATCTGATAACCCTGCAGCTGGGGGCCAGATGATGCTAGTCTTCAAGCCCTTTGGGGGGGGGGGGGGGGGGGGGGTTGCAGAGAGAAGTGGAAAGCCAGTGGATATGGGTGGGGGTTGGAGGGGTCTGGCTTAATCCTCTCTGTCACACTGTCCTGCTCTCTCAGAGACAATGTCAGGCCTCCTTTTTTCTGCATCTCAACCTCCCTCAGTCGCCTTCGCTTTGATTCAAACCTCTCCCTCCAGATCCATCTTCCTTAACTGTGTCTCCCTTTTTTTTTTGTTTATCTCCCCCTTCTTCAATCCCTGTCCCACCTCTCCACCCTCTCCTCGCTCTCTGACGGGGCTTATCTGCCCAACAGAACAAACAGGCTCATTGTGTTTTCCGAGAGCCAAGAGGGCAGCAGAGAGGAGGCTTATTTCACTGAAACCTGGATAGGATATCCATCCACAGGGGAAATGGAGCCTGCAGGGACTCTTAGTGCCAGTGGAAAACATGGGTGAATTGGCAGTGAGGGTGGAACAGAAGGACAACCAATGACAGAAACACAAAGGGACAGGGAGGAGGTGACACCGGGCCACAGACAATCCTTAATTGAATGAAAGGGAAACAGAAGAAATGATGGAACGAAGCAGGGCAGAGGGATCGGAATAAAAAAAAGAAAGAGGCTGCAACAAGTGAGAAGCCGATGCAGTGATGCAGAGTCAATAAGTGCTGCTCGATATCAGGTCGAGGGCTGTAAAACCACACAACCGGCTCAACATCAGGAAAACTGAGCAAAACATCTGCAGGAAGAGGAAGGATGACGGGGATGTTTGTGGAAGGCTGTCGCACAACAACAAAGACAACGTAGCAGTTGATAAGTACAGACACTGTGAATGAGTTGCACATTTAGAAAAGATAAATCCTGAGAGGACAGCCTTAAAGTAGAGCGTGGACAGGCTGAGGCGACCTAAATACAGAGCTGCAGAGAGAGAGGGACGTGCAAGGGTTTGCTCAGAAATAACTCGGCATTCCAGCTCCCTGCGGAGAACCAGCGACCTTCAACGGGGGGGGTGAGACAGGATCTCCAGGACGCCACAGAGAGACATCGTCTGAGCAACATCAGCATTCAGTGACCACAGATCGATTCGTCTTCCCTTTAAACTCAACCCAACCTTCATCGTCCCGTCATTACAAAAGCCACTCAGTGCATTCTCTCAGCTGACACCTGGCTGAAAGTAATACCTCATACAGTCCAATATAACATTCATTCATCAGGGTCATGGGGGGGCTGCAGCCAATCCCAGCTGAGACTGGGGGAGGGCTGCCAGAGTATCAGAGGTCTGTCAACAACCATTCACGCTCAGATACAAACGTACGGGCAATTTAGAGCTGCCAACAACCCCCAATTAAACACAATTAACCTGCAGGTCTTTGGAGGAACCTGGAGGAGGCCCAGGCAGGTACAGGGAGAACATGCAAACTCCACACTGAAAGGCCCCGGGCGGCGGGAAGGTTCGAACCCAGAACCTTCTTGCTGTGAGGCAACAGTGCAAAACCCTGCACCGCTGCAATACAACGGTCCTGCATTAAATCCATCTTCATGGGTTTATGGTGAACTGTGCTGCTTTTTAGAGCTGTGTTATTTAACCTCCCTACACTTGGGTGGAGAAAATAATAGAAACACCTGCCAATACTTCAACAGCACCACAGACTAAATCTTCAACAAAAACTCAACACTGGAACCTTAATGAAGGTGGATTTATTGCAGGACTGTTGGTGTCAGTCACTGTTGGACCATTCTTCGTCCCTAAGGAGGTCAAAAGTCAGGGTGTTAGACACAGACTGTTTATAAAAATGGACGTAGACTCTGGGTCTGAAAAGTGAAGCCAATGGAGAAGAGCCTTAAAGCTGCTTTCTATCTAACGACCATCAGGAGGCAACTCCACTGGTTGCAAAAGTCTGATTGTATTGAAGTCTATGGGAAAATGTCTCTACTTCTCACTGATTTATTACCTCAGTAAACGTTTTCCTGATGAGTTTATTGTCTCAGTCTCTAGTTTCAAGTCTTCTTCGATACAAAATGATGGTCATTTTTTAAATTATGGTCCATTTAGAGAGAAAAGCAGGGGATGCATTAGGGCGGGGCTACCGTGTGATTGACAGACTGTACCACACACAGTGACCTGCCTGACAATCAGGATAGAGGACAGAGCAAGTCAGATCCACCCCTCACTCCCCCTCAGCTCCACCTTCTCCTCCAAATATGGTTTCTATGGTTTCAAAAACCAAGATGGCGACGGCCAAATTACAAACTCAAGGCTTCAAGGCTCACAAACCAACGGATGACGTCACGGTGGGCTGATGCTTGGCATTAGCTGTAGCTAGGTGTTTCTAATAAACTGCCAGCTGAGTGTAAATATGCAGAAACACATCAGCATCACTTCAGTCAAGGACAATGTTCAGAAACAGAAGTTCAGTTCGTCAGTGCTCAGATCTGTCCTCATTTCTCAAGCTCAGATTCCCACCAAATAAAATCAATTTCACATTTTACCGCAGCAGCTGCTTCCTCGTTGGTTTTTCCACAGTCACTTAGTAACAACAGGAGCCAGAACCAGCTTCTATCATCTCTTTATTACCGCTAGTTAAGCAGGTGGTGCTGGCTGGACACAAGGATTTTGATCACGCTGGCCTTTCTGGCAGGAAACAGAGTGCTAACCAGTCAGCTCCCACCCAACACAGGCAATTAGAGAGGCTGCTTATCAGCGGGTAATTACAAGGGAAAGAAAGAAACAGTGGGGCACAGTGTTTCATCGCGGTCACACAAGTGTTCTGCATCTTTCTGGGATAAAGACAGAGACTCAGATCCTGTGATATCACATTCATTTAGCAGCATTCACCACCATTCATCTTTCATCAAAGCAAGCGATACCGACTCAGTTCTGAGCCGCAACTACAGCTAATCATCTCATCTCAAGCCGGTTCACAGAGGCAGTCTGCTGAGAATAACCCCGGCAGCTAATCAGCGTAGCAGTGCGTGGGTGTGGGTGTGGGTGTGGGTGTCGTCCGGACTCACCCTCAGGGCCTCTATGACCAGGTCTCGGGCCTCCAGCTCTCCCTCCATGATGCTCAGCAGGGTGAGCAGCTCTGGCTTGCTCAGGTTATCCATGTTGAATTCACATTTCTGCAACACAGAGTCATACACACAGTTCATTTTTAAAGTATACACATGGGTATCAACCCTTAAAGAACAGCCTCACAACCTGTGCCCTCATCAGCACTGACACAGGTTTTGTTTGCTGTAATAATTCCTCCTGTTCTTGCCATTAAGACAGAATTCCCTAATGCGGTTTCTATGTATAAAAAACACATTAGTTACATATAACTGGTGGGGGCAACATCTTTTTCTCAGCCTGAACAAATATTATGATAATGATGATAAAATTCCCTGTTTGTGCCCCTCCCTCCCCCACAACAGTCCCACATCGCTCAGATTAAACCTCATTAGGAAAAGATCTTTAACAGGAGGAAAAGTTGCAGCTGTTTCATTTTTCATGAACGGGGGCATCAGCCTATTGTTTTAAGACAGACTTGAAAAACTGTGGCTCTATCCTTGAATTTTGATCCGTTCCATTTCGAATGGGAAACCGAAATATCCGAGTCAGAGGTTCCTCTGACTCAGAAAGTCAGAGGAAACTCACCAACCCCGACCTCAAAAAACCAAGATGGCTGCTCTGCACATCAACAGAAAGCTATACTGTTTCATACTGTTTATTAGCAGTTCTGTTTTTCTGTTTCTCATTGTGAATGTTGTAAATCATCCAACCAAGCCCACTTTGACTCCACCAGCAGGAAAAAGAAACAAGCTTATATGACAAATGCACAACTTACTCCCAATCTCCAACTGCTCTCATGAAGCGCTGCCCTAAAATTAGGCTGATATCTGTTCCTAACCCCAGGCCATTAAGGTCTAATTACATTTAACTATAGGTCATTAAGCACCTATTTGGTCAGTGGCCTCTGCAGGGCTAACGGGTGGAGATGACTGTAATTGGAAATGACCAGACCACTTCATGGTCCCCTTGTGTCAATTAAAAGCTTTTTCCAGTCTCCTCGTGGTCCAGAGAAAAGAAGATCCTGCTCCCGCTCAGCATCACAATATTTATCATCACATCATAAAATTATGATGCTCAGTGAGAAAAATGTGCAGGACCTTCTTCTCTGTATCTGAGGTTGGTGGATGTGTGAATTTGTCTCCCTTAAAAAAAATTTAAAAAGCCAAACAGCTGTGGTCTGGTCTGTTCATAGGAAGAAGGCAGCACTTGTTTTGGAAGCCGACAATTTCATCTCCAGCTGTATTGTTTTGTGTGACTGTGAATCATGTTGTGCTGTAAAAACACAGAAAATGTTGTTTATAGAACTAGAACTGTTACTGTATTTTTTTTGGGGGGGGGGGGGGGGGGGGGGGGGGGGCAAGGCTAAAAAAGGTTTCAAGTTAACTCAAGGGAGCAAATATGACCGTTTCCTTGAATCATTTCACCCATTTAGTAATAATATGTCATTTTCCTCCATGTGCCATCTGAAATATAATTCTAGGTGAATATTACATTTAAATTATTTGCTTCATTTTAACAATGTGAAAGACTTTTTTACTGCCAGAGTAAAAACACCAACCATGAGTAATAGTATGTGTCAGTCAACATGAGTAGTTTTAAATAATTTAAATATTAATTTTACATTTAAAAATTGTAAAAATGGTGCATTCTTATAGATTTAACCACCTCAAGCTATTCAAAGCAGAACAGCTTCAGTATTAAAATGCTGCTCACCTCTTAATTCAGTAATAATACTAACAATCAAATATTATAATATACTGCATATAATGGACTTTAAACAATTGGTCAATTAATGACAGTTTATTAATCTCTTACATCATTTTTAGAGCAAAAATAAAAATCAATCTCTGCTTCCAGTTTCTCAAATCTTTTCCCCTTGTTTTATATTTTTTATCAATTTAAGATTTTTGGGGTTTGGACAAAAAAGCAGAAAAAGGAAGAAGTCATCTTGAAGTTCTGGAAATTTCTAGGGCTACTTTTTAACTAATTTCTGGCAGTGTATAGAACAAATGGTCACAAAAAATGATCGAATCTAAAAAATCATTAAGTGATTAATGATCAATTAAGTGGGACTAGTATAACATAACATAACATAACTGTGGAAGGAGCAATTCTGCCTATTGTCTATCTTTTACTGCCTATTGCTGATAATAATGATAACATTGACATTTTATAATGGACCTTTTTTATTGCAACTATTACTTTGGTCATTTACCAGAGTATCTAAACACATGTTCCAACACTGGGTTCCTGTATATGAGCTTTTGCTTGTTGAGTTAAGGAGCACAATTAAAGTTAAAAGCGTCACAGAGGAAAAGTTCAGTGACTGACTCTGAAAACATCAAGTATGTGACAGAAGTTTTGCCTTTCTATTGTTAAGATGTAAAATTCAACAATAAACCAAGAGGCATTTTGGGACAATGAGTCCTATTCAGAGTGACTTTTCCCAGTCACATCTCTAAACATCACAACAGCATCTGGTTGGTTGACATTCCAAAGCTACGTGTCAAATAGTTGTTGTTGTTGGCTTTGAGCTCATCCAAAGCAAAACCTTACTGAGGAAAATGAGTGAAATTCTTGTCCGGACAGCAAAACAAAAACAAAAAAGAAAGAATGATGTAAAGTCACGAAAAGAAGCCAAGAGATAGCACCAGAGCTCGGTGACAGAAGAATTTCCAATCACCATGTTGGCGACTCCTGCAGCCCTCTGCAGAGAAACACATCCGGTTGCAAAGTATCTGGAAGCTTCTCACCAAACCTTCAAACCTTAATAAACCAAAGAGGCAGGAGGAGGAAGTGAGGGAGCTGTGGGGCTCATCAGGCTGCTACCTGCTCATTCTGATGAGGCTCAGCTGTCAGCCGGCCACTCACGTCTGATTTACAAGCCCACACTAAAAACCTCAGCCAAGATTATTCCATTTCATCAAGGAGTCGCACACACACCTCCCTCGCACAGACTATGACTTTGAACAGGCCGGTCTGAGTTTCCAACAAGCTGCTGCCTCGTCTGTGTCCTCTCTACGCTCCTGTGACACTGTTTATTTCACTGCGAGAGGGGAAAAGTTCACGCTCAAACAACTGCAACAGTGGTAATAAATCCACAGGAATCAACAGGCCAAACGCTCTCTCCTTGAAAAGCGTTTTCTTTAAAAATGTGATGTTTTAGCCAGAAAAGCCTCCTCGAGGCAGGTGCTGAAACATCCCACGTTCTCATTAAGGAATCAGCTTCTAACAAAAGGACAGTCTGTGTCCAACGTGGACCTTTTTCTTTTCAGAACAAGGAGCTGGAAAGTGTTGCTTTGATCACATGTTTCAGTTTAGTCAAACCACGTTTTTACTCTGATGCGATCACGGCAAAGCCTGGAAATAAAAGCAGGAGAGATTCCAAGGGATTGATTCATTCGCGTCGAGCCTTCCAATCGATCCCCCGGCCCCCATTTTCCCGGCAGCACTCTCACCACTCAGAGAACTGGAGGGCTCTGGGAGCCTTGATGGACGGCAACCCTGGGCCATGCTGGCCTGTCAAAGGGGCCTTGGGTGGTGGGTGAGGTGAGGTGAGGTGAGGGTGGGGGTTGAACGCTCTCGCTCTCTGTCTTTCTCTGGCATTTCAGCACAGTGAGCAGGTGAAGAGGAAGCGAACACTAATTTGTTCCATGAGCCGTGAGCCGTGCGCCAAGGGCACGAGCAGCCTGGCCGGCGCTCAGAGGCAGCGCTGCAGCCCCGCTCCGTGTCATTTCACTCCGAGCCACGAGGGAAAAGCTCCCGCTGCGTTCGGCTGGAGAAGGCCTGCTTAGGTCTGTAGGTTCCTCTCAGACTCGTGTCCTGCTACAGAAACTGTGTGATATGGTGGCAGGAGGGGGGGGGGTTGTTACCACTGGTTACAAGGAAAATGGCACCAAGCTCAGGGGGAAAAATGGATTAAAGGGTCGGTTCAACCAAATTACCACAAAATATATTTTTACATTTGGGAATCACTCGACCCTGGTTTGGGATCAGTCTCACACTGAGAATATTTCTGACTAAAGTTCAGATGAAAATGGATTATTGATTAATTTGCTGATTATTTCCACAATTAATCATTTTGGTTAATTAGATGTAGGAAAATAATTAAACCAGATCAATAATGACATCATCCAATTGCCTGTTTTTCTTGATCAACCCTCAAAAACCCAAAAGATATTGACCACATTTCATCACGTAAAATAAAGAACAGCAGCGAGTTCCCTGAATTTGCTGCAGTTTAAACGATGAACTGATTTTCTGTTGGTCAAAACTTCAGCTGTTCTGTGGAGGATTCATTAACAGAGAGAAAGTTTCAGGATAAACATATTGACTATTGATTTTTCTAGATGCCATTTTCAATTCTGCGATGACAGATGCAGTGATCTGAACTTTTACTAATTCTGATACAATCTAAATCAGTGGCCCCCTTCATACAGAGATGCTGCTACTCTGCCATTCAGAAGACCCCTTGTTATTCCGGCTTAGCTTGTTCACACTGAACCAAAGACGCCGACATGTTGCCACCCCACTGTGACGGCGTGACACGTAACAACAGCATCAGCGTCTTGTCCCGCCATGATAGACGTCGATCCGGCTCTGTTACTTCCTCCGCTACCGACACTTACAACGAACAACAACAGCCTCCTATCCCGTGTTTGTACAGTTTGCACAGAACAATAAGTCGGAATAAAGGCGCAACATTCCTGCCTTGAACAGGCCGGTATCTGGAGAGTAGAAGTACTTCCTCTCAGAGTATCTGTGGATACAGAGTACTGACCCGTTCTGTCTTTGTCCCATATTTGAGCTCTGGTTACCTCTCCAGGCTGGGGACTGAACGAATGTTACTGATCACAGCCATAATCTGATTGACTTGATCAATCCAGTGTATCAGACCAGATCATTCACCACAATCTAAATCCCATTTACCTCCACTGTTTTGGGCTGGAGGCAGAAACATCTCAAAACTGTTGGATCTGCACAGGAAGATAAACTTCAAGGCAACTAATACTTTGTTTTTGTACTTTGAGTGAAGCAGCCCTTTAATAGATTGTAAAATTATAATGCTCGACCCTTCTAATGACCTCTTCAGCTTGTTTACATGTAATCTGAACCCCCCACCCCCCCACCCCGGTATCACACCACAGAAATTTGGTTGTCAGGAAGAAGAAGCGATGACATTACAGCCACTTGTGTTGAAGGCCACTCTTCCAACATGGCAGCATATCCCACATAACCACTTTCAGGAGTCTGTTACATAACAGCCCGGCCAGGCATTAACACAAGGTTTAAAGATGGGGTTGAAAAGGGAAAATCGATGTTTTTTTCCCCTAGAAACAGAGTCTATTTTTGTAATTCTTCCCTGAATTCAAGTCTGTCACAGGAACATTTTATAAGAACTTCATTTCATTACTTTAATAGGGGTCTAACGGGATAGGGAAGATGAACAGTCAGACAACTGAGGAACAAATTGACCCCAGTTCCACCAAACTTATACACTTACTGAGTACATGCCACAGTTGTACGCACACAATTTTTCTGTGAAATAAGAGGTAAGAGATTTTTTGGTTTTCTCTTTGCTCAACCCGGAGGTTGTGTGATCATCTAACTGCTCTTGGTTCTGGTCTAGTTTGACTCCTTGTCCTCGGATCTCATCAGTTCATGTGGTAAAAAGGTAAAACATGAATGGAAACTACAAAAATAAGAGCCTGGTTGTTTTCCTTTAACTTCAGCAGAGCAGGTTGTAGACAGGCTGTCTGCCACACTCACATGCATTATGCTAAATGAGTGGGAGGTGACCAGCAGAATGCCTTTCATTGACCTCTGACCCCTCTTTGGACCACGAGGGCCGGTCCTTCAGAGTCCTCACAAACGAGAAACTTCCCCCACCTACAGCCAACAACAGAGAGTCTGACAGGGTTGAGCAAAGAGCAAAGTGCTTTATTTAACCACGGCAGGCATGATGGTGGTGGTGGAGGGGGGGCGGGCAGTGGGAGGGCATGGAGGCGGAAGCCCCCTTTCGTTGGCTGGAGACCGGAGAAGGAAGAGTGTGCTGGCAGGGCGACGGGCGAGCTGAGGAGGCTGCCTGGCTCCCGTGTCCCCGCAGCACCTGTTCGCCCTCGACGCTAAATGTAAAGTAGCCTCCGGGCAGTTCTGAGCTGCTCTGACACGGTACTCCCAGCTATGCCCGCTGAGTCACTGAAATTAAGACCAATTTAGAAAGGTGTCTGGTAAACAGGGTCTCCAACCCCCCCCACCACCAAACTGCCTCTGCTCTCCATCCACCCCCGCAGCTCTCCTCCCACCTCGCTCCACCATCTCCTCAAGCCCACCCCCATCCCTACACCCACACTACCACCCACCCACCCCCCCCTCACGGACCGTGGCTGCTTTCTATTCCAGCAACTCCACACGTTTGAACCAGCCTACCTCTCCAGCCTCAGCAAGGGCTTCACAAGCTTTACAGAGGTAAAAGCTCAGTACAACAAAACAAGGGCAAAAATCTCAAGTGGTAAAAACATCACTGTGCATAGTGCATTAGCTGTCAGGTCGATGGCAGCCGTCTGACAGGTTGCATGATGGAGCCGGGGAAGGGAAGGCAGGGTTTCACGGCCTCCCACCGGCCCGGGGCAACAGGCTGATCAAACTGCACAGAGAGTGGTGCTGCTGCGACCTGAGAAAGGCCTGAGAAATCACAGCTAGGTGTGTGTAAACACATGGAGCTTCAACAAAGGGACGACTTCAGCAGAAACACTTTGACTTGGTCTGACAATCAGTGCAAACCTGTGGAAGGACTCAGCTCAGTATCAATCTCTTCCAGTTTATAGGAGCCTGAAGGATTCATGCAGAGCTGACTGGTGGAGGAATAAAAAAAAACTATTTTCATGCCACAATCAGCTCCAAGGCCGAGTGAATATCACTTATTAAAAATTATATAATTGTTTTATATTACAAAAAAAAAAAAAGGTGGAATGAAATGTTTTCACCTTTATCAGGCAGCAAATCAACAACCAGCCTGGGCAAAGCTTCAGTTTTCAGATTCTAGTGCAGCCAAACAAACGGCTCCCATTTACTGCGCCGTGTGTGAGCTGCAACCTGTGTAAGCAGCGACGGTCCCTCCTCGATCCGGCGCAGATAACCACACACTGCGGGATGAGTGCTGCAGGCAGCCGGCGGAGGCGAACAAAAGACCCGCCGCGCTGTCCTGAAGGAAACAGACGCGCTATTCTGCCTGTGCCGGGGCCACTACGGGTAAACCTGGGTCATTTATCACCTGAAAACCGAGAAGAAACCCCTTGTTTTCCTCCAGACGTTGTCGCGAAGCTCCCGCTGGCCACCGCTGTTGCTTCATGAGCCTGTGCGGAATAGATGCGCACCGCATTTCTCCCCCTTTTCCCCGCCACCGCCTCAAAGCCCCGCGGTGAAAAACACCGACGCAGATGTGCCATTTCCACGGACCCTCGGGTCTTACCGTGTCGACACTTCCCAGCACGGCGGTTGCCAGTGCTTGTACCGGAGGAGGCTGCTCTCCGCTGGCTCCCTCCGACGCCATCTTCGTACTGTAGCGGTCTGCTGGAGCGAGGGCGCATCCGGCTCTCATTAACTGTTGCGCTGCTGGACGCGAACCACGCCACGGACGGCCATCGAGGAAAGGGAAGGCGAGACGAGATGTGACAAACTGAAGGAAGCTGCAAAAGTGTAGAGGGGGGGGGGCCGAGAGGAAGACAGGTCACCGCCGTGAAAAGCCCGCAGCCGAGTGCCCGGGTTGCTGCTGCTGCTGCGGGAGGGGGGCGGCGTGCAGGCGTCTGGTAGGCGTGGACCGAGCGACGCGTAAAATCCAGATGCAGCCGCGGTGCGCTCCCCACTGGAAAGGAGGCGCGTCCCCACGGACTGAGTGACAGCAGCATTTGTGGCTGTAAAATAAGACAGTGAGCGGATCCCAGAGCGACGTTCAGGGACCTTCAGGTGTCTGTGCGCCGCGGAAATGACAAAGGTGAATGAAGGTGTTTCCAAAGAGGCGAAAAAACGAGTTCAGATCATCAACACGAATTTTGGATTCTTGCAATGAAGACACTTTGTTGTTTAAGATTTTACTTTATTTTATTGGGTTTATTTAAGCATGTACAACATCATGCAGGACTGTAGCAGCATTTTAGAAACACTGAGGTCAATACTGAGCCCCCCCCCCTTAAAAAAAATCATTTTTACCATTATAAAAAAGGAGCCTCTTCTTGCATTTGAAGTTGTCTGTTTCCAGATGAGGAAGAACTGACTTGTAAAACAAGTGAAATGAGCAACAGTAATGTAAAATAATCTTAAGTAACTAATTAAAATTCACTTTACTAAATTGTCCAAAATTTCTCCCTGAAATATAGAGAAGGAGAAAGAAGAAGGAGAAAATACTTGAAAATACTAGTGTATGTGTGTGAGCAGGCCTTTAGCTGCTTGTTTACAGTTGCACTTGTGGGGTTTGAATGCTCTCATTCTGAGTCACTTTGGACAAAACTGTGTGTCAAATGAATGTACTGTGATGTGTCCTCCACTTTAAAGACTGAGGCACCATCTGTCTGCACCCACTATAGCTGCAGCTCCAAGTGTAAAAGGAACATATGCAGGCCAACTATGCAGGTTTAAATGGTTCTCTCAGAAAACACAACCGTCCACTGTCTCTGAACTGAAACCCAAAAGCAGAGCAGGGGCCCAGTGTTAATCTCACACAAGTCGATGCTCATGAGTTCAAACCTCTCAGCTCTGGGTCTGTTTATCCCAGAAAAGCAGGGAGTGGATACGGGCCCTCTCTGCTCCCAGATGTGGCGTTCAGGATTAACGGACGCTGATCCAGCCCGGTCGTCCAGAGTGAGGTTATTAAGTCTCTATTTAGGTCAAATGTTGCACGATCGGCGTTGGCTGGTTGCATCCAGAGCTTGTTGACTCCAGTGGAGAGGAAACACATGGTTAACCTGTGTATGCTTTCAAGAAAATCTACTGTATCATGTTTTTTGGCTTAAATTGATTACATGCTGCTTTAAGGATTAGAAAAAACTTTCCTGACCTTTATGCTCTGGAAAATGTTTCAAACCTTGTTGGAAGACTTGGAAATCCACAGTTGTTAGAACAGAAACAAAGCTGTTTTTCTCTTGGCAGACCAGTTGACATCTTTGATCTTTGAGGTTTTCACCCAACAGCAGCTGTACTGTAGCAGCAAATGAAACGGATGTGTTGAAATATATCTGTTTTGAGTTCACTAATGACTTGAAATCTTGAAAGCAACTCGCCTCAAAACATTTAAAATGATTCCAAAAGCCTTTTTTCGATGGTGTTAAATGTTCCCTTAATCCCCCCAAACACACACACACACACACACTGTAGATTGTGTGTGCAGAAGGTTGTCACTCAGTTTTTCACTGATCCGCAGGGGAATTTCAGATGTGAATTCCTGTCTTTCCCACAGAGATCTTTTATTTCTGACTGTCTTGTCATGTGTCAAATCCCAAACTCGTGTCTAAATCTGAGGCAGATCAGCGGAGACGGAGCTGTCACGTGGAGATAATTCTTCCCTCCCCACCTCTGAACGGAAGCTCGTCATTAGCCGCTGATTATGGGGGACTCTAGAGATGTGGCACTGGCTTGGAAACAATGACAAAGTTGCCTGTGGCCTTGAAAGAAAACATTTCCCCCTGAGATTTTTTCATTCAGTGAGAAGTTCAGTGATTATCTGCTGTAGTTTACTGTTTCGTGAATGTGTTCTCTGCAGAAACTCTCAGAGGAGGAGGTTTTCTGAGCAGCTGTGATAATGATGTAGAGAACCTGAGAATAAAAGCCGGAGTCATGCCCTTTCATTAAGTACAGTACATGTCTTGTGGCTTCGCCTTTTTTCTGCTGCTGTGAAAGTAGGATTCGTCTCAGACTGCGGCTTCTCTACAACTGATGCGTCTCTGTGACTGTTACTGGTGAAAGCTGTTTACACCGCAGGGCCTGAAGTCAAAACAGAAAAATAATGTCTTCTATCAAACTCCGTGGTAGTTATACTGCAGAAATCTCGTTGTGATTTCACTGTCTGCCAGAAATATACACCAGCCCACAGGTTCTGATATCCAGACCACAGTGTGGGTCATTTCACTGCCTTAAAACACAACTGTTTCTAACTTGATTTACATAAATGTGGGATAAACATTAAACTGAAAAGTTAGCCTGAGGCATTTTTTTAAGTTGAAGGAGATTGTTGTTAAAGGTCCCACACAGTCTAAAGGTAGATGTCCATGTGTTTGTGATTACAAAGCAGGTCTAGGTTCTGTATTAATACTGTGAAAGTATCAAAGCCTCAGTCCACAGAGAAATGCACACAGCCTGTATTCAGAAACTGAGCCTTAAAACCAGCTATCAGGACTTCTGCGACTTTGTGATGTCACAACAAAGCAGTCACCGCTCTGAGCCCCGCCCACCTGGACCCACCATCCAATCGTGCAGGATTTTGTTTCTCTCAGTGTTTACCTGAAATCTGCTATATTTGTACTCAATCACTCAAAAAAGATCCTCTCTTCTGATTGGCTGACTGACCTGTTGTTAGTAGAGCTGCAGAGAGAAGCCTGAGAGAGGAGATGTAAAACTACACTGAGATGGTTTTTGGTTTTAAAGCACCTCACTGTGTATTAATTTACCTTTGTTCATACTGTTTATTTACTTTTGTTCTTTTTAAAGAAATGCTCTTCTGGATTTAACTCTGCCTGTGGCTAGTGTTGTTACGTAGGATGTGTTGTATTTGTGTTTTTTCCCTTCTTCTTCTGTTTATTTGCATTTGGCAGCAAAAAGGTTGTGAACATATGTAAAAGGAAATGTAAGGAACATGTGAAAGAGTGAAAACTGTCAGTGTGAACTCCTCCACTTTACATTCTGGACACTTTCTGAAACATTATAACTTTTCCACATGAGTTTCCAACCTTATAAGACTTCTATGCACTGTGGAAATTCAACATGCACGAACTTGCTCAACGACTGCAGCTTGAGATACACTAGACGATTCCTCGCAGTGCACAGTTTGTCAGTCACATCGGAGTTGTGTGTACATTTGATGCTTGTGCAACATCGTAGGTTTCTTAGTCTGCCGTTCTTGGCAGCCGCTGAAGACTGCCTACACAGAGCATGAAACATAAATGAGCAGCTGGGCCAGAAAAACAAGAAGGTCTGCCAGCTGTCTATTGTTTGATGTCACGCTAAACTCTGCAGTCATTATAGAACGGTGACATGAAGGTTTATCCACGTTAATTCCCTGCATTGTGCTCATTAGGTTATAAAGTCTGCAGGGTGTATTAAATGTATTCGCTGCTCTCAGTCAGACATGTTTGTCTTTTAAAAACAAGTCTGCTGATGTTTATGATGCTGTCAAATGATCTGTACAGTATATTGAGCTGAGGTGAATGAATCCTGACCTGGAATATTTTCTGAACAGTATGAGATGACACCTGACTGACACTCTACCTGCCTGATCCTGTTCACACAGCCAGCGGGGCCGGAGACAACTGTGACCATCGTGACAACTTGTTAATAAACACAGGGGGAGAGAAAACTATCACTCATACCTATGGTGAAGTTTAGGCTCATTAATCCAAAGGGTTTATATGTCTGTTTTATATGTTTTTGGATGAAGGGAGGGAACTGCAGCATTCACATACGTATATCAAGCAACACTGCCAATATTCAATATATTTCTTATCTGATAACGAATCCCATGAAAAGACTAAAACTCAGAGCTGAGAGTCTTTTGGTCCAACATATGCCTGGGTCCATGGCCTGAGTCTGGCCCATATGCCTCCACATCTGGGCAGATTCCAGCTGTTATTGTCTACTATTGTTTGACAGCTGCAAGATTTTCTGCGTGTGTGTCAGAATGGGTCCAGATGTGGAAGTACCACCTGACAATGATGGGCCGGATTTGACCAGTGGAACTGGGCGTATACTGGGCCAAGTATGGGCTGGATTTATCTTGCTATCTTTTAATAATCAAGTTTTCCACTCCATGAACCCAGCACCTCGTCGATGCAATGAGCAGCTTGAAGGGAACCAGTGTTCAGTCACTAGATCCAACTAAATGCTGACCCAGTGCCAAATGTGGCTAATCATGTTTTGCTGTAATTGGCCTGACTGGTCTCTAAAGGGGAAGCCTGGGAAACTACTGACTGAAGGCAGAGGGGGTATGGATGATTCTACCTCCAGATCAGTCTCCGTAATGACGTTAGGACCATGAGGAACAGGAGACATGCAGTGAGAAGACATGTGAATGCTAATATGAGTACGTCTCATGTGCATGAAGAACATGCGATTCTGCACGGCGCAAATTATTAAGGAGATGGAATTTTTTTTTCCTAGAGCAGTTCAACATTTAGTCTTATTTTTAAGGGCAGAATTCGCTTCTGTTAGGTTTTTGTTCATCTATACACAAAAGATGCAGACAGTGAAAACACAGGAGACATCCTGTTAAATAAAACCATCTTATACTTCTCTATTCTAACATGTTTTAAATACTGAATACACACTGATGGAGGTGTGGAAGTACACAATAGCAATATTACAAAGTAAAAATATGCTAAAACTTAACCAAACCTTTATTGTAGTGTCTTCAGATCATAAAACAGATTCATTAAGGACAGTGATTAGTAACAGTTTGGAAGACACACAGATAAGTGATGCTGTGAGGATCTGTTGGAAGTGTGATATTAAATCACTAAAATTTTTAATCTGCAACATCATTTTAAAATATGATTTCATTTATTTTACCACGAAGTTTTTTTTAGATCTCTTTAAATCTCTTTTACAAGAGAGACCTGGGCAGGATAGCAGCCATACAAACACACCACACCTTAAAATACAGCATAAAACATCAAATACCACATAGATGATGAATGTCTCATTTACCACTTTCTTTATGACGTCTACTAAAGTTGTCATTGGACATAAGTTTATCTAATTTTAGGTCTTTCTGTAGATGATTCCATTTCCAAGATGCATAATAAAAAAATACAACATTAAAAAGCTTCATGCACATACAATATATCTCCATAATCAATCACAGGCAGACAGAGAGTTATATTAACTAATCAGCTGTTTTGTATGTAAAAGCTTGTAACTGTAGCTGCCAAATGAATGTAATGTTGTGAGATAACAGTACTAGTACTTGTGTCCTTCACTAGTACAAGTGTCTTAGATTGTACTTAAGTGCAGTTCTGGAGTAAATCTACTTAGTTACATGACTGTAGTTGTGGTTAGCTGTGCAGTATTTCCTGCATGTGTTTGAAGTGCGAACAGCCTCGTGGTTTGCGGGTCTGTGGATGACCCATAAACCATGTCCACAGGGTCTGTTGCAGGAAGAGTGAGCGGGGATGTGAGGGCAGGACGGCGGCCTGGAGCTGAAGTAATGACCATCAGGAGAAAGTGGTGCAACTGGAGACACTGATGGATGGAGCCGGAGTCAGGAAGCGGCAGTAAGGTCCCTCAGCCAGACGCCCCCCTGCCTCAGTCCTGCGTGAATACTTGGCTCATATTAACTCACTCATTGTTGGGACGCACAGCAGGCACAATGACCCCCTTTTTGTGGACGAGGGCATGGTGGACCGAGAGGGCAGCCGGGTGGCCGGTCGGCCCTCACTGGGTCCTGTGTGCTGTGGCTGTGAAGCCGGGCCGGCCAGCAGGCAGACAGGAAAGACAACAAAAAGAGTGAGACAGCGAGCCCCGGATCCCGTATCTTGGCTGGAGCTTCAAATGGGAGGACATGGAAGGTCTAGATAGTGACTCCACTGACTGAGAGAAAGGAAATGGAGGGAAGAGGAGGAGGAGGAGGAGGAGGAGAGCCGGGATCTGGGCCACATCTCCGTCTGATTGTCCCTGAGTGGCTGCCAGTATCTGAACGAGACCTCTATTCAGTCGCCTTCCCTGCTGATCTGAAGTCAGCGCTGCTCTGTCTCTTTCCCCTCCGAGCTCTAATCTGGCTGCCTCATGACGTCCCCCCTCACACTGTCTCCCTCTGTCCCACCAAACATCCCATGACTGTGGACTGGAGGGAGCAGGTGCTTCTGCTAAATAGTCAACGGTTGCAGTCGCTGTTTTTTTCTCTCAGTTTCAAGGATCAATGCAGCAAAACCAACCAGAAAGGAAGAGTTTAAATGCGGTTGCTTTATTTTGAAAAGATTTTTTAAGAGTCCCATTGCAGAGGTAAAGTTGCATCCACCCAAAAATGTGTTTTGCTTATTGCTTCTTCTCTTTGATTTTTTACCTTTGCAGTGCAGAATAATGTATGTGCACCAGTCTGAGTTTGACATATGCACAACATTTGGAGCCAACCACAGTCCAGCATGCAACTTACACAAGTATGATGTTCAAATTTGAAGCCTTCATTGCACAATGACTGAGAATCGACTCCTCATTTTACAGCAAACCTCTTTGTTTTGAGGGATTTCAGGAATTAGTAGCACGTACCCTCCATAATGCACAGTGTGCTGAGGAATCGGTTTCTTGGTGTCCTTGCTTGAGATTCCTGTTGTGCACACATTTCAGAAGAATGGTCAGAATGCACACTGATGCAGCCAGTTCTTCACACACTCACCTTGATAAAGGATGGAAAACCTTTAAGGAATGTAACTATGCATAAGAGGTAATGAGGTGAGAAGACAAAGGAGAAGAGGAGCCTTCAGTCTGGTGCAGAAAATCAAACCTCTGCACTTTGGGTCGGGGTACATGACAGGGTCGCCCCCTCCTCAACGACTCTCTGATTCCGGTCCAACCAGCACGCGGTCGGGGTCACAACCCTGATACTTGGCACCCGGCGTCAGGGGAGAATGACACTCTTGTTCAGAACCTGCTCCGACTTCAGATGCCAAGATGAGTCATCCAGAAGCTGGACGACTTCAGTGTTTTGCAGGGAGCCGTCGTCCCCTCCAGCACTTCCTCCCTCCTGAACGCTGCAGTCTGTGTGTTCTGCCAAAGAGTCGCCTTGAATAAACATGAGTGATGTTTTACACAAGGTGCCAAACACACTGCATCCTTATAGAAATTCTTTTTGGCCGCCACCCTTCAACATTCAAGAGTCATATCCAGGAGAACAGTTTATAACTGTCAGTGTATGAATATCACAAAAACAACTCGTGCTTCTATTACCTTTATTAATACCACAACTGCAGTACTACTATATCTACAACAGCTCCTACTTTTGTTCCTAATTGCACATGCACAATGTAACTTACATTACATAATATAATGTATTTAGTGTCAATAATTACGGTATAAATGTGATTAATGCTTCTGGAATCACCTTGTTTCTGTCACTTAGACCAAACTGATGATGCCAAAACTTATACTGCACGTTGTACTGAAGCTACTCCTGTTATTGCTACCAGTTGAAATACTGTTACTACTACTACTTCTTCTATTATGACTATTAAAAGCAACTCAGTCTCATTTTCTTCTGGACTTTACACACTATGATCTTTTGTTTTTCATGAATTAGCTCAACAAAACCTTGAGACATTCTAGTGCTAAGGTGTTGGATGAAGGGACACTACATATCAAGATTATTTAAAGAGCACCACTCAACCCGTGAAACAAAAGCAATTTTTTTTAAAGGTTTGTTTAATGAAACAGAAAGTTGGTTATAAACCGGATCACGGAGTTTAAAAAATGCAGCTGCGCCAGGCAGGGAGGAAAAGAGGCTATCAAGTATTAATGGAAGTCAAGTGCAATATTAAGTCATGTAATATCTCTTTAAGTTACAACAGTGGACCAATAATTTCATTTATTTCACACAAATCAGGATAAAATACAAGTAAAATCATACAAAGCATGTTAACAGCAATGGGTGGAAATGGGACACAGCAACAAGCTGCAGGGGCTTGTGAATAGAGACTTGCTCATTTCATTCATTTCTTTTTACTATTTCACAGAAATTGAATAGACAGTAAAAAGCATATGATCATGAATCACAGGGTGAAAATGGGACACCCCAATAAGCGTCAAAAGCTTGTGAATAGGGGCCCGGGCACAGAATGTACAAATACAAATATAGCCACGAAATACCTAAATCCTAAAGCCTGGAACCCTAAAATGAATAATGAAACACTCCCAACATGCATCTCATCTGTCCAAACGTTAATCCAATAGGCAGGATACACAATCAGAAATAAATGGTAAATGAAAATAATAACACAGCACAGTAGACCCCGGCCGTTCAGGGTATATAAGTCTTTGTTTTCATTTCAAGTCAGATTAGGAAAATTCTGAATTCTGCATCTGGTTTGGATTAATTTTTGTGGTGTTTTATAAGCTCATGGTGACTGTGGGATACTGTCGTAGCAGGTAAAACAATAACACAAAAATAAACTGTATCTATTATGATTACTATTACTGATGATACAGCTCATTGCTCTTCCACCACCGCTCCTATAAGAGCATACATGTACTACACACACTACATAATACATACATGATATAATATAAAGAAAGATGCACATATCTGCTGACACACAACATACAATAGAATAATCTGCCCTGTAATACAATAACCATCAAATGTGACACGTTTAGATTGTTCTTCCTGTGAATTCTCTCCACTTCCTCTCTCAGTGAAACTCCTGACATGACACTTCCTGCTCCAGCTCTTCCACGGTGACAGTCTGCCGCTGATTTCAGGCGGCCCGTCACTCACAGCTCCTATTAGTGAGGAATGTCGGGGATCTGGTTCAGGATGGTGGACTCCAGGTGGCTTTCACTGATCTGCAGAGTCGCTCTTTAGTCTGGAAATGATATGAACCTTTCCAATGATTAAACAAGCCCACAGAGAGACTATCTCACATGTTTTCATTAGTTTTGAGATTTTTTTGGGGGGGGCAAGGTGGCAGCACAAGCAAGAAATTTTATTTGATCTTGCAATAATTGAAATTTTCTCCAGTCCCTCAGATAAAACCAAAGTCTCATTATCCAGGAGGTGTGTTCACTCTGAGCAGGCTAATATTTTTTTTTAAACTTAATCTAACCAGGGAGAGGAATGGCCCCTCTTCATGAGTACACTGCTACACAAATAACCTGCAAAACCTGTAATAAAATAGTTCTTTCTTTGCAAACTTGTACAATTCCAGTATTTTTATGTTTCAGGATTGAAGTGTATATTTTGAATTCTCTCGTGGACTAAATTCTTTTGCAAAGAATTTTACATTGAGTGTCCAGAATGAAAGATACTAAAAGTTAGGCGCAACATATCAGTGTCAAACTGGCCTTTAAAAACTAGTTCTGGATAAACCACTGGAGCTGAGGGTCTCTGCATGAGTCTCAAGAACTGTGAGGGTGTGTCGCCCCCTACTGGACAATAACACAGGTAACTTTCAGAGTAACACTTCACTATTGCATGCTGGGATTTCATTGTAAACATATCTCACTCAAAGACCTTGAACCCCATGAATTAGTCATAAATCACAGATAGAAGATTTGAGCAATTGAGGGAAACAAGGAGACATTTTACAGTCACGAGAAGCATCCCTTATCTGTAAGATGAAATCCTTTGTGAATACCAAATAATAACTTGATGAAAATTCCTCTCTTCTCTCCTAAAATATCAACAAACACTGATTATATATTTACATCACTTGTCAAAAATAAATCATTACAGTTTTGTAAAGTCTAAAACTTAGCAGCTAACGTTACTAATTTATTTATATTTTTTCAGAAAATGCAATGCAATGTTTAATGGCCAAAGTTAGCAGCTAATGTTATTGAAAATATAATATTTTGCAAAGAAAATAAACTCAGTGGCCAATTTAGCAGCATGTCTATTGTATATTCTGAGGAGAGAAATGTGATGAGATATAAATAAACCTCTTGCAGCTGATAAGAGAATTTCACCTTGATGCCATGTGCTGATTCTCATAATGCTGTTTCCTAAAAGAGTCTGTTGTGGGGAACGTATTACTCTTTTTCTATAGTTAATTATTATCTCAATCATAAACATATTGACAAAGTAAAGAATTGAGTTTAAAGAATTAATTTATTAACAAATCAATTGCCTTAGCACCTATATGTAACCTACAAAAATAGAGATGCTGCTCTCTGTTATTCCATAAATTTCACTGAATACTTGAGAAGCTGTTGTATCTACCAACAGAAATGTGTTCTTTCAGTTTTCTTGTACATTTTAATTATATTGTTTATGGCAATAAACTTAGAACTAATCGCTAGTAGGAATTAAATGTAATTTAGCTTTGTCAATTTTCTATTGATACTGAAATCAATGTAATAAATTAATTTACAATTTGATTCATTAAAATATGTCATTTCACTTAACAACCACTGTGACTTTCACAAACACAACACACAGGTCCAGACATAAGAGTTCAACCAGAGCACAGTTTGGCCTGTTTTATACAGTTTGGAAACTCAACTTAAATAAATGAACAAACTCAGAGAATCTGTGTGCTTAAAGGCAAATTTATTGATGACCGTTACAACATTTATTATTCACAGTTTACCCGATGACTGAACAAAATGAGGATGATGATACTTTAGGCCTCGTCCTAGTCACCTGGTTAAAGAGAGGATTTTAAACAGGTTTAGTGCACAAACAACTTTTTTGATAATTGTATATTTATAATTAATGCCACATTTTTTTCTTTCTTTTTAAAAAAAAATGTACATTACAAAGATAAGACAAATGACAGAAACATAATGATGGACAGGGACGGGAGGTGATGGTGTCAACAGAATGTGCACGAGAGTCACTGGTAGGAAAGTTTTTAAGTTAATCGACTGCTCTAAAATTAAACTGAAGCGCAAATTCAGATCGATCCAAAACCTACATCGACGTAAAGAAGATGTGTGTAATGGCTGAAAAGATGCTCTGTGACATTTACCAACACTGTTCAGCAGTTGTACAGCCTGTTGAGCCTGAGGATGTCCTTCTGGCTCATCTCAGTGGCCACACCAAACTGAACACTGGGGTCAGGAATAGCCACCAAGGTGGGCCGGTTGTTCTTGGAGAAGGCGTACCTGAAAATAAAAAGCAGAGCAATTATTCATAACAAATACATAAATAAAAATCAATTAATTAATTCTGTCAATTTAGAATTTAATTGTTATTTTATTATTCTATTTTTAGGTGTATTAGTAGATGGGAGAGAATGGACGTCCATGTGTTTTGCCTTAGCAATCAGCAAACTGTGACATCATTTTACAAGGTTTTTACAAGGTCAGTTAAACTGTAGCTCCACTTTATCAATTGAAAACCATATTTGTGCTTTTTTTTTGTGAAGGACAAAAAGATAAACACCATGACAACTTTCCAGATTTGTAAAAAACCCTTCTCATCTCATTCACAATCACTGTGCAGTGCTTCAGTGTCTAATAAGCCTTTAAACATCTCAGTTCTTGAAACAACACTCCTCCATGTCTGAACGCCCACTCATTCCCTCCCTGACGAAGGCACACACTTGTTTTTCTTTCACCTACTTGCTGTAATGCATAACTGAGTCGTAGTCGTAGGTGGTTCCCTGGTTTAATGTGTTGACTTTGTCAAAGTTGTGCTCCTTTCCTGAAGATGAAAAAAGAAAACAGAATTATAAACAGATCCATCATATTCATCACTCATGTTTCAAGTGGTTCCTGGGGCTTGAACTCTGTCTGCAAACTGTTCCATTAACAACAATACTGCACAGAAAACTACAGAATGGCAAACAGTCGTCAAAGCTTTGGTTTTGGCACAGGTTAAAACAAACGTTGAGGAGCTAGTAGCTGGAGTTTCCTGTCTGTCAGAACCAGACCACCTGTTTCCCAGTGTTTCCAGTCTCTGTGCTATGCTAAGCTAACCGGCTAGTTGTTCTGGCTTCATATTTAAAGGACAGAGCTGAGAGTGGTGTTGACCTTCTGATCGAACTCTGAGTAAGAAAGTGAATATGTGTCAAACCACTCCTTTAACATTTTGTGGCTTCATCTTAGAACTTCAACTAAACAAAGTCCAAATCTAAAAGCTGAGTCTCATCAGTGATGAGATGACAGTGACAGATCATGATCGTTGTAAACAGACCAACCAGGGATGACATTCTCCAGCACAATGCGGATGTACTGGTCACGGTCAGACCGTTTCTGCTCGTGGTGGAAGCCCAGAGCGTGGAGCACCTCGTGCTGGACCGTGTCGTGGTAAACGCAGCCTGAACGCTGCAGGGACAGATCCTGCCCGTAGCTACGACGGCCGATGTAGGAGTAGCACCTGTGACAACAGTGCAGCACAGATCTCAGGCCATTTGCTGATGACATGTCAATGATTTTGTTTAATTTTTGTTTTGTTTTAGCAACAGGAAAATACCTTCAGATAAAATAAAGAAATAAGAACAAGTCAGGATGTCATGCAAAGTGTTTTCTGGAGCTCCTGAGGTGCAGCTTTACCCATTGAGGGACTGGATGTTCAGGTAGTCTCTCTGGCTGCTGCGTTTGACGAAACGGATACAAGAGACGCCGTGGAAGGACTGCAGACCACGCTCGATGATGGCCACCTCTCGAGAGGCTGAGAGAGCAGCAGAATCACTTTAAATTGATTCTACACCAACTGCAAGCCTGACATGATGCTCTGATACGATATCTACTGTAGAGACATGACGACTGTCACACTGGCAGGATTCAGAGCACCAGTAAACCTGGACATGTTAAAGGTTATGTGCAACAAAATAAAAAATATAAAATAAATAAATAAATAAATAAATAAATGAAATAAAAAAGGTACAGTCCATGATCACAATTAAAAAAAAAAAAAATTAATCAATAACTGGATTGGAAATTTATTTGAGCCTCAAATATTTAAAAGGACTAAACAACACAATAACTGTTACTACTGTTTCCTGATGCTAATACTAATTATTTATTCATAGGAGCATTAAGCATTTGTAAACATTACACTCAAAAAATATTTTGCATAATGTTTAAGAGTTATGTATTTTAGTTGCATGTAGTATTTATTTCAATTTAGATTACACAGTTTAAAATAACCGAACTTAATGTGATGCATATTTTGGTTTAACAAGGTTTACAAACTATAAACTTGTTTATTAGAAAATTATCAGAAAATCTTAAATATTGGGCTGATTTTTTTGAGTGTCTTGTAAAATTATCCTACATTTTAAATTATGAATTGTTGAGAAATTGCTGAAGTGTTTATCTCAATCTTTATGGAAGCACTTAAAATCTGTTGTTAAAAAAAAAGAAACATCAAATCTCATTATTTCCTACTCACAGTAGACGCTGGAAATGGTGTAGGCTACGTAGACTCTTCCGTCGGCCGACTTGGGCCACATGCAGCCATTAGACGTGCAGGGATCAGCATTTCTCTCAGCCTCAGAGTCATAGGCAACGTCATCCTCCACGTAGGGCTCATCAGGAGATCGGACTGCAGCAGATGATCAATATGAAAAAGTTTTCTTTTATTAGGTTTATCAATCATGATCTGACAGTTTAGTGCTGATAACAGGGTCATAGAAAACATTAACAACACTGTGGTCATGTTCTGTATTTTCCAGATGTTGACTTCAGAGGTTTCTGCTGCCTTTAACAAACATAACACACTTAGATATTGAGTCGTCCTTACCAATGTCCCTGTTGGCTCTCTCAATCCGCTCTGACATAGTCAAAGCCTGATCTATACAGGAAGTAATGAAGGTTTAATGAATATTATCGCACAAAAATACTGTGAGGAAGGGTTTTAAACTTACATGAATATTCAACTGATTCATTATTTTTCAGTTCATTAATTTTCAACTTTAATATCATATTGTACATTTTATAACAAGTTCAAATACTCAGGTTATTATATAAAGACAGAAAACTTACAGAATCCGTTTCCAGAAATCAGGCAAAGGAAACAAAGGAGACAGAAAGACAAATTTTGAGTGATCAAAAAAAAAAAAAATCATAGTTGTGGAAAGTACTACACTGCAGTACGGTTATGAAGTACTTGTACTTTACTTTAATCTTTTAATGTTGTGCTATTTTACACTTCTACTTCACTACAGATACTATACTGTAGTTACCAGCTAGTTTCCAGATTATGATTGTACATGAAAAACACAGGATACATTTACAAAATACATTAAAGCGTTATTAAAGATAAACCGGTGGTTACCAGACATTTTGGCTTGTGAAAAAAGAGGAAAATAGTTGTGGCTCCCTGAGATCTCCCCTCTAAACTTCTCTGATCATTTAATTTAAACAGCAGTTTGAAGCCTCAAGAGGAAGAAAATATTCAATATTTGACAAAAATGCAAAGATGAAGGAGACATTAGAAAAAAAAAAATCCTTTCTCATTTAACCTCTCAGGACCCCTCAGGTTTATCTGGTGACCCTCTAGAGGGGCCCGACCTCTAGGTTGGGAACCAGCTACAGTCATGTTAGATCATATTTTGAATTCAACATCCATTTCACTGCAGAACGAGAACTTTCCCTTTTGATACTTTAACCACGTTCAGCTGACAAAACTTCAGTACTTTAAAGAATTTTAGTTGTAATTCAGTATTTTTTACATGAATGTCTTTTTTCTTCTTCCTAAGAAAATAATCTCAGTTCTTCTTCCACTGTGGTAAAAGCGTGTAAATGTAAAACATTTGCAGCAAAACTCACTTCCTCCTCAGCCCACGCTGAGACAGCCACCAGGACCACAAGACCCAGAATGCACTTCATTTTGTCAACAAAAACCTGCAGCAAGACACAAACAACCAATAACCAAATAACCAGTTCTTTTTCCTGCAACTACAAATCCGATTTAAGTGACATTGGTCAGTGATAAACATGAACAACAGTATTGTTGATGAGAATTTGTAAATGATACTTACAGCCGTCTCTGAGTGGAGAGAAACACAGCGAGCAGGAGGAGCCACGTCACATTATAAAGCTTCAGCTGTACCGGAAATGTGTCCTTTAAAGGAGATTCAGGACAGCGATGGAGGAAATGAGTGAAAATAGAATTTAGGGCCTGATAAGAATATTTCACCTTGATGCCACATTGCATTATTCCCATAATAAGAACCGTTCTAATCTTGTTTGGTTTGGATACTTGGCTTAAACATATTTTCTGTCAACAGTGAGCATGTTTTCCACATTCTACCAAAGCAGGGGATTTAAGACTGTTTAATTTTACATTTTGTGGATTTCATATTGACAATACAAAATGTATTTTATTGTGCAGAAGAATTTTTTTTTTCTTGAAAATTTTTACATCTTCTTTGCTGGATTTCTTATCAAATTCACAAGAACACTTAATGAATTTTCAATGGATGCACCTGTCACATTTATTTACTCCTACATACTTTATACATATACTGTATAAACTTTCACATGACACCAGCTTGGAGCGTTATCCTGCTGGAAGTAGATATTAGAAGATGGTGAACTGTGGCCATAGAGGGAAGAACATGGTCAGGACACAATACCCAGCATTCAGACCATGATTGCATTAAGGGCTCCAGACCCAGGACTGTTGACACAGGGCAGGTTGGGTCCATGGATTCATGCTGTTGACTCTAAATTCTGACCTTAATATCTGCTGCCTCAGAAATCCAGATTCATCAGACGGAACCTGACGTGGTCTTCTCCTGTTGTAGTTCACCCACCTCAGTGTCTGACCTGTTGTTCATTCTGAGGCTTTTCTGCTCACCACAGTTGTAAAGAGTGGTTATCTGAGTTACCGTAGCCTTTAGGTCAACTCCAACCAGTCTGGTCCGTCTCCTCTGACCTCTCTCATCAACAAGACGTCTTCGTCTCTAGAGACTGTTGGGTGTGAAAATCCTCAGCAGTTTCAGAAAAACTTAAAACATTTTATCAACTTAATTCTTTAGCTCAATTTAAAAGTCAAATCAACTTTTCAAGCTCAGATTTGCTTGTAATGTAGCTCACTCAGACACAGGGTCTTTACTTCAAACAGGTTCGGTGCACAGGCAGATCAGGGAAGTGTAAATCCAAAATGAGAGGGACAGGTTACACCATCACAATAAAACAGGAAATGATAATAAATACAGGAAAAACAGAAAAAATAACCTAGGAGCAGGATGGGACAGGACACCTATAGCTACATTACACCTGTTGCATTCATTCTGCCTATGCAACATTAAATAAACATACAGATAAACAGTTTTTCATTGGATAAAATAGCAAGGCTACAAAAATTTTGAACACACTATGTATTTGTTTAATTTAAATAGGTTGCAAATATTTTATTGGTTAAATATTCTAAAGTATGGTATATATTGTATACATATATATATGGTCATTTACTAATGTGTTGTGTGAGTTATTAAGGTTAACGGTCTAATTTGAAGAATATATTGTTCAACATGAATTTGAAGCTGCATTCATTGTTCGTTTGGCCACTAGGGGCAGACATAGTCCAGAACAGACACACAGATGTAGAATAGTGGTTTTGCCAGTGTGTCAGCAGACAACCAGAGTCCACTTTATTTCTTTAGCCGGATTCAGTCACTAACTCTTGTGAAAAATATCTGGCTCTTTAGCTCACAGTTTCCACTTTCCTCAACAATTAGTCTCTAAATTTGTCTGTTTGTTGCTTTGCAGGTTTATCAGAGACTGAACCATGTGCCATAAAACTAAAACAGATACTGTAAAGCTCTCGAGCTGCATGTTTTTTTAAATAAACATAGAAAAATCCTGCAGCTTTTGCACTTGCATATAGTATATGTCTTTATGTCTGTCATCACACAGAGTTACTGAGGTTCCAAATGTCCACAAGTGCAGAAACAACAAACAAGTCTTGAGTGAAAATATCCACAATGTTTTATTGTCAATACAATGTGCAAAGCTCTATTATAATAAGATAATAACAGAATCCACAGAATTATAAACAGCTGGTTTCATGTCTGAATTAGAAACATGTTGTCAAGACTGTTTTCATCACCTAGTGGAAAAAAAAGAAAAACGTTAAAGGCAACAAACAAAAATACATTTTTTTAATGGCTGTA
Organism: Trachinotus anak; assembly: GCF_046630095.1. Taxonomy (NCBI): domain Eukaryota; kingdom Metazoa; phylum Chordata; class Actinopteri; order Carangiformes; family Carangidae; genus Trachinotus; species Trachinotus anak. Next base: position 26,970,373 of record NW_027273853.1, on the reverse strand, counting down.
CACAAGTTACATACAGCAACAGAAGCACAGTAAATTATATATATACTGAACACTGAGATTTCCTGTACACACAGAGAGTTTATGTCTTATTTAAATCAAGATGGTGGTTACACAGCATAACTCCTCTGATCCATGTGCCCCGCCCTCGCACAGTGTCAGCTGGGATTGGCTCATGGAAAATGTTGTGTTGGATTTATAGTTTTGTAAAAGTAGTGTTCGTTGCTTTTCTCTTACTGTTTAACACTTGTACAGCCTGTTCAGTCTGGTGATGTCATTCCTGCTCATCTGGGTGGCTGTGCCAAATTCAACATTAGCGTTGGGGATGGGCACCATGGTGGGCTTGTTGTTCCCAGAGAAGGCGTACCTGGAATTAACACAGGGGTTGAATAATGTTTAGTTTGTATAACAAAAATAAAAACTATTGGTTTATTTTTTAAAGGGTCAGTTCACTCATCAGGTCTGTCAGATTGTTCTCATTGTGTGAGTTATATGAGCAAATAATTACAGAATCAATCAATGATTATCTGGACAAACTGATGTTAAATGAACGCTGGGATCCTCAGACCTGTGGTACTGCATGACAGAGTTGTAGTCGTAGGGGGTGTTCAGGTTCAGAGTGTTGAGCTTGTCGAAGGCGTACTCCCAGCCTGAGAGGCAAAAACCACACAAAGCGTCAGGAGAAACTGAAAGAACTGTCTGACCAAATATGATGTCGATCTGATTAATTCTGTGGGAGGAGTTCGTTAAAGTATGAGACCCTTCAGCTGCAAAAACGCTGCCAAAATTGCAAATTAAATTCAAAATTTATGGGTGCAGGAGGCTTTTTTATACATCTCGGCATGTTTCATGTGCCTACTGAGTTTCATGCATGTAGGTGAGTAGTAAGGGCCTCTTTTAAATTTTGTAGCACCCATGTGCAAGACCCATAAAATATCAACATTTTCACCAGGCCTGATGCTTATGTTCAAAGTTCCAGGAGTTTTTGAGCACGACGAGGCCCTTAAAAATGTGATATGTTTTCATATTTTATGTTTTAATAATAATAATCACAGCAGTTTCAATAGGGTCCTCACACCCTCTGTGCTCAGGCCCTAAATAGTTGTTAGTGGGACCCCTAAATGAGTGTGACGTGATGATAATGTTCATGTTTGTGGCGTGTGGGCGACCAGGCGCTGACCGGACTGGATGTTCTCCCACAGGATTCGGATGTGCTGGTCTCTGTCAGAGCGACACTGCTCGTGGTTGAAGCCGAGGGCGTGGAGCAGCTCGTGCTGGACGGTGCTGTGGTAGAGGCAGCCCTGACGGTCCAGAGACAACGTCTGGGCGTAACCACGGCGACCGACGTAGGAGTAACAGCTGCATTCATGCAATTAAAAAGAAAATAATAATAATGAAAGCAGGCAATAATAATTTAGTTCAAGATTTAGGGTGTTGGACTGTAAAGTTTCCTTCTTACTACTGATGGAACAGGATTTACTTTACTCATGTCAGTGTAACAAAGATCTCCACTATAAAATGTATTTTAAGTAAACACTCAATAATCTGTTTATCTCTTAATGTTTCTCTAGGCTACATAAGGTGTGATACACAATCTTTCAAATAATATTTAGCATCAAAATAAAACTCAGTAAAGAAATATTTGAAGCAAGACGTGCTTACAAAATAGTTAGTTACCTCTCTTAAGATGAAGCCAAATGTAACTGTGATATAAATTACTATGTACTAATATTTTCTTTTTTTTAAATTTTGGTCCAATTTGGTCTGGTTTGAAATGAAGAGGAAATTTTGAGTTTATAATAGTTTCAGTTTCAGGTCCATAACTGAATTTAGAAATTATGAATCATTTCACATTTCACAAATTAATTTCAATTTCAATTCTTCCTGAGATCCAAAAGTTCTCAAAGATCACAAATATCTCTGACTATGAGGAGAAATGGTATAAATTAATGCAAAATACATACAGAATATTTCCATTTCTGTTCTGACATAATGCTGCAGCCATAAAAAAAGCCTCAAAAAAGTGAAATGTTACCCTGTGTGATGTTATTTATTTTGTACAAACACAAGTCTGAGTTAATAATCTGTGCACAGTTTCCACAGATTGTTACCCGTTGTCAGACTGGATGCTCAGGTAGTCTCTCTGGCTGGATCTTTGGACGAAGCGGATGCAGGAGACGTCGGTGAAGGACTGCAGCCCACGCTCGATGATGGAGCGCTCACGAGAAGCTGAGAAGACACATGCAGGAAAATACACATGAACAATATAGACTGCAGACTGATCTAAGATCTGTTTCGACAGAGTTTTGATTTCACTGGGGAAAATCTGGTTCAATAAAAACAAAATTATAAGACGAAGGGAGAAAGTTGGGAAGGATAATAGTTTAAAAAATGGGAAGAATTGAGAAGACATGCTCATGTATATCCAAACTAAAACATAACTTCCTACTTGTTTTTAATAATGTAAACATTCTACCCCATTTATTTTGTTTATGTTTATGTTTGTCTTCATTGGTTTACTGTAATGTCCTCATATGTTACATTACATTTTTTTATCCATTGGAAAACTAAAAGAAAAGAAAAAAAAAGTTGAACTGCAAGAAAAATTAAAAAAGATGCTACTGGACTGTATTTTGTTCCTGCAAAATCCTGAACCAGTGCTTTGAGAATTGTTATCATTCATGTGAAATTTTAACTACAAAGAGGTTAAAAAACAGAAAGATTATGAAAAAAAATTCAGAAAAGTAGGTTTTTACTCAAACCTTCAACCAATTTGATTCAACAGAAAACTGTTGACTGTTGAAAGCTGTGAGTAAGTAATAGTAAGTATAGTAAGTCATAAAGGACATTTCCAAATGCCATATAGTAATTTGGAAATGTATATATATAAACATGTTACAGTTCACTTTATGGCTCTACGCTGCATTAAAGGTTTCAGTCAGTTTTATGATTCTTCAGTCACTTACAGTAATGTGAGGCGATGACGTAGGGCACGTAGACCTTCCCATCACTGGATTTGCCCCACATGCAGCCGCGGGAGGTGCACTGATCAGCGTTTCTGTCATTCTCATTGTCATAAGCAATGTCATCCACGACGAAGGGCTCTTCCTTTGTGTGCACTGTCGGAGGAAAACAAAATTTCCAAATACTACTGGCAGGTTGGACTCAGATTAAACATCTGAATGAAAGATTAAAGACCTCCTCATGACCTGTGTTTCATGCACACCACATAGTGAAATTACTTCTATGCTGATGATTCTATTTTTTCAGTCTGACTCTCTGTGTTGTTTAATTTATCCACCAGGAAGCACGAACACACTGTCATTCAATCTACCTTTTAGATAATGACCTAGTACATGTGCAAATCTGACATTTTGACCTGAAGGTGGAGATAGATCACCACAGCAAAATTCATGTCACTCTGTTCATATGGTGCGTCGCTTTATTAGTTTAGTTGCTAGTAGTTTAGCTCAAGGACCTAATGAAATTTGACAACACAGTGGGACTGAAGTATGAATTAATCCTTCTCTGCAACAACTCTGCTGATCATTCATGGAATGTCAGCCTTGCTTAACAGAGAAGCAATGACATGCAGCTTCCCCCTGGGTCCTAATGCCCACTATCAGCCAACCAGAAGGATGATTTTAATCAAATAATGATAATTTGTATTATTATTTATTTAAACTCATGGTCTTGCTTCTTTATGTTAAGTGCATGCCTGCACTGTTTTCTTATAAAAAAAAAAGGCCCCCTAAAGCAGACCTAACGACATCCATGCTGGGAACCACTGAAATCCAGCTGTCAGTGTATTAGTTACAGGTAGAGTCAACTGAAACAGTCATGATCTAAATTCTCCCTTGATGATGGTTATAATGTGCTGTTTTAGTTGAAACTGTTTTAGGGAGGGGCTGATTAAATTCTGTGATTATTTTGGAGGATGTAGTTTGTGTTGTTGTTGTGCTGTACCCTTGCATAGCTTGTTGAATGTTGACACAAATTACCAGCTCAGCATCATATCCTTCCTCTGGTGGGACAAAAGTAAACAAACGTCTGGATTTGGACATGTGACTTGTCTTACCAACGTCCTTGTTGGCCCTCCACAGCAGCTCAGAGACGGACAGCTCCTGGATCAGGGAGATGATATTACTCCATTAGTAAGGGCTGTGTCAACATACTGTACAGGCTGTGTATCTGCACCACACTCAGGAAGATATGAGGTCTCTTGAGTCTCTCTGTTGTTCATTTATGTCTCTCTGTGATCATTTCCACAGTCATTGTGCATCTCTTTGTGGTTGTTTAGTGTCCCATTGTGGTCAGCTGATTGACTGTCCAACAAGAAATGTTAACAGTCTCTTCAAACCGAGGCTACATGACTGGCTGTTTTAAGAAATAAGGGAAAATGCTATTATAAAATAAAGAAAAACAAACTTTGAAAAAAGAAGATTTTGAAAAAAAACCCCCAAAACTCTTATTGTAAAAGACAAACATTCCGTAAAAGAACTGGTTGAGTTTTAAAGATTTGTTTGTTATTTTAAAATGTCATGGGTATGTTATATTTTTGACTGAGTTTATATCATAATGTCTATTTATCAATTTCATTTTGACCACTCTTGGTTTCCATACATGAAGGGTCTTGACATGAAGTCTTCTCAGATTCCAGTATTATTATCAATATTGTGCCTTTAATTACAAGTTTCTTGAATTTTCACAAAATTTGTTTTGTGCATCATTTTTATACTAATTCAATTTAGCATCAGTTTTTTGTGTTGTTGGGTGTGAATAAGGATTTTATTGCTTATAAAGAAAAGAGATCCAGCAGAACCTGATGTCACACAGGAAAACAAGAGAAAATCCCAGAGAGACATAAATCACAAATTTCATTTTATCTTTATGTTGAATCTTGTTATTTTGTAATTCTGAGTACAAAGGTGTTAAACATTTCCTCACCTTCTCTTCAGCCCAGGAGCAGTCGGAGACCAGGAGGAGGACCAGGAGACTGAGTGTGGACTTCACCAGAGCCATGTTTCCAGCCTGCAGGTGGACGGTGTTAACACCTGGGTCCTGCTGCTGCTCCTGTTTATAACCTTCAGTGTATCTGTTAACTGCTGAAAAAATATGCTGCTTTGCTTAGTGATAAGATGCTCTTTGCCTTGAAAACACACTGCTGATTCCCACCTTAAAATAAAATCTGCTTGTGGTTGCAAAGATTGTCCTGGGACCTTGTGAGAGTGTTTGTCTTCAGGACACCTGGTGGTTTTTATGGATCCTGGACTATTTGTTGCACAAAGGATAAACCAGATTAATCTACATTATGGTTTTATTTGTTGTTAATTTTAGAAAAGTGTTACGAAACCACAGGAAATCACATATTATTTTCACATTTTCATCATTTCTTTCAACATTTTTCACTCACTGGGGGAAACCTGTTTATGCCAAGAAAAAATCACATACAACATGAAATTATGAAATAATCATAATTATTTTGACTTGATATCTAAAAACACTGGACCAATAGTCTCAAAGAAAACAACAAATAAAGATCACTCTATCAAGCTCTTAATGACATGTAAATATTTTTGCATTGTTTTCCTGATAGAAGAGGACGTCCAGGGAGTAAAAATTAATTTAATATTGAACATTATGAGAATAACAGTCTCAAAATTTTCCTTTAGTAAATGTTTTGCCCTCGTGAGTCAAATTGATGACATACAAATTCAACAATTTTTGACCAGGAATCATTTTAATAGATATATTATTCATAAAACATTAAAATAAAATTTTAGAAAATATTTTTTTCTTAAAATTTAAGAAAAAAATGTAATTAAATTATTATTATTTTTTTTTAATTTTAAGAATTTTTTCTTGTCTTAAATTTTCTTTTAATATTTATTCATTTTATATCTATTTAAATTATTCCTGGTCAAAATCTGGTCAGAATGAATTACTCATGGACAGATACATTCATATATAATACTGTATTTTTATTTGGAATACAAAAACACACATTCAGGTTTTTATTTTATAGCACCATGTGAACAACAGTGAAAAAGGTGATAATATAGCAGTACAATAACTAAAAATATGCAATATGATATTATGCTAAATATATGTTTATATACTTGTATGTATGCATGTTTTAAAGATGTGGTTCCTGTAATTGTAGTGTGACACTTCTCTGCAGCTAAACAAAGAAATAACAAGCATCTGGCTGCAACTGTGACATCATCTGATAAAATCACCAAACACAAACGACAGAGAAATATTACGCTGTGATTTTCAATGACAACTCAGAGATAACATTTGGAGAGACAGAACATCTTTCTTTTTTTTTTTTTACAGTTATTTTCTAAGGACAGTCATAGAGTGAGACGGAAAAAGTGGAACGAGAGAGAGAGAGAGTGGGAAAGAGAAACATATGCATCAAAGGGCCACAGGCTGGACTCAAACCTGGCCCCTATTATTTAGTCTCTCAGACAGAGGCTGTGCTCTGTCTGGGATCCGCAGTAGTTTAGCTTTTCTTTACTTCCAGCTGCAGAAAGTAAGAGACTTTTATTAGAGGAAGGCCTTCGTGTCTGACTCCCTGTGTTTGATGTGTAGAACTGGTCATAGTGTTGTCTCTCTCCCGCTCTCTCACCTCCTGGCACCGGATGTCAATATAACGTCAGAAAGAGGTTTGACTCTAACCACTCTGACATTGGACCAATGTTACATTTGGTTGGAAAACAAAATCAGGTTGATGTCAGAACCCAACATTCACTAACTGACACTGAGCTGTTCGGCTGACGTATAGTGGAGGTTGGGTTTTGCTCACGACTAGAATGTCGGTATTTTTTCATTTGACATGAGAAATTTGGAAGACGTTGGATTTCTATCGTCAGTGGTCTACGTCAAATGAACGTTGGCATTAGACGTTGTCTTCACAGTGAATTTTGATCCCCTGACGTCACAACATCTAATGACGTCGGTGCTTCGTGCCTGCTGGGTCTGCTCGATGTGTCTTACACTTAATGATTCTGCTGCCTCCTTTAGTGCTGGTGATACATGTAATGGAGGTGGTTTATTTGTCTAATGGAGACGCGGCTCAGTATATTGTGTAAAAGTCAGTCAGTCAATCAGCCGGTCAGTCAGTCAGTCTGTCTGTCAGTCAAGGATATTTGCGATTGTAGGAATCCTTTAAATTTTTCTTCATAATTTTTGCCCCTTCACAGACGTTTCAACAGGAGCGCGTAAGGACGGATGGCTTTTTCCGCAATCTCCTCCTCCTGGTCCTTGGACAGCCCCTCTGGGATGGGAACCAGCCAGTACTTATCGTTGTTGTGTTTCTCTCTGTACTTGGGGTTGACTCGGTTCTGCAGAACCACTTGGTATCTGGCGCCCGTTGAAGAGGAGGTGAAGGTTTTGGTGAACTGTAACGCCTCAGACATGTATGGAGTAGAATAAATCCCTCTGCCGTAAAGCTGACGCGGCCCGGCCTGTTGAAAGGAAATGACATGTAAACATTTAACCTTTTCATATGCCTCCCATCTCAGGTTCTCACACCTCTGTGGAGGACTTCTGAAGCCCTTGTTCACCTCCCTGACGAAGGCCCTTCCTCCCTCACTACTGCTTTGGTTGGACGGCCAATCCCAAGAAGAGTCCTGGTGGTCACTGTACTCAGGGGATCACATGAAACTTTAGAAATGGTTTCATCCCATTGCCCTGATCTCTGCATCCCCACAGTATTATCTGGGAGGTCAACAGAGAGTCATTGGACTTCATGGTTTGGGTTTTGACCTGACATGCAGTGGGACCTCATAAACCCAGGTGTGTCCCTCTCTAAACTATGTCCAATCAATTCAGTTCGCCACATGTGGACTCCTGTCAAGCTCTAGACACTGATCAAAGATGATAAAAGCGAAGAGGACACAAGTGCGCGCCACAACAGAGCATCTGAATTCTTCTGTAAATAATAAATAATTTAGCAGAAATTTAAAAAACAAAAACAAAACCAATGTTTTCACTTTTGTGAAAGGATTTTTCCCTCATTAGTATTTGGTCTTTTAGTTAAGTTTATGCTAAAGCCATAAACCAGGAGATCGCTGTCTGTCTGTAGGACACCTGGGAGGAGACTGATATGATCCAGCTGGTTCATTGTCTGTTTTATCCATTTAAAAACACAATAAAGTGAAGGGGGCTGAAGACTTTCTGAAGCTGCTGCAGGAGTGCATGTCTCTAACACACACACACACACACACACACACACACACACACACACACACACACACACACACCAATTACACACCAATAAATCATTATTTTCTATCATCATCATAATAACAGAAATAAAAGAAACCTCAAATTTTGTTATGATGATGCCCTGAGCGCCTTTCTTCGATGTGCCATGGTAGGACACGGGCCACTCCCCGGGCTTTGAGTCCGTGCTGGTGCAGCAGCCTCGCTCTCCCAGCCAGCTGTTTCCGTCTGGATATTTATCCAGCACCTGAGATGAAATTAAGAAAACACAAAGAAATCATATTTCTACCACAGAGGTGGTGTTACGTCTGTCTGTGGACAGATTTCATCACTGCAGTAGCATCATTTTCCTTTCAAAACTGTACTCATAATTATTATATTCAATATTTATATAATATCATATTTATATTTAATTATTATAATATATAAATTATTTGTCCTTCCAACGCAGTGGTCAAATAATTTAATGTTCAAGACTGTGAAGGGCCCATCTCATGCTGCCTTATTAGTTTTTCATTGATCCAGGATTTTGGCTCAGAACTTAGCCTCTTTCAGGTCTCAGATAATTTTCATTTTTATCACTTAAGAAAGGATAAAGTTGGTAATTTATATTTTTATTGTCAACAAAAAACAAAAAACTAAATCAACAATGTGTTGGTCCAGCTTTCAATACGTCTGCATCCTTGAAAATGGGTCTGACGGTCTTTTCTTTACAAAGTATATTTCTTTGCTGTTTGGGGGACGTCAACTTTATCTTGACTCCCCTGAATGTTTTATATTTGGTTTGCAGACAGCGTTGATGCTGTTCCCTGAGATCTTGGGCATCTTTATTTCATTTGTTTTATATTATATATACTGTATGTCCCTATATCAAGAGTGATGTTGTCATATGTGTAACTTATATTATAATAAAATGTAAGTTTATATATATATATATATATATATATGAAATACTCAAAGTAAAATTTGCACATGTACATATATTGAAAATATCCATATTATGAATTTTCTATGTTGACAATATATATTTACTTTATATATACATGTATATTTAAACAACATACATATACAACTTCGATATGCTTATATTTGTTTTTCTTTTTAATGTCTTGTTCATTTTAAACATGTCTCAGACTTTGGACCCTTCTGTACATACTATCAACATATATTATATAGGTTTTGGGATGGATATATATTAATATAACATGTGTCTACAATATAAGCATATACACACAAACATACGTATTTGCATTGGCTAGATATATATGTCAATATATGAAATTGTTCCCATTTCTAATAGGTTTCATATATAAGTTTGACATATGTTCTTTTATTTTACAGGAAAATTCAACATGTATGTATATTACATTTGTGAAGGGATTATTTATCTGTCCAGGCCACATTTGGTCAAACTGGGACGACATTAATCCAAAAAAAGATTCTTAAATGAAGTTTGTATTTTCATTCAAGTCAAATCAAACTGTAGCTTTATTCACCTTGAGACCGTAACGTTTCCAACCACAGGGGCGTTCGTACACCTCCCCGCCTCTGTAATACGTCTCCGTGTCTTTCAAATCAGTGAAATCATAGTCATACTTTGGATCGAAGAATTCCTCCTCATTGATCAAAATGCCTCCTCGTTGTGTTTGAGGAGAGCTGTGTGGAGACAACAATTGGTTTTCATTATACAACAGACCTCTCTTCAACTCCACAGGGGAAAAAGGAGAAGAAAGGAAACAAACACTACACAGAAAGAGGAAGTTGGATACATTACCTTCCCATGAGTGCAGTTATGAAGCCTGTGATGGGCATTGCTAAGCCTACCCACTTTCCAAGAGAAGCCCCTTGAAGCTGATACTGTTGGGACTGAAGAGATGTGACACTGACATTGCAGAGGATCGAAAGAGCCTCAAGTTTAATCTCCCTGTCAGTCATTATGAAGCTGCTGAGTCAAAAATAAAAGTTTAAAAAGAAAAGAAAGGCAGACAGAAAACGCTCGTGAGGGGCTTCTTCTCTGTCTGCGTCCTGGCTCTGGTGAAGAAGGTGGGGTTTATATCTGAAGTGGAAAAGAACAGCCCACTAGGATCATGTTACACAGCCACTCAGAGAGAACATTATATAAACCTCAGCATTTCACATGGAAGTAGTTTCACTTTCGATGTCTTCAGTCTCTTCCAGGAAACCAGCTCTGCTCTGGGAAATCTCTCGTAGCTGCTGGTCACACTGTGACCGCGAAAAAGTGAAACTGAGAAAAACTTGTACAGCTGAGTAAAGTTGTCATGTGGTAGAAAAAAAAATCCTCCGGAGACGAGGGTTCAAGCTTAAAGATCTTTTATTCCGTAAAAAGACCCAAGTTTGTCTCTGCGCAGACTGAAGAACACACAAGGACACACTCAGTATATATCAATGAACACACACCTCGGGCCCCTTATCACGACAGTGGCCCTTTAATCTTGGTCAAGCAAATGTTGCCCTTTCAATGTACATCTCCTTCTTTTCTGTAGCCGTATATCTCACGGCCTCAGTCGCTGATGTCGTGCCCCTGCCTCTCAGTGGAGCTGTTGTTTATGCATCACTTCTCTGTGACCCACCAGGACGGCCAGCCTGAGTTTTCCACCAGAGCAACAGACTCACACACATTTAGCATTTGTCACCAGAGCAATCAACAATGACCACATATTGTTTTTAAGTGCATCTAAAGGGACACGAGAGTATAACACGGCACTAATGAATACAACAGGTTTCCACCACGGTCACTCCTCACTCACGAGTGTTAAACAGACCAACAAAATCTGATTTTATACTTCAACAGTCTGAAATTTTGGACTGGATACAATAAAAGTTATTAATCCTTTTTTTTTTTTTTTTTACTTAAGGAACTGATAACTTTACATTTACAATTTGGACGTTTCAATTCTAAAGTTATTTGTTTAATCTCTATTTGAAATTAACCAATTTGCTAAATAGAAAATAATACAAATATAATATAATGTCTAAACATTCACCCACTGTGCTGTATTTGGTGTGCAGAGAGACCTTGTATTTTAATATATTATCGACTGCTGAAAATTCACAGAAGCAAGTAAAATAATTGCAGTTTGTATATTCCATGTGTCCATAAAGCAAATACACATAACATTTTCACATATCTTCACACATCTTAATAAGAAAATTCAATAACAGCATCAGAGTATTGTGCACGAACTAGGCCCCTCCTCTTTTATCAGAAGGCCATAAGGACGGATGGCCCTTTCTATAATCTTCTGCTCTTCTTCAGCTGACGTACTTTGGGGGATGGGAATCAGCCAGTACTTATCATAGCTGCATATCTTTCTTTCCTCGGGGTTGATTCGATTCTGCAGAATCACTTTGTAGTTCTTGTTGTCCCTCTTGGACATGAATGTTACGGCGTACTCGTCTGCCACAGAGATGTCTGGAGTAGAGTAAACCCCTCTGCCATACGCCATCCTTGAGCCTGGCTGTTAAATACAAGTATGAATTAGAATTTAATACCACTCTACTCAGTGCTACGGAAGCTGAGAAAATACAAATATTTTTTTTATTATCTCAAGATAACAAAGCTCATTATCTCAACATATCAGGAAAAAATGATTTTTTTGTCTCGTTATCAATGAACAAAAAATCTTTTTCTCCTGCTCTCTCGGGATAATAACAAATTATTTTCTCCTGATAATTTGTCATTATCAAAGAGAACTCGTCATCTGAAGATAACAACATAAATTTTGCAAGTATGACCTTTGTCAGCTAACGCACAGTGTTGCCTCAAACACTGGATTTACAATCCTCACTGGAGTTTGTGGATATATTGTGATTCTAACACACACTCACATATTTCTTAGTGGTAATCGAGGAATTGACTTGAAAAATTTTAACTGTCTGGACAGTTGTGAAATGTTTCCTGAATTTAAATCTATTTGTAATTTTAAAGTCAGAAATATGGATCTGCCTTTGTCAGTGACCTCTGGAGCGCTCCTCAATAATTTGGGAGCTGAAACCAGTCTTTACACCTACTCTCCAACTCTGAGTTTCCAGTTTATTAGGCACACCTAGCTAAAACTAATACAGTCTAATACAACAGTCCTGCAATAAACCCACCTTCATTAAAGTTAACATGTTTGGTTTTAGTTGAACCTGGTTTAAAGAGGTGTTGATTCAACTTTGTGATGATTCTGTAGGATGTAGTTTGTGGTGCTGCTGAACTGTGTTGTATTGTACAGAGAGGTGTTTCTGTTATTTAGCTGATCCTCTTTGATATGAATGGGATGGACAGATTCCTCACACTTATTCTTGATTCTGATCAAGACAGGAAATTATTTCACTCTTGGTAGTTTTATACTGACCAAGATTTTAATAACTGCATGTGAATAAAAACAGGAAATTCTACCTCCTGTAGCATCACCTGTTAAATAAGTGGGTCTGTTGTGTGAGTTCATGTCACTCAATATACTGCACATGCATTCATATTTATTCAAGCTTTCATAATAAAGAATATAAAACTGAACCTTGTAGCGCTCTTCGATGATGCCTTCCGCACCCTCCACTGTTGTCCCGTGGTAGGACACAGGCCACTCCCCTGGCACTGACTCTGTGCTGCGCAGTTGGTTTCCCAGCCAGGTGTTTCCATCATCATATTTATCCAGGACCTGTGACAAAACAAAAACTATTATTATCAAAAAATATATTTTAAAGGGGTCAGCAAAAACAAGATTTTCACAGGAGACTGTCAGTAGTCAAGTTGCATTGTGGGTAATGCATGCACTGGGAATGAAGAATGTGTGAAATGTAAAGTCCTTATCTCTGGTGCTGCTGCATCATTTTTCATACTGATTTTAAACTGTCTGTCATGAGTCTGACAGTGTTATAGGACTGCAAAGTGAAATCAGTGGAGGACTTTTAAATTATATATTATTTATACTTATGTGTCAAGGAGCTATGGCGTACCTACAGTACCTACATGTGTGGCTCTGAGGTGACTCCATAGCTGACGTGCACCTCCTAAAAACCTCGAACTCAACAGTCGTTCTTCTCTCCCTTCTCATATAAAACACTGTTTTCCCTACTGAAAGGAAAGACTCATTATATGATGGCAGCACATGATGGTATAACTTCTGTTCCAAGTGCAAAATTATGTCCAAAATCAAATTTCAATCAGGTCCCTGACGGCTGAAGTCAGATTATGTAATAGCCTACATTCTGTGCAGAATATACAGAAGCAACTTGATGCTGATTTAACGACACAATAAAAGTGCATTCACCTTGAGGGCAAAGCGTTGATAACCACATGGACGTTCATACTTCTCTTCACCTCTCCAGTAAGTCCTGCTGTCTGTCAAGTTGGTGAAATCATAGTCGAATCTAGGGTCAAAGAATTCCTCCTCATCGACGAGGAGCCGAAGCTGAAGCTTTCCTGCTTCAGCAGCACCTGAGACACCCCTGAGATCGAGCAAATTTAGCTGCGGTCCACCTTGGGCTATATTTCCAAAGGCACCACCTGCTGCTAGAAGCCCATCATTGGTCAAGATATTTGGGAGGGCACCACTTGCTGCTTGTCGCCCTCCATCTTGGACGATATTGTAGAGGATTCTTCTTGACTCCACACTGTATGAAAACAGAGGCTGAAATGCAACTTGAAAGCATATTAGTGGTGTCTTCTGTCATGAAACTTTGGGCTCTTTTAACGATCCAATCAAGTGCATTTAGGGCGGGTCCATGTCTTATTGCTCACTTAATTTGCTAATTACTGTTGACGTTGCGACCTTAAAATAACAGTGAAATACTGCACCACCAGGTTTTTGCTGATCACTTGCTGCTGCTTCAAAATAGCAGTGGGGCAACATTGCGCCTGACCACACCTCATTTTATAGCCTACACGCCTGTGGCCACACAGATAAGTATTTTCTATTTAAACATAGACTTTGTATAAAAATGGACGTAGACTGATAGTAGACGGACGTAGATGGATCTGAAAAGTGAAGCCAATGCTGAAGTGTCTTAAAGGTGAATTCTATCTAATGACCACAAGGGGGCAACTCCACTGGTTGCAAAAATAAATCTGATTGTATTGAAGTCTATGGGAAAATGTCTCTACTTCTCACTGATTTATTACCTCAGTAAATGTTTTCCTGATGAGTTTATGTCTCAGTCTCTAGTTTCAAGTCTTCTTCAACACAACACGATGTTCATTTTTTAAATCATGGTCCATTTAGAGGAAAATGGACCATAAAGCAGAGGATGCATTAGGGCGGGGCTACCGTGTGATTGACAGACTGTACCACACACAGAGACCTGCCTGACAACCAGGATAGAGGACAGAGCGGCTCAGCTCCACCCCTCACTCCCCCTCAGCTCCCCCTTCTCATCTAAAGATGGTTTCTAATAGGTGTCATATTTAATTTTTCAATATATATTCTTTAATTCTGTAGGTGCATATATTGCATTAAATGAAAACACAATACATATATTACATTTAGTTACCGGCTTAGATCAGCACGCATGACTGTAGGGATGAGCCTCTTGGTGGAAAGCTCCACTCCTGCAGCAGCGGCGGTGAAAGATGAAAACCCATGTTGAGATCTTTGTTGCTGGACTGAAGTTACTGTGCAGTCGCTGAGCGCTCCCAGAGCCTCAAGTGCAATCGCTCTGTCGATCATGCTGATGTTATTGTCCTGAAGTTACTGTGCTTTGGTTGTTTCTTCCATCAAATACAGAAGCAGAAGAACTGGGCTCGTATTTATAATGCCTGGTCACACCAATCATCATGGAGTCAGACTCAGGGGGACTGTAAGGATGAAAGTGAAACCTGGTGAAGGCAGCAGTGCTCAGAAACTGGTTGCTGGTATTGATTTCTTTCATGAATTGCACAGAAAGGCATCGGTGCAGTCACAGTTCCCCCAGAGCAACGTTTCCCACTCCTCAAGCCTTTTCCATTTAGCCCCCCAAAAAATGAAAGATATCGGATCATTTAAAGTTTTAATGTTTTATTTAATTACTTAAGAGCTCGATTATATTGTCGACATAATTATCTGAATACTGTTTCAGTGTTTTCTCCACATTATGGAGAAATGCTGATTGAAAAATAAGAGTCAAACTTGTAGAATATAAACTTTTCCTGACTTTGCTGCAGCCCTGACCACTGGCTGTGGCTGGTTTCTTCTTCTTCTTTGTTTTTACTGAAGAGCTAAACAGGCCTATTGCATGATCAAGAAATCCACATGCAAGTTCTTGACTTCCATACAGCTGGAAAAGTGTTAACTTTTAATAATGAGGGTATGAAACAGGGACTGTTCTCTATGTGAGACTTTTTACTTCATTAAACAAAACCTCAACATGAAAACCTTCATGAAAGCAGGATTTTAGAGGACTTCAGAGGTGTTCCTAATAAACAGCCCACTAAGTGTACAATCTAAATATTTGCACAGTTTTTTGTTCTTCGGTCTCTGACATTCAAATGAATGAATAGATACTACGTTAAAGTGCTGCCTAAAGTCTGTGTGTTAATTTTAGCAGGTTTACATCAAGGTAGACATGAAGTGAAACAAAAGCATCATGTTTAATATTGTACGTTTTTTATCCTTATTACAAAGTGTTACTTTGTCTTCAACCACACTGATGCAAGTATGGACCAACATTACAAAAACACAAACAAAAATATGCAAGAAAACACACATTTTCTCTTGTTTTACCTCGAATGGAATCAAGCCATGCAGGTAGTTGTGATTCTATTTGGTTCTGAAAAACATGGATCTTCCTCTGAGTGTTATTCCTCCACTTGAATACAGCAGAAGCAAATGCACTGTTATTTGTGGTGTTTGCAATGTTTAAAAAATGACATTTGAAAACTTCATAAGCAACATCGTTCAGTGAGGTCTGTGGATTATTATCACTACAGTTAATTAGAGAGAGAATGTGTTTTTGTAATATGTGTGAGAGCTGAGGTGAGTAGAAATGTGCTTTATTTTTTATCTATGACTCAGCATCTTGCCCAGCGGAGTAAAAGCCTCAGGACTTTGAACAGCTTCTGCCCTGTCTGTGTCAGCCCACTAGGATCATGTTACACAGCCACTCAGAGAGAACATTATATAAACCTCAGTATTTCACATGGAAGTAGTTTCACTTTTGATGTCTTCAGTCTCTTCCAGGAAATCAGCTCTGCTCTGGGAAATCTCTCTAAGCTCATAGCTGCTGGTCACACTGTGACCGCTGCTCTGTGAGTGCAAGTCAAAATTAAAAAGAAAATGTCACCAGTCCTTATGCACAACTCCTGTGAATAAAACATCACTCCTCACACATGAGTCTTAAACAGACCAACAAAACCTGATCTGAAATGTTTATGACAACCAAACTTCTTTTGGACTGGATAAAAAACTTCAGAATAAAAGTCATGATAATGTTACATTTGTAATTTGAATGTTAAACACAATTCTAAAGTTGATTTCATCTGTTTTTAAAATTAACCAATTTTACTAAACAGAAAATAGTACAAGAATACAATAAATAAACATTCATCCATTGGTCGAGACAATGATACCAATTTTTTTAAAACTTAATTTTATGTATTGTGGCTTATTGAAAGTTTCAGGGACAGACGCATTAGTTGTAGTTTTTTTATTCTGTTTTTCCATAAAGCAAATATACATATTATTTTTCCCATATTATTTTCACCTGCAAATTAAATTTGACAGCATCATTTTTCATGGAAAAACAAAGACAGTTAATGTTTCAAAGACAACTCACTCACTGTCATGTTTGGTTGGAGATACTGAATCCAATGCAGCTAATGGAAAAAAATGTCTTTAACTTAATTTAACAGGTGAATAAACTGGATTTAACAGGTGAATAAACTGGAGGACGACAGACAGACTGACAGAGACAGAGGGGAAGACTCCTGGACAAACACACAAAGGAGGCAGAGGTAACTGAACACAGATGAAACACATAAAGGCAGGGCAGACAAGGAGGGAAACACAAGACGAAGACAGGAAGTAAAGTTACATGAGACCCACAAGGGAGGTGAGAATCAAAAACATTCAGTGTCCTCTTAGGGCAGACCCTGACTGTTGGGAACTTAAGGTTCTAACTGGAGCCACAATCCACCAGGACACAAGGGTTGTGATTAATATTCCTGTTTATTCAGTTTACTCAGCGGGTGTGTTGGTTCCCGGGATGCTTGCCATGGTTCTAGACAGAGAAAAATCATTATTTCAATCTGGCCTTTCACAATTACATTATTACATGAGATCATAAATATTATTATCCTCATTTAATAATTAACAAAAAGAACAGAGAATAGATAAAATCATATCAACCAACGTTCAAATCCCAACTAAGAACGATAAAGAAATGACCACCTGCATTGAAGATAACTCAAAAGACACACAGCAAACACCCACCAGAGCTCAACAAGGTGAAGAGGGGAACTCACCCTGACCCGTATTTATAATGTGGGAGGAGGCACACTCACAGGGTTAGGGACCAGTTGGTGCCTCCTTGTGGAAAGGAGGAATATGAAGTTGGAATCTCTAACAATGACACTCTCTGGCTTTTCAAAATAAAACTCAGCGGTCATAATTCTTCTATATCTGAAGGCTGTAAGGACGGATGGCCCTTTCTACCATCTTCTGCTCTTCTTGGTTGGATGTTCCTCCAGGGATGGGAATCAGTCAGTACTTATCGTTGTTGTATTTCTTTCTGTGCTCAGGGTTGATTTAATTCTGCAGAATCACTTCTTGCCGTTCCTCTGGACATGAATGTTTTGGCGTACCCGTCTGCCTCAGAGATGTCTGGGGTAGATTAAACCCCCTGCCAAACGCCTCCCGTGGCCCTGGTTGTTAAATACAAGTATGAATTAGAATTTAATACCACTCTACTCAGTGCTATGGAAGCTGAGGAGGCCATAACTACAAATATTTTTTTTATCATCTCGAGATAACAAAGCTCATTATCTCAACATAACGACATATTTTCAGGAGAGAACAATTTTTTGTCAATCATCGAACAAAAAAACGAACAAAAATATTATTTTCTCCTGTTATTTCAGGATAAAAACAAATCATTTTGTCCTGATAATATGTCGTTATCACACAAAGCTTCTTATCTGAAAACTCCTGCAAAACTACTCAGAGTTTAGCCAAAGTCAGACAAATCAAGTTACAGTCTTTATAGTACAAGGTTGTCTCACTGTTATCAACATTAGCTTTGGTTGAACTGCAAATACATTTTTGCTGTGGACTTTGACCCCAAGCTCTAACAGTAGAGTCTTACAGTAAAATTTATGGTTGGCATGAACAGCAGGAATAATTACAGCTCCCACTCACCAGAATGTGTGTATTTCACAGCTCAGCTTATATAATACTCATTAAAAATTTTACCATGTCATAGATTTTTTTCATGTTGTAGCCTCAGGAGTTTGGCTATTGAGTCAGACGTTACTTCTGTCATTAATTTATCATCATACTAATTTGGGAGCTGAAACCAGTCTTTACACCTACTCTCCAACTCTGAGTTTCCAGTTTATTAGGCACACCTAGCTAAAACTAATACAGTCTAATACAACAGTCCTGCAATAAACCCACCTTCATTAAAGTTAAAATGTTCAGATGTAGTTGAACCTGGTTTAAAGAGGTGTTGATTCAACTTTGTGATGATTCTGTAGGATGTAGTTTGTGGTGCTGCTGAACTGTGTTGTATTGTACAGAGAGGTGTTTCTGTTATTTAGCTGATCCTCTTTGATATGAATGGGATGGACAGATTCCTCACACTTATTCTTAATTCTGATCAAGACAGGAAATTATTTCACTCTTGGTAGTTTTATACTGACCAAGATTTTAATAACTGCATGTGAATAAAAACAGGAAATTCTACCTCCTGTAGCATCACCTGTTAAATAAGTGGGTCTGTTGTGTGAGTTCATGTCACTCAATATACTGCACATGCATTCATATTTATCTGTCAACTGCAAGCTCAGTGGAAACAGAGGTTGTAAATAAATTACGACATACAGGAAGTACATGACTTAAACTTCCACTTAAGAGATAAAGTGTCCTCACAAGTGTAGTAATGTGTGTGTGTCTCCGTCACCATTTCAACATGACTGAAATCCAGATGAATTGCTGTTATCACCTTCATAAGTTATTAACAGGATATAAACAGGATAAAGCACTGATATGAATTAAAGGTCATTTGAGAGAATCCCATCCCTGACAGATATGACATGATCGGCTGGAAAGAAGACATCTCCCAAATGACCTTAGATTCATATAAGTGCTTTATCCTGTTTATATCCTTGTACACACGTGGACAAAATTGTTGGTCCCTTCCGTTAAAGAAAGAAAAACCCACAATGGTCACTGAAATAACTTGAAACTGACAAAAAGAATAATACATTAAAATTTACTGAAAATTAACTAATGAAAATAAGACATTGCTTTTGAATTGTGGTTCAACAGAATCATTTTAAAAAACAAAGTGGCCTGGACAAAAATGATGGTACCCTTAACTTAATATTTTGTTGCACAACCTTTTGAGGCAATCACTGCAATCAAGCGATTCCTGTAGCTCTCAATGAGACTTCTGCACCTGTCGACAGGTATTTTGGCCCACTCCTCATGAGCAAACTGCTCGAGCTGTCTCAGGTTTGAAGGGTGCCTTCTCCAGACTGCATGTTTCAGCTCCTTCCACACATGTTCAATAGGATTTAGATCAGGGCTCATAGAAGGCCACTTCAGAATAGTCCAATGTTTTGTTCTTAGCCATTCTTGGGCGTATTTAGCTGTGTGTTTTGGGTCATTATCCTGTTGGAGGATCCATGACCTTCGACTGAGACCAAGCTTTCTGACACTGGGCAGCACATTTTGCTCCAGAATGCCTTGATAGTCTTGAGATTTCATTGTACCCTGCACAGATTCAAGACACCCTGTGCCAGAAGCAGCAAAGCAGCTCCAGAACATAACCGAGCCTCCTCCATGTTTCACAGTTGGTACAGTGTTCTTTTCTTTGTATGCTTCATTTTTGTGTCTGTGAACATAGAGCTGATGTGACTTGCCAAAAAGCTCAATTTTTGTCTCATCTGTCCTAAGGACATTCTCCCAGAAGCTTTGTGTCCTGTCAATATGCATTTTGGCAAATTCCAGTTTCGCTTTTTTATGATTTGCTTTCAACAGTGGTGTCCTCCTCGGTCGTCTTCCGTGAAGTCCACTTTGGCTCAAACAGCGACGGATGGTGCGATCTGACACTGTTGTGGGTTTTTCTTTCTTTAACGGAAGGGTACCATCAATTTTGTATCTCTATTTCTATTTAAGCAATTTTGCTAAAAAAGAAAATGATACAAGTTTGCAGAGACAATGATAACAAACTCTGTTGAACTTTAATTTAAAGTAATGTAATAGCTTATTAAAGTTTATGTGCAGGAAATTCACAGACACAGGCAGATTATTGTAGTTTGTTTATTCCATCTTTCCATAAAGCAAGCATTATTTTCCCATACTCATCTTTATTAAATTTGACAGCGAAGGTATAGAGTATTTTGAGAGTATTAACAGACCCACTGGCTTCTCATAATAAATCTCAGGGAAAGAAGTGGTCAGGTTTGTGGGTTTTCTTGTGATCTCTCTCTGTTAGACCTCTTTTATCAGAAGGCCATAAGGACGGATGGCCCTTTCTACCACCCTCTGCTCGTCACCGTCCGATGTTCCTTGGGGGATGGGAATCAGCCAGTACTTATCGTTGTTGTATTTCTCTCTGTACTCAGGGTTGATTCGATTCTGCAGAATCACTTTGTAGTTCTTGCCGTTCTTCTTGGAGGTGAATGTTTTAGCGTAGTAGATCGCCTCAGCGATTTCTGGGGTAGAATAAATCCCCCTGCCATACACCTGCCCTGGGCCTGGCTGTTTAATACAAGTGTGAATTAGAATTTATTAACATCAGTTGCGTATAATCTTTATCACTAAGAACAGTAACACTACACAGGCACACATTGCTTACAACATTATTTTTAAAAAGTATATTTATTACTCTAAAATGAAATTATTCTACGATAATGTGAACATTGAGTAAATATAGAAAACAGACAGTTCACACACTGAACACTGGTCTTTTAAAATTTTTAAATGTATGTAATGAAATTTAATGTGTAACTCAGTACTGCAATGTGGACATTGTACTGTATTAACACTGATAATAATGAATATATAAATCAAACCTTGTAGTGTCCTTCGATGATGCCCTCAGCACCTTTCTTTGACGTCCCGTGGTAGGACACAGGCCACTCCCCTGGACAGGACTGGGTGCTACGGTAACTGGTTCCCAGCCAGGTATTTCCATCATACTTATCCAGGACCTGTGACAAAATATTTACACCATGTGACATCAGATATTTGACCTGGTTTCTGACGAAACAGTGAGGTTAGTTATTAGCAGTTATCTGGAACCATAGACCGTATGTAGAAATGGACGTGGACTCCAGGTCTGCCCTAAAGCTGCATTCTATCTAATGACCATCAGGGGGCGACTCCACTGGTTGCAAAAAGAAGTTGGATTGTATTGAAGTCTATGTGAAAATGTCTCTACCTCTCACTGATTTATTACCTCAGTAAACGTTTTCCTGATGAGTTTCTGGTCTCAGTCTCTAGTTTCAAGTCTTCTTCAACACAACATGATGTTCATTTTTTTAATTATGGTCCATTTAGAGGAAAATATATGATAAAGCAGGGTTTGCATTAGGGCGGGGCTACTTTGTGACTTTTCCACAAATCATTTTAAATGGAAAATTGAAAGGACACATAAAAACAGAAACTTCTCTGCTGGTTGTGTAAACAGGGGTGTATAAAGACAGGTCGTAAATGGTTCAGTGTGACTGGTTCCAGCTGCAGCAGGCAGCTCTGACAAACCCTGTTCAGCAGCAAACAGCAGCCAGACACAGTTGGACGCTCACTAGTGAACACAGTGAAACACTTGGCAGCAACAGAGCCAGATATTAACCCAGTGAAGTTGAAAAAGGTACAATCCCTAATTTTGTGCAGAGCCCAAATCCCAAAACATCTGGTAAACTGGAAGGAAATTCTGGGATTAAAGTCTAACAAAACAAAGATATATTCACCTTGAGGCCAAAACGGAACCAACCGTTTGGGCGTTCGTACTTCTCTCCACCTCTCCAATAAGTCTCGGTGTCTCTCAAATGGGTGAAATCATAGTCATATTGCGGGGCGAAGAATTCATCTTCATCGATGATGTGATTCCTTCCTGAACCAGTGTCCCTCTGGGTCACCCCTGGGAAGTCACTCACTGGTTCACTGCCTTGCAAGATGGATTGGATGCGGCCGAAGCTGCATCTTGACACCTGGCTGTAAAGTGAGAGGTGGAGATGCAGTTTCAAAGCTCATTAATCTCAGTCTCTTCTTGCAGTCATTCACATCTGATCTATATCTATACTGCATGTTCACAACACGCTCGGCAAATAGAGAAATGTTTTCACCAACTCTAATATACAATCTGTTTGAACCTGCAGTGTGGCCCAGTTTCAAAATGATCTTCTCAGGATTGAGGCTAACAAAAATCACAGCTCCAATAATTACCTGGTTTCATCTGCATCCAGGACAGTAAAGACAAGTTGTTTGATCAACAGCTGCTCCGGCTGTGCTGCTGGAAAGCTTGCAGTGTGAAAAGTAGCCCCTGAACTCTGTTGTCGAACAGATGCTACATTGGCATTGAGGAGGGCACTCAAAGCCTCTAGTGCTATGTCTCTATCAACCATCTTTACAGTTGGCTCTTGTATTACAAAAGTAATGAACTGTCTTCAGTCGGAGGTTTCTGAAGTCCTGTCTTCTGGCTGGATGGAATAAGGAAACCCAGTGAACTGAAGAGGGAAGTAAAGCTTGTATTTATAAGCAGACGCCTGCTAATATAAATAGGTCATTATACTTTTTTTTTTTTTTTTACCTTGCGTGGATTACTGCTTACCTCACCTTCCTATCAAAGTCCAAAGACATGCACGTTAGGTTCATGGGGTGACTGTAAATTGCCTGTAGGTGTGAATGTGAGTGTGAATGGTTGTTTGCTTATCTATAAACTGATAAGCCATAACATTGTGACCACCTGCCTCATACTGAGTAGCTCTCCCTTTTGCAACCAAAACAGCCCTAATCCATCAAGGCATGGATTCCACTAGACCTCTGACAAAACATGAATGAAATTCCAAAGAATCTCAAAATATCATGATAAAGGTTCTGTGCTTTGCAGAGGTGAAAAGTTTGCCGTAAGATAAGGAAGCAAAGTAGTAAAGCAAAACGCTGCAAGTTCAGTGGAAACAGAGGTTGTAAATATATCAAGACATACAGGAAGTACATGACTTGAACTTCCACTGAAGAGATAAAGTGTCCTCACAAGTGTAGTAACGTGTGTGTCTCCTTCACCATTTCAACAGGACTGAAATCCAGATGAATTGCTGTTATCACCTTCATAAGTTATTAACAGGATATAAACCGGATAAAGCACTGATATGAATTAAAAATCATTTGAGAGAATCCCATCCCTGGCAGATATGACATGATATGGCTGTGTGGAGAGCACACATAAATCCATACCATATTGGTTTGCATTAGCAGTAACTTGAGGGAAATTTCTCTCAATTAGATAAGATACAAATACATGTGTGCATCATTTCCTGTCAATTCCTTCTTTATGTTGACATAATTTGAAACCCACACAGGAGAGGCAGACTTCACCTTTAACATTGAAATTGCTATACATAGATATAGATCTAATTACAGAGAAAACGTAATTCCAACATAAATAGTATCAAAAATGGTTTTTAAAATAATGAAAGTTTTAACAAATTATGAATTTAAAAACAGAGCAAAAGATCTTTTTTATGGTTCCCCTCCAGACACATTTTAAAAACACTCTGCTATGATCAATATTTTCATTTACATGGTTTTCGCACATAAAAAGTGGAAAAAAGTTAATTCATGGATTCATGGATCCAGGAGCAAATATGACAGGCAACATGCTCCGCCCACCACCACATCCTGCACTGAGTCCACAGGTGAAAAAGCAGTGGGTATTAAGATGGTTGGCATTAGTTTTGTGTTTTGCACCAAAATTGGCGACGACAGTTAACACATTTAGCATCTTTTATTTAACTATGTTGTTTGCTTGTTAGCTTGTAACTGGCAGTGGCTGACACAGTGTTAGCAGTTGTGCTAATTTAAAGACACACAAAAATAAAAGCTCACTCACCTTCAGGGCAAAGCATTGATAACCACGTGGGCGTTCATACTTCCCTGCACCTCTCCAGTAAGTCTGAGTGTCTCTCAACTTGGTGAAATCGTAGTCGTATCGTCAAAGAATTCCTCCTCGTCGATGATGTGAAACTGAAGCTATCCTGTTGTTTCGTCTTTAGTGAAGTTTTGGTTCAAACTGATGAAGTTTGTTGCTTGCAGACCTCCACCTTGGACAATGTTTTGCAGGATGCTTCTTGACACTGGACTGTATGAGAGCAGAGCACAAATTAAATGACTGATCTCTGGCACTGAGTGAAATTAAAAATCTTCAGGGAAGAAATGCTGAAATTACAGAAACACTTTGTCAGGTACAGCATCACATTTTTTTATACTATTGTAAATAATTAGACTCCCCCTTGGTCTCCACCCCTATGTTAATTCTTGACTCCTCCACTGAATCTTGATATATTGGCTACTTGTGGATTTTGGCTAAAGGAGCTCTTCCTGCAGAACTGTCAAGATTGATACAGAAACAAAACCGTTAAAAACCTGGTGTGCCACTTTCAGAAATAATATTCACAATAGATTTTTAAAAAAGAAAGATGTGCAGTATTTACCAGTTTTCATCAGTAGTGCTGCTCCTGCAGAAACATGACAGTCAGTGACTCATCCTCTGATCTTTGTTGTTGAACAGAAGTTACGCTGACATTAATGCCCAAGTTTGGGCTCCTTGTTTGTTTCTTCTGACAAATATAAAGGCAGTGTGGAAGTGGTCTTGTATTTATAACGCCTCCTGACACTGCAATTTTACATTATCACAAAAACTGGGAGGTCAGACTCAGGGATTTTGTTTGTCAAACTGAAATCTGAATGACAAATAAATACACAGCAGTTAACAGTTGGTGTAGTTTACACAGAGACGATAAGTGCTGACCAAGACGTCAGCGAAGGGCAACAGTTTGGACAAATACATTTTGTGAGTACTGAGGTCAGGAAGACTTCCACAGGATTTTTACTTAGCAACCAAAAGTGGAATTTCTAAAGTTATTTAAAGTTTTATTTAATTGTTTATAGGTTATATGTATACACAGTACCAGTTTGGACACACTTTCCCATTTAAGTGTATGGGAAGATGTGTCCAAACTTTTAACTGGTACTGTGTATATATATATATACATATATATATATATATATATATATACACACACACACACACACACATATATTCACTGCCACTAGATGTCACACTACACCACCTCAGACCAAAACAAATGCTGTCCCCCTCCCTTTGGCCACAAGGTGTTATGGAGCTCAGTGAAGCACAGCTGAATGCATTTACACTGTGGACACAAGAACCAACAAAAAAACAATCCAGCCACAACCATTAGCCCGTGCTAGCATTGCTGTGATATGCCCCACAGCAAAGCTAGCAGGAAGCCAGCTAACAATAGCAACATTTGCCGAACACATTTCCTAACATTATGAACTACTGTGGCCGGTCCCTAATGAAAACAGACATGTTGTACCCATCAAGTTACTCCCACATCGAGGAGAAGAAAAGCCAGCTCCATGTTAATCTGGGGCCCTTGAGCAGCTCATGAGGCTCTTCATCTCAGAAAAGACAGACCAGTATTGGCTCCACGTACAGTCGCCATCTGTCTCTTATTGAATCAATGTGGGATGTATCATTGTTTTGAAATTTTGGACTGGATACAAACTTCAGTTATGAATTTATTATTTTTAATTAGTGCAAATGATAACTTTACTTTTACAATTTGGGCGTTTGACACATTTCTAAAGTTGATTATAAGCATCCACTGTGTTCTCGTTGGTTTGCAGAGACAATGATATCAAATTCTGTTAAACTTCAATTTGAAGTAATGTAATGGCTTATTAAAATTTCAGTGCAGGAAATTCACAGACACAGGCAGATTATTGTAGTTTGTTTATTCAATCTTTCCATAAAGCAAGCATTATTTTCCCATATTCATCTTTATCAAATTTGACAGCATCAGAGTATTTTGCATGAATTACCAATGACAAAGGTAACGTTTCAAAGACAACACACCCACAGGCTTTTCAAAATAAAACTGAAGAAGTGGTCAGGTTTGTGGGTTTTCTTGTGATCTCTCTCTGTTAGACCTCTTTTATCAGAAGGCCATAAGGACGGATGGCCCTTTCTACCACCCTCTGCTCGTCACCGTCCGATGTTCCTTGGGGGATGGGAATCAGCCAGTACTTATCGTTGTTGTATTTCTCTCTGTACTCAGGGTTGATTCGATTCTGCAGAATCACTTTGTAGTTCTTGCCGTTCTTCTTGGAGGTGAATGTTTTAGCGTAGTAGATCGCCTCAGCGATTTCTGGGGTAGAATAAATCCCCCTGCCATACACCTGCCCTGGGCCTGGCTGTTTAATACAAGTGTGAATTAGAATTTATTAACATCAGTTGCGTATAATCTTTATCACTAAGAACAGTAACACTACACAGGCACACATTGCTTACAACATTATTTTTAAAAAGTATATTTATTACTCTAAAATGAAATTATTCTACGATAATGTGAACATTGAGTAAATATAGAAAACGGATAGTTCACACACTGAACACTGGTCTTTTAAAATTTTTAAATGTATATAATGAAATTTAATGTGTAACTCAGTACTGCAAGGTGGACATTGTACTGTATTAACACTGATAATAATGAATATATAAATCAAACCTTGTAGTGTCCTTCGATGATGCCCTCAGAACCTTTCTTTGACGTCCCGTGGTAGGACACAGGCCACTCCCCTGGACAGGACTGGGTGCTACGGTAACTGGTTCCCAGCCAGGTATTTCCATCATACTTATCCAGGACCTGTGACAAAATATTTACACCATGTGACATCAGATATTTGACCTGGTTTCTGACGAAACAGTGAGGTTAGTTATTAGCAGTTATCTGGAACCATAGACCGTATGTAGAAATGGACGTGGACTCCAGGTCTGCCCTAAAGCTGCATTCTATCTAATGACCATCAGGGGGCGACTCCACTGGTTGCAAAAAGAAGTTGGATTGTATTGAAGTCTATGTGAAAATGTCTCTACCTCTCACTGATTTATTACCTCAGTAAACGTTTTCCTGATGAGTTTCTGGTCTCAGTCTCTAGTTTCAAGTCTTCTTCAACACAACATGATGTTCATTTTTTTAATTATGGTCCATTTAGAGGAAAATATATGATAAAGCAGGGTTTGCATTAGGGCGGGGCTACTTTGTGACTTTTCCACAAATCATTTTAAATGGAAAATTGAAAGGACACATAAAAACAGAAACTTCTCTGCTGGTTGTGTAAACAGGGGTGTATAAAGACAGGTCATAAATGGTTCAGTGTGACTGGTTCCAGCTGCAGCAGGCAGCTCTGACAAACCCTGTTCAGCAGCAAACAGCAGCCAGACACAGTTGGACGCTCACTAGTGAACACAGTGAAACACTTGGCAGCAACAGAGCCAGATATTAACCCAGTGAAGTTGAAAAATGTACAATCCCTAATTTTGTGCAGAGCCCAAATCCCAAAACATCTGGTAAACTGGAAGGAAATTCTGGGATTAAAGTCTAACAAAACAAAGATATATTCACCTTGAGGCCAAAACGGAACCAACCGTTTGGGCGTTCGTACTTCTCTCCACCTCTCCAATAAGTCTCGGTGTCTCTCAAATGGGTGAAATCATAGTCATATTGCGGGGCGAAGAATTCATCTTCATCGATGATGTGATTCCTTCCTGAACCAGTGTCCCTCTGGGTCACCCCTGGGAAGTCACTCACTGGTTCACTGCCTTGCAAGATGCATTGGATGCGGCCGAAGCTGCATCTTGACACCTGGCTGTAAAGTGAGAGGTGGAGATACAGTTTCAAAGCTCATTAATCTCAGTCTCTTCTTGCAGTCATTCACATCTGATCTATATCTATACTGCATGTTCACAACACGCTCGGCAAATAGAGAAATGTTTTCACCAACTCTAATATAAAATCTGTTTGAACCTGCAGTGTGGCCCAGTTTCAAAATGATCTTCTCAGGATTGAGGCTAACAAAAATCACAGCTCCAATAATTACCTGGTTTCATCTGCATCCAGGACAGTAAAGACAAGTTGTTTGATCAACAGCTGCTCCGGCTGTGCTGCTGGAAAGCTTGCAGTGCGAAAAGTAGCCCCTGAACTCTGTTGTCGAACAGATGCTACATCGGCATTGAGGAGGGCACTCAAAGCCTCTAGTGCTATGTCTCTATCAACCATCTTTACAGTTGGCTCTTGTATTACAAAAGTAATGAACTGTCTTCAGTCGGAGGTTTCTGAAGTCCTGTCTTCTGGCTGGATGGAATAAGGAAACCCAGTGAACTGAAGAGGGAAGTAAAGCTTGTATTTATAAGCAGACGCCTGCTGATAAGAAAGGTCAGGATTGTGTAATAACTGCTGTTTTTGGTGTGGACATGAAGCAACATGCTTATTGGCATCAGTATGCATTGTGGCAAAAGGTGCCAATAATGATTCAGTGCGGTACCTGAGGGTGAGGATGTGCAACACCCACCTGTTAATGCATGAGCACATTTCCTCCCACAGTTGATGTACATGCTCATAATTATAGTGTAGTATATAGTTTTTACTATATAGAATATATTTATTGTGAAGAGGCCGAGTAGAAAATACACAAAATAAATGAATAAATCCACAAACTCCAGGAAGAAACAACAACTCTGTCACAACAGCAGCTTAGAACAGATCACACCCTGATTCTTGGAAATTGTCCTGTTTGTCCCTTGTTTGTTCCTTGTAAAAACTTGTGAAGGTGATTACAGTAATCCATCTGAATTTACAGGCAATTTAACTTCTGATGAAATTGTGAAATACACTCAAGTATTACTACACATGTGAGGACAGTTTCTCTTCAGTGGAAGTTCAAGTCATGCACTTTCTGTATCTTGTAATTTATTTGCAACACCTGTTTCCACTGAACTTAGAGCGTTTTGCTTTTATCTTTTTTTTTTCAATAATTTTTTGGGGCTTTTTGTGCCTTTATGATAGATCAGTGGAGACTGACAGGGAAGGGGGTAGAGAGAGGGGAATGACATGCAGGAAAGAGTCGGACCGATCGGGAGTCGAACTGGTGACTGCCTGCTAAGAGCGTCTTGCACTCACTAACCACTCGACTACCAGGCTGCCCGTTTTGCTTTTATCTTACAGCAACCTTTCCCCCTCTGCCAAGCACAGAACCTTTATCATTATATTTTTTTGCATTTTTAAAATCTACATTAGCAAAGCAAGTGGACGGAAAGATCTATTCCCATTGAGAACCACGTTGATAGCAAAGTTAAACACCTGCACAGGCTGGTGGAAACGGCCTTGATGAGGTTTGTTCTTCTGGATGCTCTTAAGAGGTTTGGGAGCAGAAACCAAGTCTGAACATTGGAGAGAGTCAAATCGTTCCAAAATGAACGATCTGACACTGATACCAATGATTCAGCAGCTGAGCGGAAGTGGAAGTGAAAGTACACTGGGTTTGACTTTCTCTCTCCACTTCACTTTTCTTTCTTCACATTTAATTTCACTTTTAAGTGCAACACTTTGAATGTCTTCAAGGAGAGACTGACGAGTACTTCGTTTATTTCCTACATTTTCAACCCTGACTTATATTATTATAGCAAACTCTTCCATAGGTTTAGATGATTTAAATGACCTTTCAGTATGGTTCTGGGAGAGCTCAGAAATACTTATATAAAAACACACAGGATCATCAGTGTTTACAGTAGTGACATGAACAACATTTATTCAGACATTAATAAGAGCAGCGAGACGGAGACAATGAAAAGTAGAATCAGGTGCAGAAAAACTTCAGCAACCTCTGAATATTTTCATAATTTAAAACACAATACTTTGATTCAGTAAAGACTTCACTGATTAAAACCATGTTGTTAACAAAATTATCATTAAGAGTTTCTGAAGACAGAAACCTGTTAAGTCCAGTTTACTGCAGACACCACGAGATCCAGGTCTTCAGGAGGACCTGGATCAGAAGGACAGGTTGATGAGCGGAGCGTTGTTCTCCCGCTTGTCTTCTGGGCTCCACTTGATGAGCGGAGAACTCAGGTCGATCAGCTGCTGAAACACAACAATAACAAACACTCATTGTCTGGTAGGTTTTTTATTTTTATTTTACCCTTTTAAACACAACTTTTTATCTCCTTCCCATGTCTTTATGGAGCTGGCTTTGTGCACGGAGCTGTGGTACAAACTGCTGCCACAGAGCTGCACAATGAAATAAGAATTCATCTGTTATTTACCCAAGAAAAAAATAAAAGCACTGAGGTATGGTGGCCGGAGATCCCTTCATTTATTCATTTATTTGAGAAAAAACTATTTAAAAAGCCCTTAATTAAGTACAAAATATAATTTAAGGGTGCATGACTTAATTTATGCATCAATTTGAAATGTGACAAACTCATCAGTTATCATTTAATATTCATTAAACTGGACGATGTTATCTTTGTTCTGTCTGAGGCAACAGCTGCATCAATCCATTCATTAATACAATTAAGTCATTTTGAAATGAATATCCCAACATCTTTAAAGGGACAAAAACATTTTCCATTTAATTAAAAATGAGGGTTTTATGGTTTAAGTTATGGGAAGGATTTGATATTATTTAGTCACGGGTATTTTACCCCTTAAAGCTTCTTAAAATTAGATATATGAACGTGATTTTAAAGTTATACTGTTCCATTTCTGTCCACTTTGAAACAGTAGAAACAGCTGTGAACACATCATCATCACCATCACCTTTGTTAAATGTTCACCTGCTGCTCTCTGACTGTGAAACGATGAGAGCTCCTTAAATCTGACAAGCTGCAGATTCGGGTGATAATTCTCTGTAGGTTCATCTCAATCAGAAACACATTTCATATGGTCATTTGATTCATCTTTATTAAATAATTATAGCTTCTTATTGACTAATAAGAGACTCAGCCCAAAAGTACACTGAAGACGGAGGCGGAAGTGTCCACATACTTTTGGACATGTAGAAAAACTTCACCTACCAATGCTGTAACATTACAGCACACTGTCTGTAGATGTATAACCAGGTGTGAGGTGTTACCTGAGTCGTGGTGCAGGACTTGTTGCTGGTGCGGATCAGGTCGGGGGTGTTGGTCAGGTCGATGAGCAGCTTCTCCTGAGGCTGCAGAGTCGGAGCTGGAAGATCCAACAGGAGAACCTGGAGAGAAGTTATTTGAAGGTTCAGAGATTTTGCACTTCAGATTAAACTGGACAGCTGGAGATTCATCAGTTTCTCCAACAGAGGAAAAAATAAAAAAAAAAATAAAAAAAAAATCATACAACCAGATGCACTTGAGAAACTGTTTTATGAATCAGACTCTAACAAATGCAGGATACAAAAGTTTCCAGATTTACTACAAATTCCCTGTCAGACATGGGCAGATGATTAGAACTGGTAGAACTGGTAGAACTGGTGAGTGTGTTTAAGAGTGTGATCTCTGACCTCCTGGGTCTTGCTGTTGCTCTCCTCTGTAGTGTCCAGTTCGATCAGGTTTCTAATGGGCTCTGATTGGCCCTGACTCGGGGCTCCGGGCTCCACGTTCTCTGCCTGGTCTGGCTGTGGAGCACTGAAGGGCGGGCTGGGGAGGGGGGCTGCAGGGGGCTGCTCCTCCTCCAGACAGAAGGGCTGGATGTCAGGGGCATCATCTGGCTCCGCCTTCTGCATGACTGCAGGGGCGGGGCTACACAGAAACAGCAACACAGAGATAATTAACAAGGCCGGACCTCATCGTGTGTTGTCATGGTAACAGCAGCGTCCCTATTGGTTTACAGCAGTTTAAAATATCCCACCTGCAACTGCTTTCTTTCCTGGCTGAGCCGGGGGTGGGGTCAACGTCAAAAGTGGGCGGTGGCTTGGTAGCCCGGGTTTGGTTGGTGGGCGTGGGGATGGCGGACATCCTGCGTCTCACAGGGGTGGGGAGGGCGGAGGGGCGGCGCGCCTTCATCTGCAGTGACCTGCAGCCGCCAGCAGACGGCGTCAGAGGAGCAGCAGAGGGCTTCTGAGGAAGACTACAGGAGAGGAAGGTGCTAAGTGATGACATCATTGATCTGTCAGAAACTTAATGGTCGAATTCAGACCCAACAAGTGACAGGACAGATGTTCCAGGTGTTTTCTCCTGGATGATGCGTTTACTACCAAACAATATCCCTCAGTATTTAACCCTGCAGTAACAGATGTGAAGGTGAACACAACACTTATCAATCATCACCTTTTATGTTGATATTGTGAACTTGTTGCCTAATTACACACTAAGCAGTTACAGAGAAACATTATCATTTCAGTGTGGAGTGATGTTTTTGTCCTCCTGATAAATCCAAGTCCAGTGCTCCCTCTTCTTTTAGCTCTGTTTTTGGTCTCCACCACCTCCTGAGGGAAACATCTGGCTCTTTAGCTGCTAATTGCTCCACTACCTTCACCAGCTGCTCTCTGACTGCGTCTGTCTGCTGCTGAACAGGTACAGGACATTTTTCTCTGAGCTTCCTGCTGCAGCCGAAAACAAACAGGTGATAATTCTCTGCAAGTTCATCGGTACAAGATGACATTTCACAGACATTTAATACATTATCAATATAAATGTATTAATTGTAGCTGCTTTAAAGTGACTTCCAGGGTCACCTATCGCTGACTATGCATGTTGAGTGGTAAAGAGATCCATCGATCCACTTCTCCTTATGAGGATATGGGGGGCTACACCCTGGACAGTCTGTCACAGGGTTCACATATAGAGACAAACAACCATTCACGCTCACATTCATAACTATGGGAACTTCAGAATCATCAGTTTACCTGCACACAGAAAGGCCCCAGGGTTCTCCGGTTTTCACATTCAGTGTTTCTCAACAGAACACAATGAAGAGAGTGAAACCAACATTGCCCAGATTGCTAGTAAACTAGTAATTCACTCTGCAGTGTTTGAACAGGTTCAGCAGAGTCAGAAAATCTGTTATTTTCCATATATGTGAATGATGTCACTGTGAAGCTGATGCTGAAGTGTAGTGATGTCATCTACCTGTCCACATTGCTCGCCGACATCAGTCTCTTCGGCTTCAACATCTTTGAGACGTCTGGAGATTAAAAACAGAGAGTGGCAGACAAAAAGGTGTCGTCAGATGATTCAATACAGAAACTGAAAACCTGCTTTTGTTTGACCAGTTTAATCAGAAATGGATCAGATCTGAATCCAGCTGAGGTCAAGATCCACACGGAGGTTTTGTGTCAGTAAAAATAGAAGAGTGACGTTATTGAAAATTGTGCTAAACAGAAAAATTACACAATTTCAGTGCCTCCTCCTGTTCTGAAGGCAAACAGAACAAGAGTTTGCTGAACGAGCTCCAGGATGTGAAACTGATCTGATGACGGAATAAACTGACATTAAAATCACAGCTCTGACATCATCAGCGTCTCACCATCGCCGTGGTGGACTCCTCTGACTCCTCCGCTGGGTGTCGGTATGACCACGGCCTCAGGTTTGGGTTTGGCCTTCAGGCCGCTCTGCGGTCGGACTGATGCGGTGGGAGGTACGGAGGTGCTCCTCTCCAAAACTCTCTTGGCGGGCGTCATCTGGAGGGGCGTGGCCTCAGCCCTCTTCAGCGGTGTGGACCTGAGGGCTTTGATGCGCTCTGACTCAGACAGATTCCTGCCGTGGGCGGACAGCGAGCGGCGGCCTGCGGTGGAGGATGCTGGCTCTGCGGCTGCATAGACGGTGGAGCGACGTGGTTTGCTCTGATTGGCCAGTCTGTTGACACTGCTGGGGGCGGGGCCAGTGGAGCCGCTTAGACTCCGGTTGAGTGAAGAGTTCAGTTTACCTGAGGAGACACAACACAGGTACTGCTGCATGTTCTGATTGGACGATGAGAGCATGTTAGTCAGCTGGTTAGTTCACAGTCAGCAGGTTACTTAGCTGTTAGCTAGTTAACTAGTAGATGCTTAGATTGCTGCTAGTAAACTAGTTAGCCTGTTAAGTTAGAAGTAGCTGCTCATTTAGACAATAACTGTTTAGCTATGTGTGAAAACATGAGACACATAAAACCACTGAGAATCTCACAATAAGACTTTGGTCCTTTAAGCTCATATATTCTGTTCGTTTATACTATAAACTTTATTTTTGTGTTGAAATGTTAAAAGGTGATGAGCAGCAGAGAAAACCTGCCTGACAATGAGCACTTTAGTGTGTCTGTCACTATAAACTGAATTTACATAATTCACATTTGAATTTGATTTGCTCAACTTCAATAATTGCATTAAAAAAAACAGAATTTGCATCATATTCTTTTAACGTGTTCTTGAACTTGAATAACTTTATCTGAATACAATTATTTGAAATTCAATTTATTAGTTTGAAACTAAATTCCAATAAACTTGAGACTTAATGTAAATATTATGAAACTGAATTTACTTGCTCTGAAGCTGTATTTGAACCTCACTGAAAATTCAACCCCTGCATATACGTCCACATTCCCATAATTCAAATTCAAATTCAGATTCAATTCAGTTTCACAGACTGGACTCCAGCTGTGATCACTCCTGACTCCAGTAAGGTTGTGTTTGGTTGTGTTTGAATTGTGTTGCACTCGTCCATGTTTCAATATGGACGAATGCAACACAATGATTTATGTGTTATTTGTTCAAATATATTGTGTTTCGTCATTATTGTAACTTAGATGAAGATCATGACCATATTTAAATATGAATTTATACCTTTAGCAGGAGACAGAGACAGGCTGGAGTTGAAGCTCGACACTGAGGATGAGGATGATGATGTGTTCCTCCTGTCTGTCACTCTCCTGCCCTGAGGAGGCGGAGCTTTCACACCTGACAGGTTCCTCATTGCACTCTGATGGAGAGAAAAACATCAGTCTCATTACATGTGTTTATAATAACTTATCTTACTTGTTTGGCTGCAGCGACAGACTCTGTCCGACAGGTGGAGCTGATTTCCACTCAGTGGAGTTTTTAGCACCTGCGCGACAAGGGACAGGTATGTTACCTTGGTGGGCGGAGCCAATGTGCGTTTCCCCAGTTGACTAGAGTTGAGTGAGGAGTCGCTGATGTCAGAAGCCACACTCGCCGAATCAGAGAGCAGATCCTCACAAGACTCCGCCCTGCTGGAGGGACGAGAGGTCGGGCTCCGCCTCCATCCCCCAACCGCCTTTAAAATAAAGAGAGCAGAAAGAAAACATGAACATCTTCATTCATCTATTAACACAGTGGTTCCCAAACTGGGGGTCACAACACCTGCGGTGAGTCATCAGATAACTGAGGGGTCACAGATGATCAGTGGGAGGAGAAGTAAAAACTGTTCTGTGGCAGAGATCTGTATTCTTACACAAAAAAAAAAAAAGGCTGCCACTAAAGCCAAGATCAGGTAGTTGCAGACGTTGGCGGCAGCACGATCAGTGGTGACTGACGGAGCAGATGTGATGTCACTTTGCCAACATTTACCATAAATGAACCATTAGTTTGTGTATGTACACAAAATTAATAAAGCAGGACATGTGTTTGTTTTGTTTTACTGTATGGAGAGTGTCTGAATATGTAGGCGATTTACAATATCTGACATTATTCTGTATTAGTCTCTGTGCACCACTGATTGTTCACAGTATTGGGGAGTATATTGTTACTTCGATTACAATGTCCAGTAACATTCAGGTAGCTCGGGAACTATCAGTAGTTTTATTTGATTTCTCTTGTAAGAAAAATTTGTAGGAAGTGACTGCTGTACATCCCACAGATGATCCAGCTGCAGTTCACTCTACTGATTCAGGAGAAAACTGAGCAGTGGGATGCTTGTTTTGACACTACAGAGCCGGGGGGGGGGGGGGGGGGGAGGGGGGGGTGTCCTGAAGGAGGCAGCTGCCTCATTAGAGCTGCTCAGTGTGGTGAGAGCTGGTCCCAGCCTGTCAACCTCCTGAAGGCAGAGCCTTTTATTAACTCACTGATACTGAGGTTTAAGAGTCATTATGTGTAAACATGCAAGAAAATCAATGTTAGCTTCACTCTTTCCATTATTGTTTGCCCTAGAACTGCTCTAAACTACTGAACATACCATAAAACACTTATATTTTAAATGTCTTGGTTTGTGAAACACAGTAGAAATTCAAGAACCTTGTACTGAAGATTCACAAGGTTCTGTAAGCTCAGGTTCTGGATACATGTCACAGGTTGGTGAGAACCTGCAGTGACGGAGGTTTACAATATCTGCTACTGACACCAGATGGCGCCACTGACCCTGTCGTTATTTTTGGTCTTTTATAAATGGAGTGTTTCACCTGTGAACTGAAAAGTAAAAAACAAACTTTGCTCCTACTTTGCTCGGTGGCTGCAGTCTGGTTTTCTCCACCTTGCTCTTGTTGGCTGAACAGGAGGTTGGCGGAGCGGCTGGTTTGCTCGGCAGCACGATGCCAACACCCAGCGCGGCTTTCCCTCGCAGTGCGGTCTTGGGCTGGGCCCTGGCGCCAGCAACAGGGCTGGAGGTGCTGAGTCTGGCAGTGGGGCGGGTGGATGGAGCTGTAGAGGCACGGCGGGTGGATGGAGCTGTAGAGGCACGGCGGGTGGATGGAGCTGTAGAGGCAGTGGCGGGGCGGGTGGATGAAATTTTGTTGGGGGCAGTGGGGCATGTGGATTGAGCTGCATTGGTGCTGCCTCCTCCCAGCAGGCGGCGCTGGACAGCGGGGGGCAGCTGCTTCATGGGACTGTCCTGCACGCAGAAGGTCTGGCGCTTGATGGGGCTGAGGGCACTGGCGGTCTGACCGAGCACGCCCAGTTTGGCCTCTGCGTCCTGAACGAACTCCTCCCTGTCCGTTGTAGTACCGGTGGTCATGTCACCCTCGCCGTGCTCCTGGCGCGGCTCGCCGCTCTGCAGCTGGGTGGCCAGTCTGTGGGCTTCCTGACACACAGCCTCCAGCTGATCCCCAGTCAGCGGGCTCCAGCTCGCCCGCACGCCACCGTCCTCCAGCCGAGACGCCACGTGAACAGAGACACACCTCTCTTTATGGCTGACCGGACCTACGAAGACCTCATCCTCATCTTCATCACCTTTGGAGCTGCAGAGCAGAGAGAGACATCAGGGCCGAGAGGAACACAAACAGCTCTGTGAAGAGATGAAGCTCAGACCTGCAAACTCGAAAGGGATGAAGAGGGTTGACGTCCAATCTGAGCAAAACCTCTGAGATAAGCATTGGATTCATTTCCGTTTCTGCTTCATATCGAAGTCTTAAATTTTCCTTTTAATGCAGAACCAGAAGTTATCGACCACCGCGTTCACTGTTTGAAATAAAAAGTGGTGGCTTCTCTATCATTACTAATACTACAGTGTTGTTTACTTTCATTAAGAGACCTGATATTTATATGATCAGAGCACGATGTGTGCACACCACACACAACAACCTAGTTTCATTTTAGGCCTCAGCACACAGCATTCACTTCATACTCAAACGTTTGGGGTGGAGGTGGGGATTGGGACACACACCCCTGGTCTGCCGTAAATGAGGCACAGTGTGTGGAAATATTGGACTTAAACATTGACTTTGCCCCAAGCAGAACTATGGAAGACGGTGCTGATGCCACACGGAATGAAAAAGAACTGGTTCAGTGTTCCCGCTGTGTGACCCCGGCCCCGTCATTACTGAGCTCAGCAGACACCGACATGTGCTTCCTACCTGGCAGGTGACAGGGAAACATCGAAGTCAAACTTCTCATCGGTCAGAAAGAACAGATCTGTTCGGAGACACAAACGTGAACCATGAAGACGTTAAGGAACACGAACACGGTGTGGACGGTGTGGTGGAGGCTAACTCACCGCTGTTAGCTCGACAGTCCATCCCGCCGTTGGTTCTCCTCTGTGGGACACAGACTGATCCAGATCGGACCTGCAGACCTTCAGCTCTCCGAGTAAACTAGAACAACATTTCAAACAAACAGTTCTTTAAGAAACATTAACTTTAAAACCATGCTAAGTTTAACGTTAGCTTGCTAGCCCGTTAGTTCTCCACCCAATCAAACGGTAACTGACATGAGCTTTAAACTGAGACTTTAAACAGGAAGTTTGGTTCATTCAGCGGCTCACGGGACTCACAGAGAGTCTCCGTTAAACTAACGTAACAGTCACAAACCTCAAGTTTCTCTGAAAACTCACAAATCTTCTTTTTTGCTCCGCATTCAAACTGCGAGACGAACACATACACAAACAATTCAAATCTGCGGCGCCGCGGGTCATGTGACTCACACGCCCTCAGCCATTGGTTAGAAGTTTATGACGAGGCCGCGAGTGGAGTTGTGGGTATTGTAGTCCACAGAGTTAAAGCCGATTTTTGGGTTTAACTAAAATGATTTAAAACGAACCGTCACATTGATAAAAAATAAAGAATGTTTTAATAAGGATTAAGTCTGTTTGTCTGTCTGTAGATTTTCTCATCCAAAACACATTTGAAGTGTGTGGTTGTTGTGGACCTCCATTTATAGTTAGCATACACAGTACATCTACATGTACAGCCTACTGTAGCTTAACATGTGGCCTACTTCCTGTGGCTCAACCCAATCAGCTGCCATTTGGATGCAGCCTCTCCCTCTTCTTGTGAAATCAGTATAGGGCCACTCCCAGACCCATTTGCCCTGTTTTATTAAATCTAAAGTCTTCTCCAACAAAGCAATATGAGTCCTCTGAATGTTTTCTTTCATAAAATTGTAACTTATTTTTCACAACGTTTATTGTTGTTACCATTTTCTTAATAATCAGCCGTTTTTCTCATAAAATCAGTTATTCTTGAAACATTAAAGGAGCTGTCAAGTTTTGCTATTGCTACATAGCCAATGTTAGCATTAACAGATATTTACTTACCAGTCTTGGCAAGCCCTCAGCCATCATTGTGTTTGCAAGACAAGAGGTTATAACCATGACGCCTCTGAGCAGCTCTACGTCTTCAGAGCAGACTGCATCAGAATCAGAATCAGAATCAGTTTTATTGCCAAGTATGTTTTCACATACAAGGAATTTTTTCTGGTGATTGGTGCAATTGATCAGCAACAGTGGGGCTCTCTAGCCTTGTTGATGAGGCTAATAGCAGATGGGAAGAAGCTGTTTTTGTGGCGAGAGGTTTTGGTCCTGAAGGACCGCAGCCTCCTGCCAGAGGGGAGTGTCTCAAAGAGTTTGTGTCCAGGGTGGGAGGAGTCAGCTACAATCTTCCCTGCACGCCTCAGAGTCCTTGAGGCGTGCAGGTCCTGGAGGGATGGAAGATTGCAGCCAATCACCTTCCCAGCAGAGTGGATGATACGCTGCAGTCTCTCCGTGGCAGCAGCAAACCAGATGGTGATGGAGGAGGTGAGGATGGACTCAATGATGGAGGTGTAGAAGTTCACCATCATAGTCCTTGGCAGGTTGAACTTCTTCAACTGCCTCAGGAAATACATCCTCTGCTGAGCTTTTTTGATGAGGGAGCTGATGTTTAGCTCCCATTTGAGATCCTGTGTGATGGTGGTTCCCAAGAAGCGAAAATGCTCCACGGTAGCCACGGGGGAGTCACACAGGGAGATGGGGGTGGGTGGGGCTGGGCTCTTCCTGAAGTCCACTATCATTTCCACTGTCTTCAGAGCATTTAGCTCTAGGTTGTTCTGCCTGCACCAGGTCACCAGACGCTCAGTCTCCCACCTGTAGGCAGACTCATCGCCATCAGAGATGAGTCCAATGAGAGTGGTGTCGTCTGCAAACTTCATGCTACAGTGACTCGGTATTGGAAATAATGAGACAGTCCGACCTGCTCAGGACTAGCTGGTTAGCATGCTAACTTCAGTACAAGAAAGGAGGTGATAGAAATAGAAGCAAAACAAGAGGGTTGTTTTTCACTTCTGGAGACAGGTCTTGGTGAATAAAGGTATGAAGTTTGATGCTTTACTCAGAGCATTTCCTCAAGACTGGTAAGTAAACAGCTGTTGATGCTAACAATGCTATGCAGAAATAGCAAAACTTACAAACAGCTCCTTTAAATAAATAACTTTGTCATGGTCTCATGAAATTATAATCTGGAAATTGTTTTTCTTGTAAAACTGAGACTATTTTCAGAGTCAACTTAAAAAAAAAAATCCAAACCACAAGTTTCTTTTCATAACATTATGACATTTTTATTTATCATCTGGAAATATATTGTCTTGTAAAATTGAGAGGCTACTCTCAGCGTCAAAACTTTTTTTGTTTTTAAATTAAAACCACAAGTTTATTTTCATAACATTGTGACATTTTGGCCCTAACACTCTGCTTTCAC
This sequence comes from Trachinotus anak, assembly GCF_046630095.1. Lineage (NCBI taxonomy): Eukaryota > Metazoa > Chordata > Actinopteri > Carangiformes > Carangidae > Trachinotus > Trachinotus anak. The sequence goes on along the minus strand of NW_027273853.1, from coordinate 26,929,572 downwards.
CGTGTTCTTCTAATCCAGCCTTCATTTCCCAAGTCTGCTTTATGATGGTTTTATCCCCCTGTAAAATCACCCTGTTTTCACAAATACAGAGGCCTGTGAGTCCTTCCATAGAAAAATGACAGCGCTGTACAAAGAACCATCCTCCCTGTGATATTATGTAATTTGGTGTGTTTAGTAAAGCCTGAAGATGTAAGTGTGAAGAATGATGACCTGATATTCTTTATTAATTCAGTCTCTCTTCACTCCTGATTAAAACTTATAACAGCATATAACTTATATCAGTTTTAATCAGTTTTGACCTGTTATTTTCCTTGTGAAAATGTCTTTGAAGTAATTTAAATTAGATATGCAGATGAATCAGTTTGTGGTTTGTCAAACTCCAGCATTTCTTCTTCAGTCTGATGTGAAACTGTATGTGTCACAAACACCCGGCTGTTGTTTTTAACTTTTAATAACTTTTGGTTTTACACCTTTTGAAACAACCTAAAACATTTTTTTACAAAAATACTAGAATAAAATTCAGACATTAGACATTTACTTTAAACATTTCTCACTACAAACACATCTCTGTAAGAATACACCCCCCCAACCCCTCCCTCTCCTCATTAAAACTGACTGACTCTACACTTTGAGTCACAGATCCTGAAGTTTAACCGCCACACAAACTAACCTTTAACCTTAACTCACGACCGCCAGCTCACATCAGCTTGTCTGCTGACAAACAGAAACACTGCAGATTAAAACGAGCCCTGACTACGTCTGAACATCAACATTGATATTTACAGATCAGAAACTGATTATTGATTGACCACTTCACAAACACTCTTCACCTAAATAACAACTGCAGAGTTCATTAAAATAAAGAAGGAAAACATCAGGAAGGATGAAAACAGTCTGTGTCAACCTGCGCCGCCACTTCAAACATAACAACAAACTCATCTGGAAACACTTCTGCTTCCTGGAATCTAAGATTCATCAGGTGAACTCCTGACGAGCAACAATTAGACGAGTCTGTTTTTGAAATGTTTTTTTATTCCTCCACTTTCAGAGGAAGCAGCGCTCCCGCCATGAGGAACACAGTACGAACAGAACAGACCACTGGAACAGGAAGTGGTCATAGGAGCTTCATAGTGAGGTCTCCAGGCTGTGCAGGGGGCTCCCCGGACACGGTGGCAGCCCTGCTGAGTTAGGTGGGATCAGACTGGGCCTGGAACCGTCCTTATGCAACGGGACAACGCGGTCCATGGCATTGTTGTTCTGGTTGGGCGAGGACGGGAGTGGCGGCAGGTTGGACAGTCCGGTCAGTGGCGGTGGGATGACGATGGAGTTTCGTTTGGTGGGGGCGTCGTCCTCATCCTCGTTCTCATCGATCAGGGGGATCTGAGGCTCAGAGTCCTCGATGCGGAACTCAGGGTGGCTCATGAAGTTGTGGATGGAGCTGCGAGATTCGGGCGTCTCAAGTCCTTCGTAGGGAGACACGCTGTCTCTGAAGGCGTTCACCACACGGATCTGAGAGATGAGAGGGAGTTCAGGATTTAATGGAGGAGCTGAGTGTGTTCCAGGAAATTTCTGGTGTTCTCACACATCACATCACAGAAATAATTTCAATTATTTGCCCAAACTAAAGTAAACAGTAAACTCCTGGATTAGCTTCTGTAACTATCAGCAGATGGATCTGTTAACTGAACAGCCTTATTGTAACTAAACAGCTGGAATCTGTTTAGTTTTCCTCCTCATGCCACGGTCACGTGACAAAAGAAAAACTAGCCTCTTGTCCTGTGTGAGTCACTTTGCCCCGAGCAAGATTTAGTCAGTTAGTTTATCGAATCGAAGCAAAATGACCGACCACCGCCCTCATAACAGTCATTTGCTACTACTTTTCAAGCATGACCACGCACAGAATCTAGTGTGTGTGTGTGTGTGTGTGCAGATGAACAGGCAGCTGTTGGTTTGGAGTAGATCCCACTACAGTTATCTATAGCAGCTAATCCACGGGATTATTTTGTTTGTTTACTTTTGTCTGGGGACAAATAATTAGTATAAAACGTTAGTCATAATATAAAAGTTTGTCTTTATGTTGAACACTGTTTTGCCGGCTTTAGTCTTTGATCCAGGTGGAATTTTCCAACAAAGGTGAAACCATACCTGCGTCTGAATGCGGTTGAGGCCACGGCACCAGAGCACCTGGCTCCTCCTCAGCTCCATCTCAGCGTGGTCAATGGCATCCAGGTCTTTCATCTCCTCCAGCTCCTCCTCAGGGATCTCCTCCTGCTGCGTGCCGTGACCTGCGGTCTTCAGGAACTTGAGCCAGTTGGTGGGGACACTGGACACCAGCTGGGGGGGGATCAACACAAATATCACACCGCTGTCACAGACAACACTTCCTGTTCCTCGACACTCAACTCTGTGACCTGAAAATCTTACTGATACGCCTGAAGGTTTGGAGACGGTTTTTAATCATCTAATGACAATGATCAGCAGTAAAAAAGATGCAGGTTATTATTTCTAATTTCCCTCATTTTAAACTGTATATATTATATTACCCAATATAATATATAACATTTTATGTCAGGACTTTGGTTTTGATTCTGTTTTAGTTCATTTCCTGTTTTATTTGTTGTGTTGTGTTCTATTGCCCTTGCCTCCCTTGTGTCTATTTAGTTTCTGTGCTCACTGTCATCTGTTTGTACTGCTGTATTAACCCTGTATCTTGCTCCAGTGACTCTCTTGCTCTGGTAGTGCTCCTGTGTTTTTATTTTACTTTTTTTTTGTTCCTACCTTGTTAGTGATGGACCCTTGTTTTCATAAGTTCTTTTGTTATTAAATATATCTTTTTCCCCCTCCTATAGTTTTTGTTGTGCATTTGGGTCCTCAACTCCGCTAAACGTATCAAATATACTATATACTGTATATACTGGATCACATTTTAGTGAGAAGCCTGTGTGTTTCCTGATCAGCTCCTGTTTTAATTTGGCGTTGATATAAACTCTAACTGACTCTGCTGATGGGGTCTCGGAAAACATTTCCCATCAAGCTGCTGGAAGATTTTTCCTGTGAAACTTGTGGATATTTCACCAACTGATTTTTAATTCAAAACCAGCTTGTTGTTCTGGGTGTGACAGTGTTTGATGAGGAAAGATCCACAGTACCATCTAATCACATTGTGCCCAGTCCCCAGGTCTGGTTGGAAAACTTTGTTGCATGTCATCCCTCCCCTTTCCCCCCTCATTTCCTGTCTACTATGTACTATCAAAATAAAGTTGATCTACTAACAAAGAGAGTATCTCACCTGACCCCACAGGAGGCTGCCAAGGCCCAGGAAGATACACCACAGCCACTGGTCGATGGTCAGACCCACACAGCTGAATGGTTTACCACCAAACTGCACGATGATGACCTACAGGAGGACCGAGTCATGCCATCACAGAGGGACCCATCACGTTAACACTGTGAACCTGACCAAGTGTGATGACTGAAGTTACCTGTATGATTAAGGTTCCCAGGATGATGGAGCAGAAGATGGGGTTCTTGAACATGCCCTCAAAGACGTTCCTTTCTCCATGAATCTTGCGGGCGTTGAGCTCGTTGAAGATCTGCATGAGGACAAACGTGTTGAACACGATGGTGTAGTGCTCAGAGGGCGGGGCATGGAGGGGGGCGTTCCTGCCGCTGTCGATGTCGAACAAAGTCTCGCCTGTGAGAGGGAGGGACAAAGGTTACTGAAGAGGTGGAGGAATCAACACAAAATAGTTAAAGATAGTTGGATTGTTAAAGATTAATTGGTGCATTAAGATATTTTTCATACTTTTTGCAAGAGTTGAGTTCTTTCCCATAATCCATACAGAAAACTCATTGAAATCCCTTTAATATCAAAATTCCTGCAAGTATTGCAGGAATTTAACTCTTTTTGTACCTCACACCTCCAATAACAAATTTTGAGAGGAGACACAGAAATTACAGGAGTCTCCTGGTTAGTAACTACAGGAGTCTTTGTTGTGAGGGCTCCCTGACTTGCTGAAGGGATGCAGGCTACTACTTCAGTGTCAACTCTCAATTCCCTTTTCAAGAAATATTTCTACAGGAAATCAGTGTGATTTTTTAATCATATTTTCTCATTTTGTTTGTACATTTTTGTGTTTAATGTTTTATGTTGAGCTAGTACATGCACTAGGAATAGAATGGTTCAAGTAAAAAAACTGAACTGTTGAGTTCATTTTTATAAATGGCAAGTGGACAAGACAATGTACGGTTAGAGGATCCACCAGCATCACTCCGTTCTGATGTATGGGAGCATTACAGATTTTGTGTTAATCATAACAATGGTGGAAAAGACACCACACCAGTGTGTCCGTTGACAGCGCTAGAAGGAGAAGGTCAGGCAGGAAAGAGCAACTACTCTCCATGCACATTCAGACAGGGCAAAATCCATAACCAAAGCATTAGGGGTTATCATATTGAGAGATATGCAGCCCTGTGTCTTTGGTTTATGCTGCACTTTAGTATGTCTATAATGTGGACATTTATAAAAATTGGCAATAACAAAGCTAAATTTTTTTGTCTGCACTATTTAGAAAACCTAAGTCAAACAGTTGTTAATTCTTTTTTTGCAAGAAAAACATGTTGAAATCGGCAGTATGAAAACAGTGATATGACCCAAACTGTGAATACTCAGAACCGTTCCCCTCTAACATGCACAAATTACATCTCTTACAGACAGTGGCAGTAACCAGAGGAGTGTTAAATATTTACTGCTTATTGTCCCCTAATCCATAGTGAAAGTGATGTCAGCTCATTCTTATCTGAACCTTCAATTTCAGTTCTTCTAAAACATAATTATGTTGCTCTTTGGCACACACTGTGGTGTATTCACTGACCAAGGAAGAGCAGGAGGAAGATTACAGTCAGCTGGTAAATGGCGTGACCCAAGATGTTCTTCATCATGGTGCGGGAGATGAGCGGCTTCTTGCGGCCGTATGGGTTCCTGAGCAGCAGCGCCTCGGTTGGTGGCTCAGTGGCGAGAGCCAGTGAAGCAAAGGTATCCATGATGAGGTTGACCCACAACATCTGCACAGCTTTCAGTGGAGAGTCCTGGAAAAACACACACACACACACACACACACACACACACACACACAAACACACAAACAGATATAGCCAGTGTCTGTCAGCATAGAAACCACAACATCAACCTGAAGTTTTACAAGTTCATCCATTAAAAAACAAGGAAATAACCGTCAGAGGCCAGTCACTGGTAAACAAACATTTACAGAGTTTAAAATGGTGGATTTGATTATTATTGTGACAGTGTCTGTGTATATACATAAATATTTTGCTATTTCATTATTATAATCGATGCCATAATCTTATTATTCCTGTTCCTCTTCTTATTATTATTATGGACTCTCATTTGAACATCCTACGCACACACACACACACACACACACACACACACACACACACACACACACACACTACCCACAACACACCCAACATAATTCAACCGTGTGACCTCAACTGTCTCTGTTGTCCTTGTCACAATGTCTTCTATGTCACTATCATGTTTTTTGGCCAACAAATTAATTTAGAAAAAAATAGAAAAAATAGAATTTGAAGTAGGATTTGATAATATACACTTCAAAAAGCATAAATGTCTTTAGATTAAAAGTTATACCAGCCTGCTTCACAGTAAGCTTGTTTCACTGAACAAAAGCATTAAGATATCTGCAAGAGAGCTATTTTTGATGCAGATTTCCGATTTTATTGCACGAGCGAAAAATGTTGTGCAGTCATGCTTTTTTTCAACAACAAAAAAAAAGAAAAAAAAAAAAAGAAAAAGCTAAAGCCAAAAAGCCAAAATATCTGGACACAAGACGCAGACAGCAGCAGTGTCAGTTGGCTCTGACCTGGGTGATGCAGGCTCCCGTGAAGGCCACGATGACGGCGACCACGTTGACGGTGAGCTGGAACTGCAGGAACTTGGAGATGCTGTCATAGACGTTCCTGCCCCACATCACGGCCTTCACGATGCTGGTGAAGTTGTCATCAGTTAGGATGATGTCAGACGCCTCCTTCGCCACATCCGTCCCCGCGATGCCCTGCAGGACATGGTTTGTAGGTTAGCTAAAATAAACCTGACAGTAAACTGACCTTGGTGTATAGGGGGTTTGGGATATGTCTGCATGTGAAGCTGCTGCTGACGCTGATGACCTAAGAACAAAATTTGATCATCTAAAAGCTCCTCACATATCTGATTGGTCCGACACTGTCAGCTGACTCTCAGTAGATCCCCACATGTTCTGGTACTTCACCCAGTGGTGGGGTATTTGATTTGGGAGATTTTATCTTTAATCTATCAATTAAATCTATCTGAAAGCAACTGATAAAATGGATGATAACAATAATAATCAATTGTTTGACCTTTAACCTCCCACGTGCTCTGGATCTAAACCTGACAGAAACACATATTGTTGTCTTTTCACATCACCTCATATTAACATGTTTAGAAGATGTTTATTCTTATGTTCTGTTTCATAAACATGTGATGACCGTTTACAAAAAGCCGTCTTGAATGTTACAGAGTGAACTAGAAGCAACAATTTGATATCAGTTGTTACCATGGCGAAGCCAACATCTGCTTTCTTGAGGGCGGGTCCATCATTTGTTCCATCCCCAGTAACCGCGACGACCTGCCTCTGTTCCAACACCGTGCTGTCGATGATACCTGAGAGAGCATAAACACAGAGAGGCTCTAAGGTGTGCCACGTTTGAAAACAGCTAAAACCTTTGTTTTCTCTGGTGTTTATCACTTTTAATTTGCTTTAATGGCTTTGTTTTAATTTTATATCAGAACTGCCTCTGAATTTGTTATATGCTCACATTTTATTTATTCACTTCAAAGTTTATTTTTCACTTATTTTTCTGTATGTCTCTTTTTGACCAGTTTAAAGTATATCTGACCTTTGACCAAAGTGTGTTTGTCTGTTGGCGATGATCTGGCGAGGACTCTCAGTTTTGGCCAAATTTTATCAATACGCTCTTGCTCAATCTGCAGAGAAACAGCAAACATATATATTAATCATTTCAGTCAAAAAACATTCATTCAATTTCAGTTTATGAGAATAAAGTGATGGTAGTGAAGGTGGGGAATACTGTAGGCGATTCCCCACCTTCAAGGGGTTACAAGGGGCTTAACTATTCTGAGTCTCATCTTTAGTGGGTCTTTAAATCTACTGTGTTTGACTGACAGACTTTGGGACAGACACTGCTGTGTTTTGGTCCAGTGTGTGTTTGCCTTACCTCTCCCAGCTCATTTCGGATCTGTCGGTTGAACTCTTTGCCCTCCATACACAGGAAGTCGTCTCCAGGTTGCAGGATGCCACATTTGATGGCAATGGCTCGTGCAGTGTTGATGTTGTCTCCAGTCACCATGCGGACAGTGATCCCGGCCCGCTGGCACTTTTTGATAGCATCTGGTACCTGATGCAAAACAGCAGCAGAAAAAACAAGTAGAGAGTGATGCATGTTGAGGTTAATGGCGTGCTCTGGACAGATGACAGAACGCTGAACCATCACTGCTAAAAATCTAGGGTTTTGATGACCGCAGGTTCTGCTAAGAGACCATGTGGTCACATCCCTCCTGCAGCTCCTGGCAAGTTAAAATTCTTAAAACAAGAACCTTAATGTTTTAGGTGTTGTGTGAGTTGTGTGTATTTTTACTGTGATCGACAAGGCTGACGTACCTCAGGTCGCACAGGGTCCTCAATGCCAACCACAGCGATGCAGGTGAGGCTAGAGAGAATGTGGGCCTCGTTGTCCCAGTCAGGCTCTCCATCAGCGGCGGGGAAGTCTCTGTAGGCGAGGCAGATGGTTCTTAGGCCCTCTGACGCCATTGGCTCAATCACCTTCTTCACCAGGTGATCTCGGTCCCGAGGTTTCAGGTCTTTGGGTTCGCCGCTGGCTATCAGGATCTTACAGCACCTGGAACCACAGGATAGAGTCATGTGACTGTCACCTGACCGAGCACAGAGCCGTGTCAGCAGCAGCAGTAAACCTACTTCTTGAGCAGGATCTCTGATGCCCCCTTGCTGAACATTCGGTAGCTGCCATCATGGTTCTTCAGCACGGTACTCATGGACTTTCTTGCAGAGTTAAAGGTGTAGACCTTGAACAGTTTCTCCTCTGGGATTTCGTTGCGGATGCTCTGGTAGTCTCGGTGTAGGTCGCGGGCGAAGCCCAGTAAGGCACATTCAGTCTTGTTTCCCACTTGGCGAGGTAGCCCGCCCTCCTTCTCTGGAGGCTGCAGGAAGCCGCAGCAGAAATGACCATGAATCACAGCACAAGTTTTCAGCTTAAACTCACAAATGCAGCAGCGGAGAACATTAATCCAACAGCAGCAGTGAGACACAACTTTCAACAAACATTGGTTTTTAGGCTCTGTGTGGTTCCAGATTATATTTACTTACTTTACCCTCAACTACCTGTGCATAGCCTCAGACAAAACCCTGCTTTGTCTGTATTGATCCATAAATTATTATTATTTTTTTTATTTCAATCAAAAAAAAGAAATACTTTCTAGTTCCAGGCCCTCAAATGTGAGAGTTTGGATCTTTGACTTTTGGACTGTTACTCAGAAAACCAATGACATCATCTTCAGAAAGTGTGAAGAGCATTTTTCACCATATATTTTCTGAACCAGTGATGGACTTTTGCATCATGACCCTTTTATTGGGCAGTTCCCAACCCCAGGTTAGGAACCCCTGTCACTAAACCACTTATTTATAGGGAAAATTGATACTGTTACATTAATTACTTCTACCAAGGAGGTCATGTTTTTATATGTGCGTTTTTACTTGTCAGCACCAAGACGCAAAAACTACTGGGCTGATTTGCACTGAACTTGGTGGAGGGATGGGTCATGGATCAGGGAAGAACCTGCTACATTTTTAGGCAGATCTGGAAGATTTACTGTAAATCAGAATTTTTTTCACTGAAGTCTGGTGTTTGCTCTGAGAGAATAATCATGAGACAAATTGATGATGAAAATAAATGCTAATGGCTGTCTCAGCAGTGAACTGACCATTTAAAAAAAAAATGTCATGACTTGATTAACCACGCCTGTTTATTTCCTCCTTGAACTGCGCGGTCGATCCAGGAGGCAATGATCAGATGAGTCCTGAGCTGCTGTGGCGACTCCCAAAACCAACCTGCTCTCTTTGTGAGGTACTTAAATAACAGAGCGTCCTGAATGGACAGCTATTTTTACAGCTCACCATAATCTTGGTGGTGTAGGCGCAGTTGACCCCGATTCCCAGGATGAGCAGGTCCAGTATCTTGGCAGGGATCTTGCTCGGCTCTGGCACCTGTTTGTAGAAGCATCCTGCGATGTAGGCCTGCACCACTGTCATGCGGTTCATGGTGAGCGTGCCCGTCTTGTCGGAGCAGATGGCTGTGGCGTTGCCCATCGTCTCACAGGCGTCCAGGTGGCGGACGAGGTTGTTGTCCTTCATCATTTTCTGGCAAAAGAGGAAAGCAGGAATCCCTGTGTCTGAGTGCTTTGTTCTGGATTAACTAGACATTTACATCAAGAACTGTGTTTGATCCAGGACTGTCCAGAGAGGGTAAAACTAGGAGTCACTGCTCAAGCCAATAGGAACAATAATACTGTAAAAACTGTTTTTTTAACCCACTGAGTAAAATAATATTAAAATGATATGAGATCTGTTATTCAACATATTATATTAGATTAGATTAGATTACACAAATGTTTATTTTTAGGAAATAAAATCATATGAAAAATAAGAAAAGGAAAAGACCACAATCAGAGTGTACACGCTCAGGCTGACAGGCTGTATGATGCTCTGAACAGACCTTGACTGAATAGGCTAGGGAGATGGTGACGGCCAGAGGGAGACCTTCAGGCACGGCCACCACCAGCACCGTCACACCGATGATGAAGAACTTGACCATGAACTGTACGTAGATGGGCGCACACTCTTTGGCCCAGGGAACCCCCTGAATCCAGAAGGTGTCGATCAGGAAGCGACTGATGAGGATGATGACGGTGAGAGTCGACATCAACAGACCTGAAGACGCAGACAGAAAGAGAGACATGGAGAGTTTAGCTCAGCTGTAAACCTGATCATGAGCACAGCAGATGTTGTTATTATTAAGCATAAGAATAACTTCCAAAGAAACATGCTGAGAGTTAACCCAAGACTAAAACCAGTTCTGCCTGAGAGTAGGACTGAGAGTTGTTGATGAAGCATCCTACACATGTAGTCATCCCCATTTTACCAATATTAGTGCCAAATCATAACATTTCATATGGATTAGGTCTAGACTGTTCTCTTTACATATAATTTACAGACTCAACATTCCCACATGAGCAAGCATGTCGCGACAGTGAAACAGAAAAAAGAAAACCTCGAGCAATGTGTACGACCGTCTGCCTCGACTGGTTGGATTGAGAGAGAGAGAGAGAGAGAGAGAGAGAGAGAGAGAGTGCATCAGGACGAAAGAGACAAGAGATGAGAAAGCATAAAACTGCAGGAGAAGATGCTGAGTTTTAAGAAGAGTTTTAGACATGGAGAGGCTGTCTGCCTCCTTGCCCCAAACTGGGAGCTGGTTCCACAGAAGAGGAGCCTCACAGCTGAAGGCTCTGCCTCCCATTCCACTGTTGGAGACTAGGAACCACATGTAAGTCTGTGCTCTGGGAGAGTAGTGTTCTAGTAGGGTAATAGGACACAGCGAGCTCTTTAAGACAGGGTGATGCCTGACCATTAACGGCTTTGTAGGTTGGGCACATCCTAGCACATTGACATTGCTGTTGCTTTCTACCACTGGAAACAGCTCTTTGTTTTGGTCTTAGTTTCTTTTAGACTGGTAAGAAAACAGCTGTTAATGCTAACAGCTACTGTATGCAGCAACAGCAAAAACCTCCAGCCCCTTTAAGCAATGTGTAGCCCTCACATGCAAGAAAACACAGCGCCCTTCTGTTCGACCTTTCTTCATGCACAGTGAAACCTTACAGATGGTCCAGAATGTGGCATGTTACTCTGCTGCTCACCGACATACACTGGCTGTCCATGGCCGAGCCATGGCTCAAATTCAAGTCACTAATGCTGCCTTGAGAGTGACTTCTGGATCTGCACCATCTACTCTGTCGTTCAGCCTTATGCTGCTTCTCGGCCACTATGCTCCTCCAGAGGTCATCGTCTGGCATTATCATCCCTGCACACAAGACAATCTCAGTCCAGACTGTTCTCATCAGGGGCATCCCTCTCTATCTTTAAGAATCTCTTCAAGACTCATCTCTTCTGAGAGCTTCTCCTTGCACATTTAGTGATGGGGTACTTAGTATTGACTTCAAAGTGTCCTACAGCAATGAAGCTTGAGTATGTTAATAGTTTTTTGTTGAAGAGGAATCTAGGCTCAGCACCCGATGCTCAAAGGTCACCACCTCTGTGTAAAGTAATCACAGATTCATTACATGCTGTTGGAAAGTGACATAATCATCACTGCATCACTCCAAAAGCACAAGGCTGCAAGGACCTTGGTTTAAATGGAAAGTATCGTGCTCTCTATTATCTCCCGCTCATGATCCGTCAAAACAGTATCTTTTAATAGGTTATTTTTGAATTTCTCCTCCCAACAGGCTAGATGACCCCTGCAGCTTTTGTAAATGTCAGCACAGGTTATAAAATACTTTCACTCCTAATCCTGAGAGCAGGATAACATATGCCTCGCTCTTGAATATCTTCCTCATTTATCTGATTCTGTTCGTACCTGCTTTGCCGATCTGCACAGCCAGTTTGGTCAGCTTCCCCTGGAGGACAGACTTCTCTTTCTTTGGTAGGTTTTTATTCTTCTTTTCTGGATCTCCGTCCTCGTTGAGCGGCTCCATCTCCACGTCCTTGTTTTTTCCTTCAGAGAGACACAAGAGGTCAGCAAAGTGTTCAGGTGTTTCAGGCACAAATCATCAAAACAGATGCTGCTGATCCTTCAAGTTAAGTCAAGCCAAGCCAGTATTCAAATAATGGCTTATTAAAAGATTAAAAAAATGTTTTCCTGTTTTTCAGTGGCTGTTAAGATGCCAGCAATGATATCGACACTTCCTGCAGATGTTTCACATTAAAAGCCTACTGAGAAAGGGATGGACAATTGCACTTGAAACTATGGAAGAATTGTTGAATTTCACTGACAACAACCAAACAGTGATTAAAAGAATCTTTCAAGTAGAGCCGACTGGAATTAATCTGTGATTGAGAACAGTGTAAGTGTTAAACAGAGACAGTGTTTTCAGCAGAGAGGTGAGTATGACACAACTAAGGTAGAGGAGACTGCATCAATAGCAAATTAAAGGAGCAGATCATAAAACAGGGAGGATTCCTATTTGAGTATGATCAAATATGCTTGTAAAACAGGAGACATTAGAAGTAATAGCCTGTCTCTGTTTTAGATAAAGGCCTGAGGCCTGTTGCACAAAACACCTTAAGTTTTCTACTTATGTATGAACTTAAGGTTTCATTTTTCCTTAGCTGAGGGAGTTACTTAAGGATGATGCACAGAATCTTAAAAGGGTATCTTCTGATCGTGGAACGCTCTTGTTGGGATTTGATCATTTTCTTCATTTAGCAACATAAACTCAGTCATGTTGCAGTTAAGAAAGAGTCAGAGATAGAGTTTTTGTTCCTTACTTTGTTCGCTAAGGTCTTTTGTGCAGTGGTTTAACTGACTTTAAGTGATTCCTTATGTATAAGACTAAAATAAGGAGCAAATCTTTAATACTTCAATAAACATTTAAAGAAACATTAAGGAGAATAATTGTTTTTGTGCAACTGTTTTTCTTTTAAGGAAATCTTAAGTCAGGCTTAAGGAAAATCTTTAGGTGTTTTGTGTAACTGGTCCCTGGGTCTCTTTGCATCTGAGGTAAACAAATACCTTGTCCACTATATGAGCAACTGCAGCTGTCAGGAAGTCCTATCCTATCACACTCTACAGTACATTTTAATTTCCTTAATGAACATCTGGTTCATTTCTTTCTATGAATCACACAGCAGGACCTGAAGATGGTGATGTCAGTATGTGGCTCCACAGACACAAGGACAATAATATAACTAAGTTGACATTTTGTCATCAGCATTATTGTTACTCATTATTAAAAGTCTGTGTTAACGGAGTAACAAGTCAGAGGATGTGACAAGATGACCAGTACAGGGCGGGGCCATGATGTTGTGGGTCAACACGTAGGTGGTGTTTGTCTAATCCCAGTCTGAGGTTTGTTGTGTTAGTTAACGAACTGATTTACTAACAGACCAACCAACCTGACTGTATCATCTCTGTCCTCACCACAGTTACAATAAACTGCATTACAGTAGAGCCAAGTGACACTGTAGCTCTGTGACAGAGTGAGGGTATCTGCAAGTGTGTGTGTGAGTGTGTGTGTATGGGTGTGTGTGAGCGTGCTGATCCCAGCTCAGTAATGAGGTTATTAGTGGGCAGGCAGCAGCAGCAGGCAGGAGAAGAAAGCAGCTGCCGAGCTTAAGGCTGATAATCTGCTTGGTCCTAATCACCATCAACCGAGTCAGGAGCACCTGCTGCTGCTGCTCAGACCACAGGGACACACACTGCACCATGTGGCACCACAGGGACCACAAGGACCCAGGAGAATCTGCCAGCCACAGAGAACTATGAGCGGACTCAAGGAGAACCAAGAGTCTGACTGACCCCACCTATGACCTCTGATCTGCTGCAGGATCTTCGACCTGTCTGATCAAAACCTCTTGTGAACCAACACAGATTTTTTGATTGATTGACTCAACTGTCCTGCATCACATAGTGCCAGCCAAATCATAATGTACAGACCCACAAATAAAAAAACAACAACAAAAAAAAAAAAACACTCACTTTACTTTAAAGAAATGTTCTGTTATGATGGATGCATAATTTTACAGGCTCACCTAAACAAAAGCCTCTTCATCAAACAGCCAGCTCAACATACAGTCACAACCAAAACTAATCAGTGGCTTTGAGTGAGTTTGTGTTTATTCATAAATCAATTAAGATATTTGTCCCTGGGAGTTTAGACATGTCAGACTGAACATCCACAATCTACGTTTCAGTTATCTACCCTAATAACATGGCTGTGTTCACAAACCAACAGAATGATTGCCTGCTAGATGTCCAAATTATATCACGTTTTTCAATCTACCACAGAGTCTTTTTCATGTATGATGTACTTGGAAAACTACTATGCACAGTCAGATATTTCTCAAAGCAAGGTTATCTGTAAACTTTGTCGGGCAACAGCTGACACTTCTGTGGGAAATACAACAAATCTATTGTCACTGCATACATAATTAAATTATATTTGGCAGCAATTCTCCCAGCAGTATATATAAAAATGAATGGAGTATAAAATCATTAAAAATATATAAATATAAAGTAAGATATGCATATAAATATATCTTCTCTTCTAAGGATATGGTGCTGTTCAAAGCTGTGAATATGACCATCTTGAAAACAGTGTCTTTAGTGCAATATTGTGTGGAGAAAATGGATAAGCACATAGGCTGCTTTGAGTCTGGATATTCTCCATTGTATGTTTCAAAAAGATCACAATTTAGGTAGCAGATCATTTCCACTACCACTGTGTCATCTCTAGTGTGTGTCATCATTTGCAACAACGAAGTTCAAATTATCAAGACTATGATCTCAATCAAGTGCTCTGTTTTTACCATCTTTAAAATCTGTAAACTAACAAATTAGTCCACTTTGACTGAATGAATGTAACTGATAACTGAAAGAGTGAATGTTGTAATGACAGTGACAAAGAAACTGTGATGTGTTGCAGCATGGCCAAAAACCTGATGCACTTAAATGGGTTGTTTGACCCTCTGATCGACGCCTCGCTTCTCACAACTGATTAATGCAAAATGCATAATACTTATATACCCCTAGCCCTCACACAACTCAGCTCCCAAATTATTTTGGGTAAAACAGGTGCATTAAAGAAAGGGAGGAGGAGCATCCTTGTGGGGCAGTACTTGAGACCAAAGACCAGTGACAGCCTGTGGGCTTCTGCACTGCTCCACAGGTTACAGCCTGCACTCACAGAGGACAGTAACAGGTACTGTAAATACTGCCATCACGTTCAATGCAAGCTTCACAGTAACTCACACTACTGAAGCAGTGATGTGTTGCTCACCTTTCTTGCTTTTGTCATTGTCTTTTTTACCTGTGAAAGAAAAATATGCAACAACCATTAGTTAGTTATACATATGGAACAAAATATTAATAAAACATTAAAAGAACCAAGAACTACAATTTATTATAATACAAATATAATATTCCACTTTTAATACTTTTGGGCTCAACTGTATTAACCCATTAGGAAGGGATGCAACATATGCGTGTTTCTCCCTGGATGTGACGTACACATGTGGTATATGATTTTGTCATTTTTAAGGCATGTGACTGACGAAATGCTTTTCAATTCGCTGGGTCAGGAATGCGAGATCCATTATGGGAAATGTATTTTTTTTAGTTGGTTTAGTTATTAAGAGTTGAACTGAAATGGGAATGTTAATGAATATGCTTGTTTTTCCAACCAGATCCAGTTTCAAAGGAGAGCCCATGACTTATAATAAAAGTCAGAGGTTTAAGCTCTTAGATGGTTTTTATTTAATGTTTCTATCTGCTTCAGAGGTTGCAGAATAAAGGTTTTGGTGAATGTCAGGTTTTTCAGAAAACCCTCAGGTTTTAGGAGGTTGTTTTCAAACAGTGCTGAGGTTTTAGAACGTATTTGTTTAGAGAACACCCCAGGTCTTAATTAACCCAACAAAGCAGACAAAGTCGGATTCTTTGTCAGTCCACCACTTTGGTCCGAGAGACTGAGACACCCTGACTGTTGTCAGGATCACGTTCAGTTCAGACACCCAGACATGAACTGCCAAAACTTTGCTGATCCACAGACTTTTCATCAGTGGCTGTTTAGTTTAAATTTATTGTCAGTGTTTTATCCATGCAACGAACCTTCAGTGTCAGTGTGAACTAGTGAATCTGTGTGATGGCTGTGGCTCAGCAGACCAGAGCAAGTGGAGGTTTAATTCCTGGCTCCTTCTGTCCACATGGTTAAGTGGTCTTGATTGTGAACCTCAACTACTCCTGATGGCTGGTAACATTTATGGGGGCTCGTTACCTTTGGTATGTGACTGTGTATGTGAAGTCCATTTAGCATCTTTAGTCCATTTAGTATCTGCTCTCTGGGATGGATAAGAGACATCAAGAAATGCCACTGTCTGTTAATGGTCTGTCAGAACCAGTTTGTCAGATGTGCTTACACCTGATCTGAACATTCACCTTCAAAGGTTGAGGGAAAAGCCGGTTGTCATAGAGGGTGGGGAGATGTGATATCATTTTAATATGATTTCAGTATTATTTTCAATCTCTGCAGGAGAACATTCACAGTGTTGGGCTTGGCCTGAACTGAATGCTGAACTTACTCTTCTTGTCCTTCTTCTCTTTCTTTTTCCGCTCCTCTTTCTTCTTCTCCTTCTCTTTCTTCTTCTTCTCTTTCTCACCCTTATCCTCACCGTCGGCATCACCTTCCTCACCGGCACCGAGCAGTGTGAAGATGATGCCGGTCTGAGAGTTCACGCCTACAGCGGTGACCAACATCTTGCCTGAGCCCTCCATCACATGGGTACCTGAGAGAGAGAGAGAGAGAGAAAGAGAGAGAGAGAGAGAGTTATTTCTGTCTGCTCTAAATAAACAAACTCTCTAACCTTTTAGTTCATTGTCATGTTATTGTATATTTGTTGGGATGTTTATATGTTTCTGTTACAGTGTATTTACCTGCTTTCCTTGTGTTTTACTAGTCTATACATTGTTTTACTTGCTTTCATTTTTTGAAATTGTCCTTTGTACAGCACTTTGGTCAGCTCAGGCTGTGACATAAAGTTAACTTCATTTGAAGTTGTCTTTATGTTTACATGTGTCTGTGTTGTATCAAAGTGACTTTTTCTTATTAATTTCAAACGTGTCTATCTTCTCATTCTAGGAAAGTGCTCTTTCATATATTACATGGGGATGGTAGGGGTCAGTGAGCAACCTGATGGAGCTCATGCTGAGCCATCTAAAAAAAGTATAACGCCCAGTTATCATCCAGTCACATGGGCCCCTCTTGTGAGATAGAGCGAGAGAGAGAGACAGACACAATCCCTGGTTGAGCTCAAACCTGTGACATCGCTGTAACATCTTTATGGCTCTGAGCTTCATCACTGCTGCAACCTGTGTGTCCACAACAATTACTCTGTACATGAAACAGGTTTTTCATTTTTCATTTTACATAAAATATTCATACAGTGACATGTCTTCAGTATCTAAGGTGATTCATTTAAGTGCAGGAAGAGTGTCCAGTCTGCATGTGTGAAAACCAGAGTTAACAGTAGAAAATCAGCAGTGGAAACTAGATGTTAACATCTCAGGTCACATTGAACTCTGCTATAATTTGATGAGAGTGAAGCACCTGACAGCATCATGGGGTCTTCGTTGACACTCTTCTTGACATGGTCTGACTCCCCGGTCAGTGAGCTCTCGTCGATCTTCAGATCGTTGCTCTGAATCAGGATGCCGTCAGTGGGGAGGAGATCACCTGGAACACAGATACACAGAGGTCATCGTCATCAGGTGGTTATGTGACATCATATTTAAATCATTTGTCTGTCAGGAGAGGAGAAACAAAATTTTAGCCAGTGCAACAGTGAAAGGGAGGGATCATATATGTATTATCATATATACAGATCCTTTGATATATGAAGTACCAAAAGTAAAATCTTTATATGTACATATATTAAAAATATCTTTATAACAAATTTTATATGGTGTAACATATAACATACAACTGTATTTGTTAACAATGCATATTTCATTTCTATATGCAAGTTTATTAAAACAACATACATATAAAATTGTATATGCTTGTATGTGTTTTTCTTATTCATTTCTCATTCATTTCAAACGTGCATCTTCCTATTCTAGGAAACTGGTCTCAGACTTTTGGACCGTACTGTAAATAATATCAACATATATTGACAGGCTGTGGGATGGATATATATTTATGTAACATATGTCTAAAATATAAGCATACATACATAAACATATATATTTGTATGGGCTGGACATATATGTCAATATATGAATTCTTTAATAGGTTCTAATAGTTTTCATATATAATCTTTACCTATATGTTATTTTATATATTATATTTGCATATGGGCATCAGAGAACATGAAGTCTGCTATGGGTTTGAATCTCTGACTGTTTCATGAGTCAGAGGTCACTGAACTGTAAACTGTTGACCAACACAGACACAATATCACTAGCTCCTATAATATAATAAGAATATTTTATAGTCTTGATGTTCTGATGTGAACTTTGACACACTGTTTACACTTTTATTAAATTAAAATGAGGTCTGTATTCAAATAAGTTATCAAGATAACTAACAATCCGATCTTGACTTTGTGTTTACACCTGGTATTTTAAATTTGCTCTCCTCATCCTCATTGAGGTCAGATCTCTGTCCTCCTGAGCTAAACCTACGTGTAGGTAATCTGTGGTGGTGGCAAAGCAGCTGTAAGTGTCAAAGATTGCTTTAACACCTGCCTAAGATCCAAACACAATGTGAGCCAGACTGCATCCAGAAGTGGTCAGACAGAGCCAATCACATTCTGACCCATTTACACCTTGCATTTCCTTATCCACATACAGATCTAATTTAATACCAAGTGAAAACTGGGTCTCAGTGATCCCTAGAAGACAGTTATTGTAATGCTGAAATGACAAAATTATTCTGTTGCCATTAGAAATCTAAAATAATCCATATAAAGCTTCTGGAAAGGAACAAGAGCTACAAGTCATCAAATACTGTATCTGCAACCTTCCACAATTAACATCCAGCCGTTGGACTTTTTCCTAAAAGAAAGGAAACAGTAAGGTCTATCATGGTCTCCTCTTTGTGTATTGTGAAAATATCTATGGCAAAATTATGATTTAAATCAGGAAGTATCTGACTCAACAAGATTGTGCATCTGGACGTTTGATATCCAGCTCATCACTCAACAATTTTGTTTATGTACATAATTTTTGTTCTCTTACCGTATTTGACCTGTGCAACATCTCCGACAACGATCTCGGACACATTGATCTGGATCACCTGCCCCCCTCGGACCACGGTGAACTTCTGCTCCTGCTCGATGCGGCTCTGGAGGCCGCGGAACTGCTTCTCTTTGCTCCAGTCATTGAAGGCCGTCACCAGGACCACACACACCACCGACAGCAGTATGGCAGCGCCTTCAATCCATCCAGCCTCTGCCTCACCATCTTCCTCCACGCCGCCGGCGGCACTGCCACAGTCTGAGCAGAGACAACACAGGAGTTAAAGTTCCCCTAGTTCTATAAATACTACAACAGTGCCGCCTGATAGAAAGTGACCTCTGACCTTTGCATACAGCAGGATCCAGGTTTCTAACTTTGGAACAACATGACACGTTGCTGCTGTGACAGAAAAACCACTGATTTTAATGATGTTTTAATCTAAAATTAGTGATAAACCAGTTTTCAAATCCAGCAGGACTCTTCAGGTTTTCATTTGTATTGGTCCCTGCAGAGAGTTAAATCTTGGAGACAGTATCTTGTTAGTAGATGATAATGATGATGACGATGCAAGCAGACAAATAAACCAGGTGCATTTTTATAAATGCAGACGTATTGTTGTCTCCACATGTGCAGGGAGTCCTGCAGGACTTTCAGATGAGGAGGCAGCACAAGTGAAAATGATAATTTAAAACACTTAAAGCAGTAGTCGACACTAGTTTGTGCGCTGTTGACACAAAGAAGACATACTTGGTACCCTGTCCTGCATAGCGGCTCGATATATTTACCCTGTCTAATACTCCACTCAGTTCAGCACAGTATACAGACACATCAGGGATCAAACCTGCAGACAGCTGACCCTGCCTCTTGATTCTCCCCGTGACCAGAGTTGGATGAAGCCTGGTTTTGGTGAACTGACCTTTCTGTCAGCAATGGAACCTGATTCAGTGATTCCAACATTTACATTTACATACACAACTGAGTAGCAGACAGAAGAGAGAGTGCGAGAAGCAGAGAGCGAACCAGAGTCTCTGCTTACACAAAAAACCAGAGATGAATGTGTGAGCTTGCTCATATGAATGTCTCGAACACGAATAAGCCTCGAGTAGACACACTTTCCTGTGACTGTCAGTGAATCAGATGTTTTCAGAAAAGCATCAGTAATAATATTTTAAAATTTGATTTTAAAACTGAATAAATGTCAATAGACAAGTTGCAGCTCAGCTTCTGATTGCCTGAACATGAGTTTCTGATATGACTACCTGTCATATCAGCTGTACATATGAAGCTGAGATGAGATGAGATGGGACAACAGAAAACAGAAAACACACACTCTCTGCTTGTCCCTGTAAACAAGCTGACCAGTGAGATGTGTATATAAACAAAGGTTCATTATAAAATGCAAAGAAATATATTTATCTGAAGATGTAATGTTTCATTTCATCAACAAACAGATTGAAAATAGAAAAGATGAACTCACTCTTTCTCTCAGCATCTGGCGGTCTGTAGAAAGAAAGGCCTAGAGAAATGATGGCTGCCACTTCCAGGATGATGAGCGTGACATCCTGCAGGGCTTCCCATACTAACTGCAAAAAGGTTTTTGGCTTTTTAGGAGGAATGACGTTCTGTCCAAACTCCTTTTTCCTTCTGCTGATGTCCTCTGAGTTTCCATCTAAACCTGCAGCACAAAGACAACACAAAGACAACATAGTCAGTCTACACGTCCTCCTCTGAGCCTGGTTTAAACCATTAAACTGAGTTCATATTTAATATAACATCTGTTGAGCCAAGATAACTCTTAATCCAAACCTCCTCATATGTGTTAAACTCTGAAGAATAAATGTTATGAGTAATAAATGGTTTAACATTTTTAATCACTGATAAATATTCATCATATTATTATGAGGCTCACATCTGAATTTGAGCCAAATAATCAGATTATAGTGAAACATATTTAACCCACATACCCTTCAGTGTCTCCACTTTTACAAACTTTGCTCAATCTCACAAAATTTCATTTTAAATTTTATGGGAGATTGTAAAGTTTCCGAGGATGACCACTGATGACTTGAACAGAGGTAGTCTGTTCACAGCTTCCAAAAATGTAATGAAGTTTTGACTTTTAAGGTGTGAGTCAGACAACAGTTATGTGAACAAAAAACAGGTTAAATATAGAGACAATCACCAAAGACAATGATGGTAATAAATTCTTTATCATCCTGTCACTAACAAAGTCTGATATGTTGTACTGTTGCAGATGTTAGGGTTTCTCAACAAACCTAAACCTGAACCACCCACAATTAGGACACACGATTCACCCCAACATTAATCCATTATGTATATAAAAACATAACTGTAACATATTATCTGTCGAAAAAAACATGAAAGACAAAAGTTGCATCGTTACAAGTTTGTAAGTGTCCAATTCTCAGCAAGAGGACTGCATCCCTGTTTGATATATCCTGTAAATGAAATCTACTGAAGCTGATGTGCACACTGTCCGCCTTCTGTCAGAGATGAGAGAGAATAAATCTAGTCAATCAGAGACTGTTGTTGCATCCCGACTGCACATAATTTCACAGATCTCCACAAAGTGTTTTATCATAGGTTTTTGGAGGAAGACACTCCGTACCAGCCTGTCTGAATTTACAGTGTATTAGTTCAACATGCTGTGTGAAAGCAAAAAACAAACAAACAAAAAAATTACATAAAAATTAGACCAATGCTCTGTTATACTGTTATAAACGTGCATACTGTGTTGAACAAATAATCATAACGGTAAAACAACTGAGAAGTTATGTAAACTCACATGTGATTTAGCACCGCAGGAGGTAATAAGTCAGCATTATGTGCAGACTTTGTAAAATGCATCTGTCTACTGTTGCTAAAGAGGAACTTAATGTAGTTAAGGATTAGGCAACATGGGCTGCATCAAAATGTATTTAAACAAATTACAAATGTTAATTCCCTTCATTTGAATTATATTTTTTGAGAAGATGACACATGTTTGTGTCTCTGTAGTAGTGTGGTGTGCAGAGCTGCAGACTAGTTTCCGCTGTGGAGCCTCACAACATGTTGGGACTCGTTTAGGTCCCTTTGGACACGCTGCAGCTGACTCAGTGAGTCTCAGCAGGTTTTTAACCCAGCGCTTCTCTTCATGTTGTCTGAAACTGAAACTCAGTGAGCAGAGCACTGAGCATGCTCTGTGCTTTCAGGTAAGTGGGATTACACTGCAAGTTAATGGATCTACCCCCCCCCCCCGGCTGTCACCCCAGAGACGCAGAGAAGTAAAGCGGTGAGATGGATTTTCCACAGATTTCAAGCTGCTACTGACATTTTACTTCTCTCTGCCAGCAGGAGTCGAAACACTGAAGGTGTTTACTGAGCGTGTGCAAGACGGACAGACTGACTGAATAAATGATGAGGAGGAAAATGTCAAAGGGCAGACGTATGAGGCACACTGAATCCACCAAGAGACACTGAGTCCACCCAGGGACACTGAGTCCACTGTCCACAGGTCAGCACAATAGAGCAACTTTAAAGCATGGCTAATATTTACTGTTATGGATTATGTCTCTGCAGGTAGACTTTTATAGAAATGAACTGAAACCAAGGGGTGTATGGAGGAAGAAAATCAATCTGATTTAGATTTTAAAAATTGCCTTTAATATGAATTGGTGACATCTGGCTGATACTCAGTTGGCTGTACAGGGTCACCATCAACACCTATACCAATCAGATGATGGATTGATCAAATGATTAGTACATCTCCAGTTAAAGACACACACTAGGATTTTTTGACAGCATCCTCAAAGGTTTCCTCTAAGCTCAAAGCACTAAATGACATCTTTGAACCTTTTCAGTCAAACCATAGTCCACTTCACTGAAACTGGCACGGAAACAAGATAAACCTTTTTTGCCCATGCTGCTGTGAATTCTCCATTTGAATTTTTCTTAATTTAAATGCAGTATTTATAGCCTGGAACACACTGTGTTTGTCTCATACAGTTTTGCCCTGAAGCTGACACAGAGCAGAAGAGGATCAACAGGGGCTGCAGGTCATAGTTGACTTTGCCCATCCCACAGTCAACAGTCCCTGAAGTCAGACTAAAGCACAGACTAAACTTTATTTGTCCTCTGTTGGTTAAATGGTGACAGAGTCAGGGGGAGGAGTCTGTGAATCACAGGTAGAGGGGCCTAAAACATGATCCCATACCACCATGGCTCCAACTAAACTACATAAACTGAATTTAGAGTGGAACATCACACTGCCTATGGCTGATTTGTGATTCACCTGTATGGTGCTGTGACCACTATCTGTACGGACACCACAGAAGCAGAGTTTCTGAACATATTTACCTTCAACAGGTGACGTCCTCAATCTGGCACACAGTCCGTTAACATCTCCATAACAATTTTGGATCTTGGCCTGTGCTTCTGTTCCTCTCAGCTCCATGAGTGAGCGCAGCTCCTGCAGTGAGCAGCTGAACTCTGCCTCATGGTTGGCCTCATCGCGTCGGGCATGTTTGGCCCCACGAAAAGAGTTATTGGCCATGTCTTCTCCTCTGGGACTTGACAGAGGCCTCCCCGAAAAACACAGACTCAGTGGTGGGACTGAGGTGCAGATCTGGCCTTACAGGGACTCTGTGACTGTAGGAGGACAGATAGATCAGGTTATTTCAGAGGCCTCGTTAGATAACAAGTACACAACTCTTGGGAAAAAATGTCGAAATTGGACCACACAAAGAACGTGACTGGACTTAACATTTGGGGCTGAGCACAGCACACCAAGGTCATGTCCTCAGTCTAGGTTCTGGGAATGTGGGGGGTTACACTCACCAATAACATGCAAATTACACATTACGGTTTTTTAAAATACTGATTCTGTTTTTAAGAATCAACATACTTAAATTATACTTTACTCCTTTATTCCTGGGCTGCAGGAGATGAAAAATATCAGAAAAATCTCCTGATCAAACTCAACATTTATGTAGGTGTCTAACTTTGTGCTTATTCTATTGTCTCACCTCATCACGTAACCTCACGTCAGTCACTGTATGAGTGAATAGCCCTCAGTCAACCAGGTAACTGACATGTCTGTTCTCTAACCCCAGTTAACAAAACAGTAACCAGTGCATTTTAACGGCACACACATATCTGTGTGTGGCATAGGATGCTGTGCATGCCCGTGTGTGAACTAAAAGCCTTTATATTTGTTCCTCACAGGTTGTGACCTCTGCGCCTTCAACTGTAATCTGTGTCAATCAGTCAGCAGAGGCTTAATCTGAGCGAGAGAGAAGCAGCCTGTTTAAGGCTGAAGGAGAGTAAGAGAAGAGCAACTGAACAGAAGTCATGACTGGTTAATAAAGCTTTGCTGCTCACTATACAAAATTAAAGCTTGGAATTAGTGATTGCAACCAACAGTCCAAACACACACAGAAATGTTGTTGACAAAATAAAACAATAAGGGCTGAAAATATCTGCGTTAGAGAAGCTGCAACAAGGTTAGTCAGATTTTTACTGGAGAAATCCTATGTTGTTCAGTTACTGATGAACTAATGACAGCAGTACATGAAACTACACAAACTGTAGCTGTGTGTAATAGCTGAATAAACTCCAGCCCTCCACAATGAGGAAACACATTCAGGATTTTTGACAGAAACCCTTAAAACATTTTGTCACTTCATTGCTGCAGTACTGAGAAGGAGAAAAGCTTTACTTACAGAAACTTCCCCCATCGCCTCCTGTTAGCAACAGCAGGTGTTAGCGTCAGTCCGATTACTCTGAGCAGCAGCGTCACACTCACAGCTCCAGAAAAAGCCCATAACCCATCCACAGTCTGCAGACCTGCTCCAAGACCACAGTTTACTCCCCAAAACAGCCTGTTGTTAAGAAATTCAGTTTGACCTTCAGCAAGCTCTCAGTCACAAGCAGCGCTCCATCGGAAGAAAAAACAGGAGCTGGCTAAATGATTATCTGAGGAAAGCCTCGCTTAATCTAATTAGACAATCTGTGGCTTCAGTGAGCGCCAGAGAGACTGCTGCTGCTGCAGCTCTTCCTGCTGAGAGGGACACACCAGGTCTACACACACCAGGTCTGCACACATCAGGTCTGGACACACCAGGTCTACACACATCAGGTCTATAAACACCTTGTCTACACACACCAGATCTTCACACATCAGGTCTACACTGACCACATATAAGCCTACTGTTGCAACTATTCCTGCTGAGAGGCATACACAAGATCTGCATACACCAGGTCTGCACACACCAAATCTAAACACACCAGGTATACACTGACCACATCTGAACCCGCTGCTGCAGCTCTTCCTGCTGAGAAAAAAGACACTATATCTACATAGCCCCGCATAGATCACATCTAAAACTGCTCTTCCTGCTAAGAGGAACACACCAGGTTTAAACAGACTTGAGAGGAGATGTAAAACTGAAGACAGGGAAGTCAGAATGTGAAGCAACCACCAGAAAACACCCCAGTGACCAGTGAGCCCCTCCTGGCAACCACCAAGAAAAACTCTTGCAACCAGCTAGCGTATCCTAACAACCATCGAGGAA
The DNA here is from genome assembly GCF_046630095.1 of Trachinotus anak. Classification (NCBI taxonomy): domain Eukaryota; kingdom Metazoa; phylum Chordata; class Actinopteri; order Carangiformes; family Carangidae; genus Trachinotus; species Trachinotus anak. The sequence goes on along the minus strand of NW_027273853.1, from coordinate 26,903,842 downwards.
CAGCCTAGCAACCAGCTAACTGTAATGTCGATCCTGTTCTCGCTGCTCTGACTGCATTAGTCGTTGTTCACAACTGTTGTTTCCATTTGTTACATAAACACACACACAAAACTCACACACTTCCCTTCCCCCTACACTCTGAGCAGCAGTGATTCAGGCTGACGTCAGGAGGCACACACACACACGTGACACACACACACACACACACACACACGCATACACACACAAAGGTGGATTACAGTGCATAGAGAAACAGGAGGATTAACTGAACTCACACTCACACACACACACACGCACACACACAAACACACACACAAGGTGATATCACTGTTTCATATTTGGATGATAGTGTTTTCACACTGAGCTCGAGTGACCTTTGACCCCATGCTCTAATGGGGTCTACCACAGTAGTATTTTAAGAACTCATTGAACAGATCAGCCAGGGACTGTCCACGTCCCCACACATTCTCCAGTTTGTCAGAGTTCTGGATTCATTTTGCCACAAAACCATGACTTATACACATTTTTTATTTGTTATCTAGTACACACTTAACCGCATGTTGCAACTCTGACCTGAGGGTGATTAAGATGGAGACTGTTAAGGTTCAAATAAAAAAATACATCCCACGAGGAAGATTAAGTCTGTGGAATAAGCTTGCTTGATGAATTCATTCTGGGTGAATTGCTTCAGTCTGCACTGGGTAAGCTGACCTGGGATCAGCTCACCAGTCTATGCAGTTTGTGTTTGCTGCCACCCTGTGGTCACACATAGTCAACACGCTGCTGACAACATACTTGAAAACCTAATACCTACAGCATTTTACTGTTATACCCGTGTGAGTCCTACAACCAGGAGCTTGGTGCTATAAACGGGAAGAGGTGGAGTAACAACATCAAACAAATTATTGATTTGAAAAATGTAGTCAGATGTCTCAGAGATTCAGTTTCCTGACTTTGGAAGATACAAAAAACAGGTTTACTAAACGACGTAAAATGCAAACTAAACATTCATCTGCTTCTCTTCTTTTTGTCGTTTGACAATTTGTAAAACTTTCTGTTTTAATTCTTACTGAATGTGTTTGTACTGTGGCTCTGTGTGAATTTACCACACTGTATTTTACTGCTTCGAGTTATTTTTGTCTTTCATGCATTCATGAGCATCAGTCTTTCTTTAAAAATTAAAAAAAAAGATTTGTACTTCATGCTCCAAATTTAAAACGTTATTTTACATTATTATATTAACGTAAAATAATATAATAATTCAAATTTTTCGAATTTTCATGCACATTAATGCGTTTATTTTGTTCCTGGGACATATGTAAGGAAATAGATTGTCAAAAAAAGCTAACATGTCAGATTGGATTAGGGAATAGAATGAATTTAGGAGTCTTTTTAAGTCTTTTTTTTTATCACGATTATTTTTTTACCAGTTACTGATGCTGGACCACTGGGAGTTTTTAAGAAAACATCAAACACACAAACTGCTGTTTGCTTGAGGTGGTGGTGGGGGCGTGGTCACGTCTATCAAACCGGTAAACAGCTGATCGTGACGTCACTCACCAACATGGCGGACTGGAACAGAGGTACTGTTTTTCGACACGTATTCACTTCTAAATATTCGGCCGTTAACCCGCTCCAGGGGCTCAGAGCTAACGTTAAAGCAGAGTGACCGATTGTAAAACCGAAATGACGGGCCGGGTCAGCGGTTGTGCTTCATGTCTGGATCCGTAGTTACTTCACTTAGAGCCGAAAACAAGCCAGGAACTTAGCCAGCTTAGCTAGCTGTGGAGTTAGCTGATAAAGTACTGATATGTTGCTCATTTTAAACAGGTCCGGACGACTATGAACGGAAAGTTTTATCAGTCAAGTTTCCTTGTCTGATGCCACACGTTAGCCTAAATTTGGATGGAGTTGTGTGCAATACTAACACTGATGTGACTGGTGTTCATACGGTTTGTTGACTGGGTGAAATATTTAAGTATTTTATTTTGTCTGGTCGTATGGTCATGCCGGTGGAGGATGACGTTAATTATAAGATATCAGATAGGCTGATGTGCACACAGTTAACGTCTAACTAACTTATCATACATTTTTTGTTTTGTTTGTTTATAATTAAGTATTTGTCTCTTTATATGTTTCCAGTAAGCAGTACTGATTTAGTATTGTCAGTATCAGGGGTCAAATTGGGATGGGGGGGGGGCTTACGGTAAAGTCTGGGGTTACGGACGTTTTGAAGCCCCCACTCAACACAGATGTTACTTGGTACACGGTTGTCATGGTTACTGTATTGTTGTGAAAGAATGCATTTAGATGGACACCTAGTTATTTTTGGAAAAAAAAATATATATATTGTAATAAAAATATTGTAATTTAAAACATTTCCTGCATTTTTACACCAACTAATCTTTTGGATTAAGTCAAGAAACAGCCACCTGCACTAATCTAACTTGATCAGACTGAGATGCAGTGAAAACCAAGAATAGTTTATAACGGGCCAGAAAAGGACAGGAAGTTATTATTAGAAAAATGTATATTTCATATTTGAAAGAGGTAAGTAGGTTGGAGGTTACTAGACCATATTCAAGGTCAAACAACTAGTATCCAAACAATCTTGATGAATGAAATTGTGTCACAACAGTTATTTTAATGCCATCATTTTACTCACTTCTGGAGGTAGCTATTCTCAGCTGCTGTAGTTGTAATGTTATACAGGAATCAGTACTTATAACTTCCACAGCAAATCACTTGAACCTACATTACCTCAGATCAGAGACTGCTGTAATGCAGACAAACTGTGCTCCTGTGTGCACAAAAAGACTGTTGAACATTTATAATTATATTTTTGCATGACACTCGGTCTGAGGCTTCCTCTTTTTTTTAAATATATTAACCAAAATGTAAAATTATATCACTAGATTTTAGTATTGAGGTTGATTCGTGATTTTTGCAAAGGCATACAAACCTAAACGCCCGTTATTGAATCATGAGAAAGTTTCATTGCCATGGAGACCGTCGCTGTAACCATAGTAACTCCCTCACACAACGGCCTGTGTGCGTAAGAAGACTAGCATAGAAATACATTACAACAACAGATGTGAATATTTAAATATTTTCCTGATTATCCGAATAACTCGGAGCTGTCTTGTCTGTCCCTGTGCTGTCAGTGTCCTCTTTCTGCGCAGCGACGTTATCAGTTATGAATTTATTTTTCATGCTCCGCCGAATTATCTAACCGTGTTTTTGTGTCTCAAATCGAAATAGCCAGATACCATAAGGGGGAGGGATGTCTAGTTCACCAAGGCAACAGAGCTTAATAAATACACATAAAATGTTAGCTAACTCAGAAATTAACTTTTGAAAAACTTACCACAGCAAAAAAAACGACGACTGAGTGTGAAATGGTGATTTTCGCGCCGTTGGAAACCCGAAGCGCCTTGATGACGTGTACGTCTCATGACGTCGATGCCTATATATATATATATATATATATATATATATATATATATATATATATATACTAGTTGCTAGTAGCTTGTTAGCATTGGCTAACAATTTTTCTCTTTTACTCTGGAGTATTTATCAAGACCCATGTGCTATTAGATTTATTAGGAGATTAAAAAAATACAAGTGTGTTATGATGATATGATTTTGACGGCGATGGAGCTTTGGCGGGTTCTGACAGATTTAAGCTCCTGGTCTAGTGGTTTGGCCACAAAAGACATTTCTCTCTTAGATTCTCAATTAAACTCCCAGAAAATGTGATCAGTATGCATATACCCCACCAATTACAGGAAAAATAGACACCCAGATCTGAGACAGAGAGTAAATAACCTCTCAGTTATAAGATGTGTTAAGAAAGAAACAGGAAATTACACAGCAGTTATTATTTATGTAGAGTTCATTAGCAGGAGATTCTTTGGAAGAACTATTAAATTCATATGCACCGGAAAAGAGACAGATCCATTTAAAAGCAATTAAATGTTGATTTATTTGTTGAAAACTTGATTTAAAAAAAAAAGACAAATTCTACATTTTTACAACAACTATATTTTTGTTGTAAGCATGTTACACAATCAGTAAATTGGAATTAATTCTTCCATTTTCCCTAAAAACCTTCTTATGGAATGACAGTTACACATCAGTTCCTTTTTATGAGAATATTAGGAAACTATGGGACTGGTAAAATAAAGTGTTACAGACTTAGACACTGACTGACACATTACAGAAGGCTCAAGTAGACTTTGCCTACATTTAATTATAAATTTCACACTTGTAAATTAAAAGAATTACATAATCTTCTGAGGACTTACTACAGAAACACGACAATGGATTCATAACCTGGTTTCCTAATCCGATGTGTTTACAGGTCATGGCTCCGTGGATGACTTGCTGGATGCTGAAAACAAACGTATGGCTGAGAACCTGGCCACCAAAGTCTCCAGACTGAAATCTGTGAGTCACAACAAACAATTACTTCCTCTAATAACAATTCACACACCTGTTGGTATTAATATGACATTGATATGAATGAAAACACAGGGTCTAATGACAGAGGGTCTGTACAGATTTTGAAGCAAGGCAAAGTTGTGATTTATGATATTTGGTTGTAAAACTGAAAAAAAAACAAGATTTCTGTGTTGCTGGTCTGGATCTTCTCTGTTGGATGTTCCCCTCTAAAAATGTGCTTTCGTGGTCACTCTGCTGTCTGTAGTTTGACCCTGAGATGATACAAAGATGTATTTCATATCAATAATCTCTCCTTTTCTAAAAACATAAAAAACTGAAGTGTAAGACCTGTCTTGTTTCTGTATCTGACAGCTGGCGTATGACATCGACAGAGAGGCTGAGGATCAGAATGAGTATCTGGACGGCATGGTGAGTCCATCTGATCCACGAAGCACCTTTGTTTTTTGTTTTTATGACCTCGGAAAGAGCTGTTTTCTGAAATGTATTTTATTTTTTTATTTTCTTTATTTCACATTCGACAACATATTCCATGCTCCTGAGCTATCAGCACACTTTCAAAGCCTCATGGGAGCTGTAGTTATTGAATGTGTACAAAATGATCGCTATTGTATGTTCATAAAGGCTCCTCTTCACTGAGCTGGTCTGGACAGAAGTTAACAACTGTGAGAGACGTGCTGATGTCTTTGACCATCAATCCAAAATTATGGTTGGAGATCAGAATCAGAATCAGAATCAGAATCAGAATCAGTTTTATTGCCAAGTATGTTTTCACATACAAGGAATTTTTTCTGGTGATTGGTGCAATTGATCAGCAACAGTGGGGCTCTCTAGCCTTGTTGATGAGGCTAATAGCAGATGGGAAGAAGCTATTTTTGTGGCGAGAGGTTTTGGTCCTGAAGGACCGCAGCCTCCTGCCAGAGGGGAGTGTCTCAAAGAGTTTGTGTCCAGGGTGGGAGGAGTCAGCTACAATCTTCCCTGCACGCCTCAGAGTCCTTGAGGCGTACAGGTCCTGGAGGGACGGAAGATTGCAGCCAATCACCTTCTCAGCAGAGTGGATGATACGCTGCAGTCTGTTATTGTCCCTCTCCGTGGCAGCAGCGTACCAGATGGTGATGGAGGAGGTGAGGATGGACTCAATGATGGAGGTGTAGAAGTTCACCATCATAGTCCTTGGCAGGTTGAACTTCTTCAATTGCCTCAGGAAATACATCCTCTGCTGAGCTTTTTTGATGAGGGAGCTGATGTTTAGCTCCCATTTGAGATCCTGTGTGATGGTGGTTCCCAAGAAGCGAAAATGCTCCACGGTAGCCACGGGGGAGTCACACAGGGTGATGGGGGTGGGTGGGGCTGGGCTCTTCCTGAAGTCCACTATCATTTCCACTGTCTTCAGAGCGTTTAGCTCTAGGTTGTTCTGCCTGCACCAGGTCACCAGACGCTCAGTCTCCCACCTGTAGGCAGACTCATCGCCATCAGAGATGAGTCCAATGAGAGTGGTGTCGTCTGCAAACTTCAGGAGCTTGACAGACTGATGGCTGGAGGTGCAGGTGTTGGTGTACAGGGAGAAGAGCAGAGGAGAAAGAACGCAGCCTTGCGGGGATCCAGTGCTGATGGTCTGGGAGTCAGACACGTGCTTTCCTAGCTTCACGTGCTGCCTCCTGTCAGACAGGAAGTCGGTGATCCACCTGCAGGTGGAGTCAGGCACGCTCAGCTGGGAGAGCTTGTCCTGCAGCAGAGCCGGGATGATGGTGTTGAAGGCAGAGCTGAAGTCCACAAACAGGATCCTGGCATAGGTCCCTGAGGAGTCCAGGTGCTGGAGGATGAAGTGGAGAGCCATGTTGACGGCGTCGTCTACGGACCTGTTGGCTCTGTAGGCGAACTGCAGGGGGTCCAGGAGTGGGTCAGTGATGGATTTGAGGTGGGACAGGACAAGACGCTCAAATGATTTCATGACCACAGAGGTCAGGGCAATGGGTCTATAGTCATTTAGTCCTGTGGGCCTTGGTTTTTTGGGGACAGGGATGATGGTGGAGGATTTGAAGCAGGCTGGCACGTGGCAGGTCTCCAGTGAGGTGTTGAAGATGTCTGTGAACACTGGAGACAGCTGATCAGCACAGTGCTTCAGGGATGATGGAGAGACAGAGTCAGGACCAGCTGCTTTGCGGGGGTTCTGCTTCTTAAAAAGCCTGTTGACATCTCTCTCCAGGATAGAGAGAGACGTTCCTTTGGTAGGGGAGGAGGAGGGTTCTGATGTGGCTCTGATGTGGAGGTTAGTGTCAGGCTTGTCCCACTGTCTTTCAAAGCGGCAGTAGAACTCATTCAGATCGTTGGCCAGACGGAAGTCGTTAATGGAGTGGGGGGGTTTAGGTTTGTAGTTAGTGATCTGTCTGAGCCCTTTCCAGACAGAAGCAGAGTCATTGGCTGAGAACTGGAGCTGAAGTTTCTCAGAGTACAGTCGTTTAGCTTCTCTCACCGCTTTGCTAAACCTGTACTTGGACTCTTTAAACTTGTCCCTGTCCCCACTCCTGAAAGCTTCCTCCTTTTGCCTCCTGAGCTGACTGAGCTTAGCTGTGAACCAGGGTTTGTCATTGTTATAACTCACCCTGGTGCGTGATGGGATACAGCAGTCCTCACAGAAGCTGATGTATGACGTCACAGCCTCTGTGAACTCATCCAGACTGTTGGAAGCAGTCCTGAACACTTCCCAGTCAGTGCAGTCCAAACATGCCCGCAGATCCTCTATGGCTTCACTGCTCCACTGCTTTGATGTCCTCGCAACAGGTTTACACAGTTTTAGTTTCTGCCTGTATGTGGGAATCAGGTGGACCATGACATGGTCAGAGTGGCCCAGTGCAGCCCGGGGGACGGCGTGATAAGCACCACTGATTGTGGTGTAACAGTGGTCCAGAGTGTTCCCCTCTCTGGTCGGGCAGTTAACAAACTGTCTGTATTTGGGCAGTTCATGACTGAGGTTCCCTTTGTTAAAGTCACCAAGGACAATAACTACGGAGTCCGGGTTGGTCTGCTCCACACACAGTATCTGGTCGGCGAGCGCCCGCTGTGCCTCCTGCACGTTGGCCTGTGGTGGGATGTAAACACCGACCAGGATGATTGAGGTGAACTCACGGGGGGAGTAGAAGGGCCTGCAGTTTATGATGAAAGTCTCCAGGTCAGGAGAACAGTGCTGCAGGATCACTGTCACGTCTTTGCACCAGCCACTGTTTGCATAAAAGCAGATTCCTCCACCTTTGGTTTTGCCGGACAGCTCTGTGTCGCGATCCGCTCTGAAGAGTTGGAAGCCGGCCAGCTCCAGCGCAGAGTTCGGAATCGATCCACACAGCCACGTCTCCGTGAAGCACAGGACGGCAGATGAGGAAAAGTCTCTGTTCTTCTGCACCAGTAGCTGAAGTTCATCCAGTTTGTTGGGCAGTTTTTGGCAGATCTCACTGTAACCCAGAATTAACGCCAGGGCTTACACTTAACCAAGAGTAAAATATTCTTGGACAGTAAAAAAAAATAAAACAAAAAAAGAGTAATGGGTTGTTACATAAATGAAATAGATCCACCATATCCAAGCGTCCTGATAGGAAAATAGATATGGCTCATACCACAGAACTGCCACCCTGTCTGCTTCTACTCTGTCCAAATTCAAGTAAAGGCAAAAATGCAATAAAAGACAATTAGTCAATTTATTGATTAGCAACTATATTGATAACTGATAAATTGTTCTCTTCACTTCTCAACCAAAAATAATAAACATGACAAGTGAATATCTTTGTGTTTTTGTTTGTTTGTTGGACAAAACAAGACATTTGAATCTATTGCTTCTGGCTCTGGGACAATGTGACAGACACCTTTCAATTTTTACTGACAGTTTAGTCCAAACAATGAATCAGTTAATCCAGAGATGAATGAATAATTAGTTTTGAAAATGTGAAGGGGGCATGTTTTAGCTAAAATGGGAGGTTAAGTTGCTTTAAAATAACAGGCCTAAAATATAGGCCTGCTTTTCTGTTATGTCCCTTTATTATCTGAGAATTAATACAATAAATTACTTTCCCTGCAGAGTCAGTCCTTTTTATCCCTGCTCTTCTGCTCTTGTTCCTTTCAGGACTCAAACTTCATGAGTGCGACAGGCCTGCTGACTGGCAGCGTGAAGCGTTTCTCCACCATGGTACGATCCGGCAGAGACAATCGCCGCATCCTCTGCTACGTCTCCATAGGCCTGGTTCTAGTCTTCTTCCTGCTCTACTACCTGGTCTCCAGGATTCAACGCTGACATGAAAACCAGATCAGCCAGGAACTGTTCCTGACACCTTTGACTCTGACGTCACATCTGATCGATTTGAATCATCTCTGTGGCTTTCCTGCACAGGAGAAGACTTTTTTTATTCTGCACCAAAGTGAGAAAAAAAAACAGGGAAACAAACAGAAAACTTTTGTGAATTGTTGAACTGACGAGCAAGGGGAATCGAAAACAGTAGCAGTCATGGTCATACCAATGATGCTCGTGTCTCTAAAAAAAAAAAAAATTGAAAGAAACCCGGACTTCAGGGTTTTCTGTGGACTTTGGGCTTTCCTGTCGCAAGCCAAGAAGTCCTAATATGGGCAAAGAGATGGCGGAGCCTAAATGCAGGTGGGCTTGGGACCCACCACAGCTGAGTGCAATAGGCTGATGAACCTGTCATTTATGACAAACATGTCCTAGAACATAAGGTACATAACAGAGCAGCTGTCCCAGCTCCAGACTGCACAATAATCTAAAGCAGGTTTTGAATTGCAACTATTCCATTCACACAAAATATATACAAACTAAAAAACTCAAAATTTGAGCGTGCTGTTCCAAAGCAATGCCCAAAGGAAATGAAGGAACAACTCACAGCAGCAAAAACTCATAATAGATTTCAATTTTGTTGGTGAGACAGCTGCACAGAGGGCAGGAAACATTGTTCTTTTTCCTTTCAAGGTTTAATTGGCAGTGTTATAAAATGTCAAAGTTGACTGAAGTCAGCACACATTATTTTATTATTTCCCATTGGTACAAAACAGTAAAGTTTTTAAGGATGTTTTGAAGCAGGAAAAACACTTTCCTGGCAGTTAATCTAGAATATTCACTGTCTGCCAACTTGTGTCGTGTGGAACTGGGACAGAGTAGGTGATGGTTTGACATTTTAATATGTTAACAAATGGGTGCAGTTGATGGACACAGGGCTACAGGCAAATATTATTTTTTTAAACAACATTAAAACACCCATGTTTTTCAGTTGTGTTTAATTTTAGGTTGATGATCAGTTTTAGTTCTGTGTGTTTTTGCGGCTCAGCCTGTTTCATGGTTTACAGGAACATTTTGTTTATAACATTGTCTTTTTAATGACGTATTCAGTTGGTGAAAGACACTGGGAGACATTGAAAAGGGTTAAAGAGTTTCCTTTCTCTGTTTGTTCACATTCCAGGCTCTTGACTGCTGATCAGCCACAGCAGACATTTAATATTATTATTATTAATACACCTGCAATAAATGGTTTTAATTTAATTAATCTTGTTTGGGATAATTGCCTTTTTATATGGTTCATTATGGTTGTGGTCATTATGTGAGATTTTCTGGCAATAATTTATTATTTTCTTTTTCATAATACAGTCTAATAAAAAAGTGCATTTTTAAAATGTCATTATCATATTCATAATGACTCATATAGACAGATTTTATTTTGATAAAGTCAAAAAGAAACCAGGATTTCAGAAATACTGAGTTCATGTGCTTCTACATCAGGCACATGATCTTATTGCCATTTTCAATTATAATTTTTCTATTTTATTTCGAAACAAAGGTATAAATGCTGTTGTTTTGAAGTGGTTCTGATGGATAAAAAGAGAATCATGTTGATTATAATGACACTAAAAATACTGGAAACACACTTTAGATACAAAGCACAGTTAAGCTGTAGTCCTGGTATGTATAAAATATATATGTAGAATATCTCTCAGGCCCTGACTGGAAAACTACTTAATTGCACAGCTCTAACCCATTTCATAAAATTGAATTTACAGCCTCAATCAGCAGCTGTTTAAAACCCCAAAGAGGACCTATTTCATGTTAGACAGTATTTCTCACATACAGGATTTATTTGGGGAAATTTTGTGTTTACTTCTTTAAGTAGTAAAAGTGAATTCACTGAACTGGAAATTAGCCCTTAGAATTAATCAGCCCTGTCGTATTCGCGCCTTATATTTTTACATTAGCACATTAACCAAAATAACTTCACAAACTCAACAGCAAATACATTTAAACAATGTAGGTTCGCTGATATGAAATCGGAATAGAACACTTTTTGTAATTTCAGATTTTCTTGTCCCTGTCAGTTTTGGCGGCTGTGTCGCTTCGGGTCGACTCGTGTTTTTCCGGCAGTATCCGGTGCATCTCTTTCCTCCACTTCATGAAAAAAAAACAAACAGTCGGGCCGTCTTCCTCCCTCCGCGTTAGGTCTCCGGATTCAACGTTTCCGTTAATTTCGGAGGAAATCTATTCCCGATTTATCGATTATCGGTTAACGCGTTCCGTAATTGCAATTCTTCTTCGGTTCGTACCAGGCTCGGCTGCACTCGGACTCCGCTCCACACTGCTGCGGCTCGGTCACATTCGGCTCTTGTCGTTCGGCGGAAGAATGGACGAAGCAGACTCGGCCACGAAGGCGCTCGGGCTGGATGAACCGCCCATCGGTGGGCCGCCGGTGGAGGGAGTGGGTTCGGATACCGAGTCGGAGGCCGAAGTCACCACGATGGCGGTAATGGCGGAACAGGGAAACATCGACATGGGAGCCGAGTCCCTGCCGAACTCAGACGAGGCCGAGGCGGCGTTTGCAGGTGAGGCGGGCTTTAGCTAGCAGCAGGCCGCAGCTGTGCGTGGTGGCGCTAAAATACAAAAACATGGCAACGTTAGTTAGAGTCGCTTAGTTTGTAAAAGGGGAGAGCACAGACAGGCAGACAGACAGACAGACAGACAGGCAGGCAGACAGACAGGTGTTTAATACCTCCCGTCGATAAAAGTGTTCAACAATAAGTGAACCACTGTAGCTTCTTCGCGTTTGGTATGTGCCGCCAAACTCCATTCAATTATTGTGCAATTTAACGATTTGTAACATATCGATAAGATATATATATATATATATATATATATATATATCTATAGATGTCATGGTGCACATAGTCTATTTAATTTATCAACTGCTCCCAAATTCGAAAAAGATGAATAATAAATTGATAATAATACATAATAAAATTGCAACTTTCAGAGCTTTGGGAAAAAAAAAATAAACACAGTTTTCAGTAATTAACTGTAACATTTATATCTTTGTAAATAAATGTGAAATTTTGCATGATGTCTGAAATATTGAGCATGCAGCTGAGTAAAGTTAAACTAGTGATTTTGCTGACTCAAACACATTATAGCATGTATGGTTAATACAAAAATAGATTCTGGTGATATTTATCGATTGCCATGTATAGCCCTTCATGCTGTCATCATAACACATACAGTTTGGCTGTGATATTATAATGTTATCCTTCCTTGATAGTTGTACTGCAGTAGCTATACTGATCTGAGGGTGTATTTGATGATAAAATATTTGAATCTCTTGTTTTTGATCAGAGGTGACGGCGGTGACGGTGGGGGATGTTCAGGCTGCAGAAGACAACGTTTTCACAACGACTGTTGCCACGTCAGGAAGCCTCCCAGAACATGTGCTGGTAGATCAACACACACTCTCATATTTCATTACTGCATATGATCAGTGTCACTCTGTATGTACAGTCTGTGCTGTTAGATTAGATCAGTTTCAGAGAGCAATACTCAGGTCAAAGTGCAACTTCATTGTTTTCATCCTGCTTCCGAAATCCTTTATAAGCAGCCTGTACAGAGCTCAGCAGGTGGCAGAGGTACATGTTCTGATCATTTGTGCAAATTAAATCACTAATTAGTCAATTTTATCCTCACATTAATCACTCTTTAGTGTAATTCATGCTCACAAATACTGCAGGTGCGCATCTGTAGACTTCTGAATTAGAGAATTGACTATTTAATCAGTCCGATGGAACTGAATTATTTGATGATGCTGGTTGAGAGTGTTGTCTAACATGTCTTCAGAAAAGTTAAGCCACCTACAGGATCCCAAAAGGCCCTCCAGAACCTCAGCCTCTGCACTTGCTGTGATTTCAATGCCCTCTGCTGTCAGACAGTTGAACCACCTCCTGTCCTACACCATCTCTGTATTTATACTCTGTGTGTGTGTGTGTGTGTGTGTGTTACAGAGTGGGAGGACGACCCTGCAGCTGGGTGAAGGTCTCAGTACTCAGAAGGCCACTTTGATCGTGGTCCACACCGATGGCAGCATCGTGGAGGCTACTGGCCTCAAGTCTGCCACCGCCATCACACAAGGTGTGTGTTTGTGCTACAGTACTGAGAAGGTCCTGCTGTCTCTTGAGTCCATATTGAACCAAGTTGTTAAATAACAAAGGGCAGTGACAGCCATCACTCTTGCTGAGCCGGATCTGTGTGTTTGTTTCGTCCTCTGGTGCGTCCCTTAGGTCCACAGACTACGCCCACCCCGCTGACCCCGCCCCAGGACAAAGACTCCTGCTCTAAGTACAACTGGGACCCCTCAGTATATAACAATGAGCTGCCGGTCCGCTGCAGGAACACCAGTGGAGTCCTCTACAAGAACCGACTGGGATCAGGTGATCAGCACACCTGTAGTGAGAGCTAATGTTACCAGTTAAACCAGGCTTTAAACCAGGCTTTAAACCAGGCTTTAAACCAGGCTATCTTCAGTAAGCCTGGTTTATGTCCTTTTTTGGTTACTGCTAATACTTATCCCTCCAGATGAACCTGGTCAGGTTGGTTTTCAGGCTGAACCACAATTACAATGTACAACTCCAAATTCCTCCTTAAAGTTTCTGTTCACTGCCCATTTACTGTTTATGTCAGATTCATCACATTTTTTTCACTACTGTGAGCTGCAGTGACACAGCTGTTGATCTTTAGTACTGATGATTCGGACGGCAGAGTTTCATGTTGATCCAAAGCCTGAAGAGCTCCAACTGTCAGTCACTTCAAGTTGTTGAAGAAAACGCGAATCAGACTGTTACTGGATTAAATCACCTCTAACTCTTGGGTAATTTGTCCTGTTATTACCCACACTGACGTTGTTGTGTTGTGTTGTGTTGTGTTGTGTTGTGTTGTGTTGTGTCCAGGGGGTAAAGGTCGTTGCATCAAACACAATCAGCAGTGGTTCACTCCCACTGAGTTTGAAGGTCTGGCAGGAAGAGCGAGCAGCAAAGACTGGAAGAGGAGCATCAGATACGCTGGCAGACCTCTGCTCTGCCTCATACAGGTACTACTACTACTACTACTGCACTGATACTTCTGTATTAATACACTGTACCACCACTTTACTTCTGCACTGATACTTCTCTATTAATACACTATACTGCGGTTTTACTACTGCAGCACTACACAGTTTTACACCATAGGAAGCACATTTACAGTGCAGTACAGTTTGCATACAGATTGTTGGACAGAAACCAGGAGATAAATTTATTCTGCACTACAACTGTGTGTGTGTGTGTGTGTGTGTGTGCGCGTGTGTGTAGGAGCGTATCTTGAACCCCCACGCTGCCTCCTGTACCTGTGCAGCCTGCTGTGACGACCTGACAGCGGTGAGTCCGTTTCGATCTGGTTGGCCTTTTTATTTGATCGGACAGGTAAAAACAGTTTGTGGTGACTTGTTATAACTTGTTGCATTTGGCACTATTTGGATGATTTCCTCTGAGGTTGTAGGCCGACCTCTGATTGGCAGACTGTGGTCTGAGGTCAGTTCAAAGTTGGGCCTTTTTATGATAACTGGGCGGGTTAGAGGGATCTTTGATGTCAGTGAAATCTTGCAACACAGTCTGTGGTTCTAGTTTCTGTGATGATCTTCAGGTGTCATTTGTAAACTGACAAATGTGTTTGTGTTGCACAAACAGGCTGAAGAAACACTAAACATGGGTGTTAACCTGGTTCAGAGGAATCACCTGAGCTCAGCAGATCTCAGTTTGTGTCTGTCTCTCTCTCTATCCAGTGTCCAAAGGATGGAGACTCTCTGGTAGCAGAAAACATCAATATGGTAAAAGTTAATTTTTGTTTTTTTGTCACTACGACCTCATCATCTCCATCTGGTTTCAACCTGTGATCTGTATCTGGACACATCTTGGCTTTACATTGTTATCTCAATTTGTATTGTGATGGCACCTAAATATCAAAGTTAGGTGTGTGTACCTGAAGGACAAGTCAATAAACAAAGGACACTACTGGTCTGTTACTGTCCCTTATTCAAATACAGAAGAAAGATATGACCCTGCGTAGACAGTTCAACAGTGTTTAAAGAAAAATGTGTTCATATACAGTGCAATAAATATATATTTGATGTTTTATTATTTAGTCAGATTGTTCCTGATTTAAATCATCTTTTCACCACTTTTTTATTTAGACAAAGTTCTTTTACAGCTGCTTATGTGTAAACAACATTTAACATTTGACAACTTTATCTTCTTCAGTTCAATGAAAAATTCTTTTGAAGTAAAAACAGGTTCATATTTAAGGTAGTGTTAAAGAAAAAGAAGGTATTATTATTGATTTCAGTCTGTGTTTCCTCTCTGCTCGGGTCAGACCGGTCCAGTCCGACTCTTCGTCCCGTACAAGAGACGGAAGAAGGACACAGACCCGCTTGTCCTCCCTAAAAAGGAACTTCCTGCCACCAAAAACATCACGCTGACCACCGGGACCACATGTACGTCAGGTGACCTCAGCTGTCGCTGAGCAGGGCGCTGGCTCTGTGTCACAGCAGAAGAAGAAAACACTTTAACAGTTTGTAGTTCAGGATCGACAGGTTTATGAGCTCACAGTCACATCAGCTGTTTTAAAAGGTTGGAAAGTTACAGAGGAAAATTTTTTCATTTTTATTCATCACTCAGTTTACATTTCTTGAAATTCTAGTCACATTACTCATCACATCATTTTGTAAAACACCTGTGAAATGAATTCAGTTTTGAAAAACAGTATTGAATTCATGAAACATGAACGAAGGGACCGGCTGTTCTGAGGTTTTTGGTCCTTGAAGCTCATCTGAAAAAGACCTGAACATCAAATCTGAAGTGTGAACTTTGTCTTCAAGTGTCTGACACGTCTGTCCTCCACCAACAGTCACCGTGTCCCCGTCAGGACAGTTCACCACCACCGGAGCCTTGACCTTCGACCGTACTCCGACAGGTGACGCCTCTGCTGCCGCCGCTGCCGCCGCCATCATCTCAGAGGGCTCAGCACAGAGCGAGGTGTTCGCCAGCACCGCAGGTACCGTCTGCCACTTATCCTGACTGCTGTCCCTCCTCTGCAGAACATTTCAGAGATATGATTGGAGTTGATCAAACGACTTGTTGATGAACAGAAAAAAATTTTCAAGCAAAAATGACAAAAATTCAAGGATCCCAGCTTCTAAGATGTGAATATTTTCTGGTTTTCTTTGTCTTTTAGATAGTAACCTGGACATATTTGGATTCATTTGGGTTTTTGAACTTATGTTTGCAGATGTCATGAGGTGTGATGTTCCCTCAGTCCACAGATTTTACAAAATTAAACTTTTCCATGCTCTGGGAAAGTTTAACAAAGATATAACCTCCATGGATTAATAATTTATAACAGAATGAGTAATACCTGACCCTGTTTGAAGTTCTATGTGTCCTATACCTCTTTTATAATGGTGGTCTATGCGGAAAATGATTTTTGGACTGCAGCAGATTTTTTTTGTTGTTGCAATACCATCAGTTGCCACTGGGACAGGTTAGCAGCACAGATGAGAGATCTCTCTATACATCCATGGTCCCCCCCTTAATGATTTGTAGAGGGGTTTCTCACAGACCCCTGCATTGCCGTTGACCGGAGGCCAATCTATCATCCTATCAGTCTCTCTGATTGGCTGCTGCGTTGCTGTAATGAGCTCTCAGGAGAGCGCGGCACTGTGGTGAATAATGAGGCGCCACCACCACACGCTGTCCTGATTTCTCTACCTGAAGATAACCTCCTCTTTAAAGGACCAATCAGAGATCTTCCCACATCTCCTCACTCCTACTGTAACTGACAGTTGTGACCAACACTGAACAACCAAATCCAGTTTATTATTGTTTTCTGGGGCTGATAATTAATATTGATTGTTGTGATCACAAACTGATGGTATTTCATCCAGATCTCAAACATGAAAATATCATTTAAATACTAGAAACCATCCCAAGGGCTAATCTGATTGGCTGAGAGGCTGCTGGTGTTTTCATTTGACTGCAGGGCACACACACACACACACACACACACACACACACTCAGCTGACAGACTGTCTCTCCGTCCTTCACCCCAAGATTAATGAAGCACTCTGTGCCTGTGTGTGTGTTTCATATGAAGAGATGTGTGTGAGAAAATAATTTTGTAATTCACTTACATTTATTCAAATTTGCAGATTAAACCAAAGTCAGTGATAAATCTGTCAAACATCCACATGACTAATGTCAGATTTTAAACAGCTCTCTGTCTTGAGGTGTAAAAGTGTTGTTCTGATGAAGAGGATGTGGATGATGAAGCTGATGGAGCTTTTGTTTGTTTTCATCTTCAGCAGGAGAACAGCAGGGTTCAGTCAAGTCTCTGCTGCTGTAGATCAACCACAACTCAGAATGAAAACCAGCTCACACAGAGACGAGAGGCTTTGATTCAGACCAGAGACACTTAGCACTCATCTTAGCATGTTGGACTTTAATAAAACGGCTGCATTAACAAAGACTGATATCAGCAGGGGAAGAAGTTAGATATATATATTCTGAGGAGAACAACCTGGGGACTCATGATGAAGACAAACCGACAGATGAATATGCAACTGTAGTTTATGCTCCAGAGTTGTTTTATTATCAGATTACCTTTAATTTACAGCCACAGTGGAAACTTTTAGTTCTGTGTCCAGCTGTGTATAAACATCTGTGGTTCTTTATTCAGAAATTTAACATGAGTTAGTTTTTACCAACTGATGGTGCAGGTTTGCTTGTAGAGGTGAGGGAAGGTGAGGGTGAAGAAAGTAATAATAACACTGGTACTATGACAAAACAAATGATAATAATAATAATAATAATAATAATAGGACTAAAAAACGATCATTATAATGGGAATTGTAATTTTTGCATCTGACTTTCACTGAAAGTGGGTTCTGCACCAGACGAGCATGTTTCCTTACATCTGGGGAACACAGATTTATATACAGTAGATCTCTGTAGCAACACAATGATGCATTCATGGTACAATGTGATTTGGATATTACACTTGGTCATATTATGATTTTGATAATATTCTTAATTGTTCTTGTTAATGAAAGATGCATAAAAATAGAGGGAATAAGCGCAATAAGAAAACACTAAAGAAGCACAGATTATAAAGCAGATAATATCAAATTAAAGTGCAAGATTAAATTATGAAATGAAGGCAGTGGAGAACAGAGCAGTTTTTGCAAAGTCTTACAAACTCCTCCACTAAGGCAGGCCAGTGTGTATTCAGCCTTAAGTCTGTGCGGCGTAGTAAGTGAAGGTTATTCATCGTTGGCATAATCAGCATTTTTATCAGCTCCTCTTTTATCTCATCTGCATTTTAGGAGCAGGACAAAAAGGGTACAATGTTCAGAGCGATTTTATTGTGAAAATCAACCTGAAATTATCAAGTGAGGGGGACATGTCCCCCTGACTCCCAGTGGAAATTACACCCTGTTTCCAGTTGTACCACCTGAAAACTGTTTTATTATAATCCTGCAAAATTGCAGTTACACACCAGCTTCCTTCCTGAAAACTACTGGGAAATTTTCCATCAGATTAGTAGGAAAGTAAGATCTATAAGATCTGATATAATCCTCCATTTACCTGCGAGAACACAAACGCACACACACATTTTTCCCCAGGACATGTTACACCACAGTCAGAGATTGATGTCCAGTTATTCTGGGACTGGTCTGTTCTCAGTGGAGCTCCGAGTTGTCAGTGAATGGAAAAGAACAGACATTATATCGTGTATGTAGGTCAGGAGAGAATGTATGGAGGACGCACAGACACACTGACCTGGATCTACTCAGACCACCTGCTCGTGTTCGATTCCTCATCCTTCACGTCTACGTTTAAAATCTGAGCTTCAGGTGGTGAAGCTGCAGGAGCCCAGTCACTCAAACCACTTGCTACTGTCACTTTCTCCAGTCTGAGGTTTTTTTTTATCATAAAATGAAACCTTTGCATTTTATGAAAACGTCTAACTGAACTCTGTACTAAAAAAAACAACAGTTTAATTAGTAATGAAAATCATCATTAGTGAGAAGTAAAATCACCTGAACACCCTTGATCTTCTCACACTTCACAGTTGTTTGTTTAATCAGTTATTAATTATAAAAATGAATGAATTAATATTGTATTATCATTTTAGAAATTATGAAGGAGGTTTAAATGTGTTCTGAGCTGTTCTGGATTAATAAAAGGTTAAATATAACAAAAGTTAACAGATCAATTCTGATAATTAATTAATTATTTAATGACTTTTTCAGCAAAATTACAAATATCTCATCCTGTAAAATATGAATATTTGTTTGTTGTTGTTTCTTATCATAGTAAACTAAACCCACACAGTTTGGCTGAGACGTTCTTATCTCAACCTGTTTATTAAGTAATGAATCTACAATATCAATACAATACAAAACAATATCAATCAGTTGTGTTGGAATTCAGTCAATATGGGATAATTAAAATAAAACTAAATATTAACTTTAAAATCCATCAACATCTTTTCCTTTAGGAGGGAAGGAAAATATTCAAGTGAAGGAAACGAGGATGCAGTTAAGGGAACTGGGTTGTGACCCTGGTTTGAATCTGATGAAGAAATCTGTTGCACGTCATCTGCTCGTTTCCTCTCAGCTGTTAAAAACTGACCAGATGAACAGTAAAATAACTTCTTCTTCTTCTCTCTCAGTGCTGACAGCGTTGCCGGCGTTGGCTGTGACTCCTCAGCCTGTTCAGGCAAAACTGGCAGTGACGACGACGGCAGCGGCGTCTCCGTCAGAAGGGCTGGTGAGCGGGCTGGAGGAGGGGCCTGTGGGGGGGGCGGGGCCGGCAGTGAGCGATGGGCAGAAGAACACCTGGCTGTACCTGGAGGAGATGGCGAACACGCTGCTGAGCAACGTTCAGCAGCTGAAGGCTCTGATCGAACAGGCCAAAAGCTCCGTAGGGGACACGACGGGGTTCAAAGGTCAGGGAGTCAGGAAGGAGGTGAGAACACGCACACACACACACAGTCTGAGATTTAGACCATCAGCATCAACTAGAAATTAAATCATAATGAATCATAATAATCACATAAAAATGATGTGGTATAGTAGAGGTGACTTATTACTGAGTTATATATTGATCTGTGTGTGTGTGTGTGTGTGTGTGTGTGTGTGTGTGTGTGTGTGTGTGTTTCAGTGTGGTTTCAGTCAGTCGTTTCAGAACCAGATTTCCTTTCCGCAGCCAGATGACTCGGAGGCCAAGAGGAGCTCTGACATCACTGAGATCATCATCAACGTATGATACACACACACACACACACACTTAAAACTTTCACAAATAGCAGCCCTTAAAGCAGTACTCCAACCTGAGACATCCTGACTCTTACTTCGCGACAGGATAGCGTCGCTCATTAGACCCTCAGAACTCCACTCCTGCAGTTTGTGACGCAGGATGATTTTTTTATATGATTACATTTTTATTTTATGAAATAAACATCAGTCATACAACAGATCACAGATGATATTCTATTACAACCCAGCTCAAACTCTATTCCCATCCTCCCCAATCACAGAAAGAAGACAAGCTATTGCTACTGGAAACAATTTTCTGAGATAAAATAAATAACTAAATAAATAGTTAAGACAAAAATGAATAAATAAATATAAATTCAGTATGCAAATGAATAAAATGAAATGCAGTAATAATAAAATAAAAAGACAAGCACACCTCTCACATAGAAATAACAACAGTGTGTTTCCACCTCGTCTTTACACTGAGGCTACTGCAGTAAAATGTCCTCAGTGACAGATTATTATTATTATAATATATGACATTGTTTCATTGTTAATACTGATGCAATAAAGCTTTAGCAGCATTAACTGTTGTTGTCTAACTACATCATGTATAGTCAGGTGGTTTAGTGCAGTGGTTCACAACCTAAGGGTCGCGTCCCTCCGGAGGGTCCCCAGGTAAATCTAAGGGGCTTTGAGACGGTCAGTGAGAAATTTGAATTTATTTTCTGGGCTGTTCTGTAATTTAAACTTTATGTTTTCTTGTGTTGCCTCTGCAGCAGATGTGTGTGAACTGTGGTCGGGTGGCGATGAGTGAGTGTACGGGCTGTCACAAAGTCAACTACTGCTCCACCTTCTGTCAGAGGAAGGTAAGACTCACCTGAACGATCCTGCAGAGTACGGTCATGTATTATTTATTTATTTTTTATTTTTAACATTTATTTCACCGAGAATAAAAAATGTCTTATTCACAGTTGTCCTGAGATGAGATAGATAAGATAATTACAGTGGGCGAGATGCATCATAGGACTGATGACATTAGATACTCCAGAAAGACAGAAATAAAGAGAAGCATAATTCTAAAATCACTGTCATCTCTCTCTGATCTCTCTAAACTCTTATTGAAAAACATGGGAGATGTAGTTAAAGTATGTAAATTTAAATGTAATATGTTTACAAAATGAAATGTGCGAAAATATGAAGCCAAATTTAATCTCATAATGATATTTACCAATACACCATTTACACAATAGACTAACTAAACACTGGCATATACACCTTTATTTACCAGCCCTTTCCACTTTCTTATTTATTATAATTATTAATGCATTTTGCACATATTGTGCAGTATTGCACTGATGATGCTGAAAACCCTCTCTTGGGGTTTTAGTCTGCTGTCACTGAGGAACCTTGTCATGCACATTATGAGGAGCTGTTACAGCGATGAAGTCTGATTTATGACCAACAGAAATGTTGAGTCTGACAGAATCATCACTGACCCTGCAGAGCTGCATTTTCCATCTTGCAAAAAGCGTAAAGGAAGTGAGGGCAACATCTGTTCTCTGCTGCATCACAAAAATAACTCTGTCTTAGTCAAAATAGTATCTTTTACTAATCTAAGTGTCACTGGGCATTTGGAAAACATCCCTCTTCTCACTTAATATATCTGCCTGTCGCCACGTCTGGAGCTCTGGAGATGGGAGCAGGATGAAAATCTGATATTGTCACCTTATCAGGATGACAGTGTGAAGACATGTATGTATATAAACAGTCTAAGTCTGTGAAGAGACTCACAGATTTGTTTGTTTTTTCTCTGCAGGACTGGAAGGATCATCAGCACACCTGCTGTCAGTCAGCAGGGGGCGTGGCCATCCAGGAGGAGGAGCCAATCACAGCCATTGACATGGACAAAGTAAAATGAAGGTGGGGGAGGTCGTCCCGACGTCATGACTGTCATCAGCTGCTGCAAACAGGAAGTCCTTAAGTGGGCAAAGAGGAGAGTAATCCACTTAACGCCTCCTTACTGGAGCTTTTATTGTGAAAGTTTCCCATCGGCGCAGCGTGAGAAGAAGGACTGTGGTCTCCTCAGAGTTGAACTTGTATATAAACTGCACAAACTTTTTATTTCTAGAAAAATTTCTAAAAACCATTCAATTCAGTACAGTCAGAGTTTGATCATCGAGCTTGTGCTCCTGGAAACAAAACTGTCACACACTGAACTATACGTGAATAAAATGATGACAAAATTGATACTGCCATCATTATCACAACATGAATTCAGAGTGTTACAATCAGACTGAAAAACGAGTTTAGGGCTGCAGGAAATACTTAAATTATTTTACCAGTCACTATAACAATTTTTTTTTTCCCCTATCTTCCCTCAGTGGCTGTTGTCTCTTTGTTGAAATATTATTTTGTTGCCATTTTACCTCTTGATAGGCAGATTTAAATCTCCAGACAGGTCCTGGTTAAATAAAGGTCAAACACATCAATAAAATAATATTAAATTAAAACCCCGCCCCATCTTGGCCAGTACTTTGATGTGAATTATTTATTGTCTTTTTTAAATGTTATTGTGGTATTTATGTTTATTATTGTGATTCATGTTTCTCATTGTCAGATTTTAAAGGTTTTTGTTCTCTTTGAAATAATGTTTGTGATCCAATTTTTATTTTTACATATGGAAGTTAGTCTGTTTAATCATCTGTAGTTTTTTTTTTATGTCAACTTGAGATTCAAACTCAGAAAGACAAAAAGACAAAAATTTTCTTCAGTGAAGTATGGAAGTCCAGAGCTGCCAGTATTTAATTTGCAGTTTGTGTGCACATAGTGCAAGTTAAAATTAGCATGCATGGCTTCTCGGCCAGAAACAAGGGCGGTTGTTGAATTAGAAATGAGCTAAAATGAAGACAGAATGCATATTTTTTTTAATTATTGTCTGTTGTTAATGGTTTTGTGGTGTTTTTTTCTTCATTTTGCCTTCTGGCCTGATTTTGTTGTCAAAAAAAAAACACCACTCATATGTTAAAGGTAACTCCAACTAAAACATTTTGGCATCAAGTAAAGGTTTGAGTTAAGTTTTAACTCTGTCTTCTGTTGTTTCAAATACTTAACACACGTCAAAAGTTAGGTATTGTGAGTGTTGTTTCTCTGCCAGTGCCGTTAAATTGTGTCCTGTGATATGTGCATTTTCAGCCAATCTGCCCAGTGGTTTTGATGTTTGAGGATAAAATACATTTACATTTTATTCATATTAGAAATGTACAGAAGCCGAGAAAGGCCATACGCACAAATGTTTTTTTAAGCCCTTTATCCCTGTTATTATTATTCCGTTATCTCGACATAACAAAGCTCTGTTATCTTGTGATAACAGAATAATTCACCCATTACCTCGAGAAAACTAAGATGTGTTATGGGATTAGTAATGGGATTAAAAAAAATTGTGTAAGGCCTTTCTTGACTTCTGTAGAAATGAGCTAATATTACACTGTCAATTATTTGCAAATTGAATTATCGTCATATCATCTTTTTTTTTTTAATTAATTAAAAAAAAAAAAAAACCATATATAAGGAGTACCATGAGATATGGTTGAAGGATTTACCACAGTTGCTGCTGATACATGACTACATCCTGCAGGACATATATAGCTGGACAGTTTGGCTGTCCATATATATTCGGTCATGTAGTGTATCTCAAGTTAATCAAATTTAGTTTAAATTCTGACATGTTTTCTATCCAGTGAACCTCACCAAAATAAAATCAAAATCTCCAAAGGATCATAAATAGAATCCATGGAAGGTTTTCTAGGATGTATCAGCAGCATTTTAAAGATCAGCTTGTTCACTGATCTGTAATCTTTACACCTGTTTCCTCTCATACTTTATTTCCTTCTGTCGCTGTCTTCTCTTCCCTCAGCAGGATTCAGATGAGACTTGTCCTCATTCATATCCACAGATGTTTAATTTATTAATGAAATGCAGATTTCAGGTGAAAATTATTTTTATCCAACTAGTCTGAGGGAAAACTCAGCATCATTCCTACTTCAGGATTCACACCAGACAGATTTTTGTGTTTTTTTGTAGTTTTTATACCCAAACAGTTTTCTGTATTTAGCTGCAGTTTAGTTTTTTATAAATAAATAAATAAAACAGTCAGCACTCAGGTGATCTGTCAGAGCGACTCCTGATAAATCTCCTCAGACATGATGACATTTGATTCTGCTGTGTCTCAGTCCCGGCGGCGCTCAGATGTCTGCTGCTGCTTGCTGACAGTGACGGGGACTCCTCCAAGGACCAGACATTTCCTACATTAACAGCCGAGTCACCTGAGCTGTAAATGTGGGAAACTTCAACAAAGGAAGTTGGTGGTTTTACTGATGGAAAACTACAAGCTCCATTCACCTGTTCAGTTCGGACCAAAATGATCCTAAAAGAGACACCAGAGGCATAGGGAGCATGTGGCTATTGTCAGTCTGTCCTCTGAGCTTTCAGCTCTTTTGACTCTGATGAGATCTGCTGAGAAGCTTTTAAAGCTTCGTGTCTTTTTGCCATCAAACTTTAAAGACTTTCAGATGACTTTGTGCAGGTCTTGATCCTGCAGGGACCCCGAGCACTTTGGACTCTGGAATATAATGAGCAGCTCTGACGCAGATGAAAGGGCAATTTAAAAACCTTTTTTTCCCTGACCTCCAGTGGTTTAATTTCTTACCTTGTTGCCATGCTATAGAAGTGTACCACAGGTGTGACAGTGCACTGTGACATCATTGTTGGGTGTGGCTACAGGTGCAGCCAATCACTGAATTTTCAACCACTGAAGACTGAAGTGCAACAGTGCTATTTAACCTTCTGTTGGGTCACCCTTTAATAATGGCCTTTGGTTCATAAATGTGAGTGTGCACAATTAGCTAGAAGTGTATACATTTCATCCCTGTCCACGAAGCTCGCCAATTACAGAACCATCAGTGACTGAAAGGACTTTTGTTTCCTGAGTTTGTCCTTCAGATTGCACTTCTCCCCAGCTTTGGTATTGTTTTTAAGGCAATGCACATTTTGTCTTGGAGGAGACACTACCTTCAGTAAACTCCACAGATTACATGAAAGACTAAGGTGACTGTCTGTAACCAGTATGTGGTGAATATGTATGTGTTTAGGTGACTGTAGACCATCATTTGGTTGATTCAACCCCTAACAGACATTTCTGAAGCCAGGCTAACTCCTAAAATAAGGGGTATGTCAATCTGAACTTTAAAGGGACTATATTAACGTTTTCTCTGTTGCAGAACCTGGTTTCATGCTGGGGGCAGGTTGTGGTGATGGTTGCTTCCTAAGAGATTCAGCGATTGTTGCATTTACAATACAAGAGGTTATAATATGCAGCGCTACTTCTTCAGGGCAAACACTACAGTGACTTGCTGTCGGAAAGTGACGAGATTGGCCGACCGGGCTGTGAAGCATGCTAATCTTCCTCCGCTGGAAACAGCTCTCGGTGAGTAAAGGAGTGAAGTTTGATACTGAACTCACAACAGTTCTAGACTGGTAAGAAAAAATCGTTAAAGCTAACATTTTTGCTACAGCCTTACTTGGTCTGGTATGGCCACTAGTTTAAGGTAGCTAATACTTTAGATAAATATTACAGTAGAGGGGACTTTACCAAGTCAGCTCTATGTGGCTGTGCTCCACCTGTGCTACTGATACAGCACTTTTAGTTTTATTTAGAATGTAATTCACAAAGAATTTTAGCTCCAATAGTTGCTCCTCTGTCTGAGAGAAGTTAGAGTCTATGGCCTGTTACGCACCAAATCCTGCCCACAGTCCGTGATGTGCAGCAAGTAGAAACAGAGTTATTACAAACTTTAAAATCATATTTCGATGGTGGCCACTTTATAAGGATTGATTCAGCTCCCTAAATTGAAGCAATCCAATAACTTTGGAGATGATCGCCTCCACAATTGATGATACAATTTGATGATCTCCTCCTCAGCCGCCTGGCAGGATTATCCGTCACAAGCTGTGTTCTTCAAACTTATTTGAGCAAGTGCACATTAAAGAATCATCAACAGCAATAAATATTTAAATAAAGCTGCTTTGAAGGCCATTGCTGGATTATCTATTAAAATTGCTGCCATATGTAGAATTATCACATCAAAGTTTGATTGTTGCCAGCTGTAAAAAATATCACATGTCGATAGTATTTGGTGCCAGTTGACAAATCAATAGTTTATAAAGCATTTGCAATCTCTGAAATCTATCTAATCTAATTCAATCAAATCAATTTGTTCCTCATGCTCCTGAAGGATGATGAATATTTTATTTCACACAGACCTGTCAAAGGCCAATCACAGTGGACATAGTGAAGAAGTTCATTCATGAAACATAATGTCAACCATACAACAGGGCCAACCCCCCCCAACTGCTTCTTTAAGGGGTTCTAATTATTTTTATACTAAAAGTTGCTCTTAGCAGCTTTGTGAACAGTTCTGAAGAGGAAACTCTTATTTATTGTCATTCAGAAGGGCTCCGAGTGGTAAGATAATGTGCGAGTACATTACCAACCAGAAAGATGTCATTGCACCACACAACCTGAATTTTAGTTAAAACTTTTATTCTGAAAAGATGAATTTTCACATATAAAATCAGTTCTTGTTGGTTATGTGATGTAGATTTATTGGTGAACCTATAAACCGTTGGCTCCTCAGACTGAAGCTTCTTTACAGGGAACATGAAGCTCAAACAAACTTTGCTGTCGTCACATGTAAAAAAAAAAATTAAAACCTCACAGAGGAAGGAAACAATGGCAACATTCACAGACTAAAGACACTAACTCAACAGTCAATAGTGACTATTGCAGCTGTTGTGCGTTTAAAAATTGTCCATGCAGCAGTAGCGGTGCAGTTCTAAGAGCAGCAGCGGTGCAGAAACTTTTTGAAGAAGTTCCTGAACTCTGTGTTGAAGATAGTATAGATGACAGGGTTCAGAGCACTGTTGACGTACCCGAGCCACGTCACCACGCTCATTAGAGCCGGTGGGATGTAGCAGTCCTGACAGCGAGCTCGCATTGTGTGGAGGACAAAGAAGGGAGTCCAGCAGAACAGGAAGGCACCTGCAGGAGAAGAAGAATCAGAGATCAGATGTTTGTCTACAGTACGACAGGAACACCTGGAGCCTCGCTTTGAGTTTACCAGCATTTAGACAAAACCCTATCTTCTCCAGATGTTTCTGGGTATTAGTTTAATCTCCATACATCCAGTATACAGACAGGTTTAGCACATGCTTAGCTTAGCACAAACAATGGATGCAGAGAAATATCCACCTTGAAATTTGAGAAATGAGACATTTGCTATTTACACTAAATCTTGATATAATCTGTTTCTGGAACCAGAAGAAAAGCACAAACCTTTCTCTCAGGTTTGGCTGAATGATTTAGTATTTTTACAGTGAAATTGTGATTCATGAAAGTGCCACTTTCAATATTTATCTTAATTTTAGTGATGTCCCCAAAAACCTACCAGCCCACAGTCCTCCATACCTGCCAACTTACTAACCCATCTGATGTATTTACCTGTCTTCCTACCAATTTACCTGCCTACCAATCTGGCAACTGACCGTTACACATAGGTTACAAACAAATGATGAGCTAATCGAGCAAAGCTTCACCAACCTACCCACCAACTTACTTACCAAACTACCAGCTGACCTACGTATCAATCTAAACCACCAATTCACCAACTGATTTCTTAACCTATCTTCCTATCTGTTTACCAACCTAGCAAATCACCCACAAACTTACCTACCAGTCTACCAAACCTACCAACTCTCCTTCCTGTCTAACTACCGGTCTACCACCTCTAATTACCTACTAACTTGCTGTTGAGTAAGATGAACTAATGAGGTCAGAGCATTGTCTACTGTATCTACCAGCTTGCTTGCCAAACCACCAATTCACCTATCTATCTACCAATTTACCAATCCATCTATGGTACCTCCCAACCTACCAGCCTAATTTACCTACCAAACTAGTAACTTGCTATCTATTTACCTACTCATCTACACATGTCCCACACCACCTTACTACCTCCTCATCTACCAATCTACCTACCTTAGCTAGCTCAGTGGAAGTTGAGTGTAAATAACAGAAAGTGTGTAGACAGCTATCATAATCTTTCACCTACATCTTTGAAGAAAACAGTAGAAAACTAGACTGAAGAAACCTGGGAGAAACTGCCTTATTTTAAGTGATTCTATTTAAAATGCAGAACATTTTTTCTTGTCAAGTACTATGTACACCACCAATACAGGCCTGGAGTTCAATTTATTCTGTTGGCCAGAAAACTTTTAATTATAACTATTATAACTTGTTATTATTTTCTTTATATTGTTAAGTGCAACCCTTAGGCGACCACCTGAACTGTCAGTGATGTACACTGAGAATTGTGTCTGACCAAGACTTACGTAATAATTGGATTTCAGATTAAGAACCTGCAGGCTTAGCTGGTGTGTGCTAAAGGGAAGCACTTCTACGCATTAGGACCAACACTGAGTGCTATTAATAGGCCAACCTTTCTGTTGGTGTTAGTGCATCTGAACAGACATCAGAGGTTGAGGTGAGGCGTTCAGGTACCTGGAGTCGCCCGTTATATCACTGTTCATGTAAACGTCTGGGTGGATGGATGGATGATGTTCTTCCTAAATCTTTTGTAACTTTAAGGTTATTCATTGAATGTTTGTGAACCATCACATGAATCAATGTTTGTTCCAAATAATTTTGAGCGAGCATAACATTACCTCCTTCCAAGATCAGGAAAAAAAAAGTTTTAAAAAGTCAAAACTCCAGCAGCACTTGAACTTGGAAGAACAGATTGGATGGTATTCTTGCATGTTGTGGCTGGCTGTCTGTAATTTCTGCAGCTCAATGACTGTCTGCATCTTGCAGCCATCTACAGTTTAATTTTCAAATTTTTCTTCTTACTTTTGTCCAGAGTAGAATTGCTGAAAGTAATGCTACATATCTCTTTTTGTCAGCATTGTTGAGGACAGTGTTGTCTTGTTCGAATTAACCTAAATGGAAATGGGGTTCAGTGTTTACATGCACCGAGCTCCATGAAGTGACCAAATGCTTGTTCCATTCAGTATAATCATATGAATCCTATGTTTTCCACAATGTCTCTGTTTTGTTTTTGCTTCTGATAAATACAGAAGGTGTGATGTGTCAATTTGCTGATTGTTTTCAAGTAACTTGCCCAACGTTGCTCACAGTAAAGTTCTTTGTAATCCTGGTGTTGCAGGAGGTCTAACCCCCTCACACTGCTGACTTCCAGCAGCAGAATTTCAAACTTTCTACCTAAATTTAGTGTTTGTGTCAGTGTCAGTGTTTGGGCTGTATCACTGAAATTATAACCAGTTGACACATAGTAAACCTGGAGATTTTGGGGCATGAACCAGAACACGTAGGTCTCACAGAAAATGTTTTAATACAACAAGGGTTGCTGGAGGTTTGAGCCTTTAGGACCTTTTCCATTTTGTATAAAACTTGACACTTTATTGGCCCTGGGGCCCAGAACTCATAATTTTATTACTGAGTTTCAACTTGAGGTATTCGTCAGTCTCACAATGAAGTTGTTCTTTGGACCCTCTAATCCCTCAGCCTTGTGTGTAGTGATGTTACTGACGGCACCGATGCTGCTGAACAGGAGGGGAACTCACCCACAACGACAGGAAGCACCTTCATGGCCTTCCTCTCCCGGCTGTTGATCTTGGCCCTCTTCCTTCTGTGAGGATCAGGGTTGAACTTGATCTCTGCAAAGCTTACCGTCCGCACAGGGCCATCTTTGTACTCTGATGAATGGAAAGGCCGATCTGTGGATGGGAAGGTGGATGGTTCATCTGGAGTATCTATCAGTTCCCGCTCTATGATTGGTGGCAGCGGCGGTGGCAGCGAAGCCAGCGGTGGCAGCGTAGCAGCAGCCTCCTGCAGCTTGCGACAGGCCTGGATGCTGTTCCTTAGCTTGGCTTTACGGGCCTCCTCCCAGCGCCGCAGGCCGCGAAACATTCCACAGTACAACAGCAGCATGATGGGACAGGGGATGAAGAAGGAGCACACTGACGAGTACAGGACGTAGTCGTCGTTTTCCAGTTTACACTCACTTGGGTCGCGACCAGGCACATTGTTGATGCCAAATATGACAGGTGATGCCACGGCCAGGGCCAGGATCCAGGTGGCCGATAGCAGCACTGCCTGCCGCATGTCTACGTGCTTTCTGTTGTAGTTGAGAGGGATCAACACAGCGATGAACCTGCAACAAGTGAGAGAAACTGTACAGTCTGAGAACTGAGAACTGCCACACTGCATAACAAAATAAATCCAGCCCATACATGAACCATATGCTTGTTTTCTTCTGGCCCAGTATATGCCCCCTTCCACAGCCCAAATCTGGCCCATATACAGCATAATTGTGAGGTGCTACTTCCACATCTGGACCAGTTCTGGCAAACACACAGAAAGTCTTCTTGCTGGCAGCCAATGTGGGAGTATAACAGCTGCCCACGGACCCAGGCATATGTTGTGCCTGAAGTTTCATTTCATTTCATTTTTTTCCATCTCATTATGACTGATGTGATTCTTGTGCAGTTTCATACCAAAGAGTGGCATTCCTTCACCCATGTGAAATAGGTGGGAGGGAAAGCAGAGCTAGTGGTGCACTCCTCGTAAGTGCAAGCTAACCATTAGCTCAGACAAACAAGTTTGTCAATGAACAAGCTTGTAAACATGATCACTAACTGGAAGTTCACTAAGTTTATTAAAGAGATGTATTTGTACCATTGAGCCCTATCTCCTCCAATAACTGTCTGCAAACCATCGCTCTTTTGTGAAACAATTTACGTTTTGTTATACAATGGATTGTTTTACAAACACAACCAAAACACAATCTCCATATGCATCCCAAAAATCATTACATACTATAGTCTATAATCTATATAAAGTAAAATATGAGGGTTTTATCTATTTATCTTTTCTATTATCTATTATTTTCTCTCTCTGTTTCATGTTTTACAAATATATTCAAAAAATGCAATAGCAAGATCAAAAGGTGTTCAACAAAAGCTCCACCCTCAACTCTAATTAAATCTAAATCTGGAACATGAACTTTTTTTAATAGTATTTGGCATAAATCATGATATTACAGACACTAAAGAATGAAATTAATTTCATTTTCTCCATTACCCCATTCACAGAATTCAAAGATTATTAGTCAGACTCATCAGACTCATTAGTCATCGTTTACTTTTATGAAAAATCAAATATGAGAATAAAAACAGAAATAACATCTTCCATCATCTTAATAATTGCAAACCTTTAAGACAAAGCAGAAAGTTGTTGTTCTGTCTAAATAAATCTTTCTAACCTAAATCTTGACAGGTGATGACAGAATCAGAGCGCTTTTGTTTCTTTATTATTCCCAAATGACTGTAATTCATTTTTTAAATTTTGTATTTATTTTTATAGCAGACACTTTGACCTGCCACAGCTGGAATTAAATAAATGGTACTTCCTTTATCTCAATAACTCACTAACTGTCATGCAAAAGCAAATAATCCTGTAAAGGGTTGAGGTCGGATGCAAAAAACAGGACTGACCTCTTTGACTTTCCAACAAGAAATATTAATAATGAGTCACTTCATTCAGAGGCTCTGGCTCAGGGGCCCCCTGATCCCGTGGGCCCCTGGCCCTGTTAAATAATCCATCTGTGAATGATACCAGGGCATCAATCAGTTTGTTCTTAAAACCATCAAACATGCAGAGAGACCAGAAGATTTCCCTCTTCAACCCGTGGACTCCAGCAGCATTTTGGACTCTCTGCAGACCTTCAGGATCTGCTTCCTACGAGTCTGTTGAATTATTCAGACTCTGTCATCCAGTTAAATCTCTAACTGCTTCAAAAAGCTTCAGATCATCACCATCAGTCCACGTTAGCTTCACTGCCTCCATCGGTCTCTGATGTAATCATATTTTCTGGAGTCGGGACATCAGATTTGAGGAGCAGCCCCGGGTTTTTA
Organism: Trachinotus anak; assembly: GCF_046630095.1. Lineage (NCBI taxonomy): Eukaryota > Metazoa > Chordata > Actinopteri > Carangiformes > Carangidae > Trachinotus > Trachinotus anak. The sequence continues at coordinate 26,871,679 of NW_027273853.1, read as the reverse complement.
GCTCAGAGTTTCATCATTCAACATCAGCCGAGGGTTCAGATAATCTCATTGAGTCAAACTAATGAGCGCAGAGCGAAACTGGCAGTTCATCACTGCGGACGCATCCTTCATTTAGAGCTTTAAATTGTTCTGTCTGCTCTGATTTTTCTTCTTTTGGAGCTTTTACAGGAAATAGACAAAAGGTCATCGTCATATTTCCACATCAGAGTGAACTGCAGTGTGACTGATTGACCCTGACGACCTTCGTGTGGAGATCTGAAATCCTCAGTAACATGTCCTCTGTGTTCCTGACAGGCCGCTCAGGTCCTGGTTTGATTAATCAGCCAGTTGTTCCTGGATGACCCTGACCTGAGGCTGGATAAAGCTCTGGCTTTGACACGGAGTATGTGAGTTATGGCTGAACTTTGACCTCTTCTTTTGAATGAGCTGCACAGAGTTTCCTCTGATATTCTTGCAGGGGTTTCAGGGTTTGTTTGTTTGACTATCTTCTCACTACAAGTGGTAACAGCGTCTGTCTGTCTGTTAAACCAGCACTTTGGTCCAGACTGAAATATCCACACAGTTAACAGGTAGACTATTATGAAATATGGTAAAAAAAAAAACCAAAACATCCATGTATCACAGAGGATGAATCCCAATAGCTAAAACTTATCCTCTGAAATATCTCAACATCTACTCGGTCAGTTGGCACAAACTTTGGTACAGACATTCATTTTCCCCAGAGGATGTATCGCAATGAACCAGTCCTCCAACCTGAACAACCACACAGGTCGTTTTTTTCAACCCTCTGATATGATCCATAGCAGTGTCTCCTGAAACGGCGCCTCTATAGTCGCAGGCGTACCGGACCGTGGTTGTCATGGTTGCAATTATAAACACGTGGACTGTTCTGAGAGCGGTGTATCTACCTTCATTGCCATGGTTACAACAATAACAACAAACGGTCATGGATAATAGAAACCACATGAACTGCTACTGTCACATGGGAATCAAACACCGCTCTCCTGTGTCATCTTCATCCATCCACCCCAACCTCCTCCTGACCTGCACTTAGTCACTCTATAAACTACGTCACCGCACTTTTCCCTTTGCTCCTGTCATCATTACTACGACCACTAGATGTCGCCTAGTAACAAAACCTAACTATGGGTCATAGTGACCTGCTGCACAAACAACCTATGGGCTCGTTTTTTTTACAAGAGGACAGTCCCATGAACCCTAAAGATTTTAGTGACCTTTTCTGTAGCGCCACCTTTAGAACAAAATTTCCTTTTGTAAACATCATCATATAAATCATATTCTCACACAGACCGGCCTACTGTTTACTTGTTTCTCTGCAGTGTGGTACCTGCACAGGTGAGCACTGACCTGTCAATGCTGATGGCGCAGAGGTTGAAGATGGAGGCGGTGCACAGCATCACGTCCATGGTCATCAGAGCGTCACAGATGGTGGTGCTGAGGGTCCACACGCCGTTCTGAAACTGGAACACACAGAGGCACGTTCAGTGAGGCCACTCATACTCATCCATACTTACTCAAGTACTGTACTTTTGTTGTACCTGTACTTTACTCAAGTATTTTCATTTTTGTTATGTTGTACCTATTGAAATATTGTACTTTTAACTCCACCATTTATCTGACAGGTGTAGCTACTTTACAGATATGAACACAATATATGAAAAGTTTATAAAAACAGCAATTAGGATTAAACCATAGTTCCTAACATTCTTAGTTTAGAGCATCTTGTCATGTTCCAGATGTATGAGTTGTTAACAGTTCCATCAAAGAGACATTTCACCTCTAACCCTGAGCCACAAAGAGGTAAAACTGTCCAATGTGAAGATGTCCAAAAATGAACACAGATTTGTGTTGCAGAACTTGTTCTAATTTCATGTATAATACAACAGTCAGATGGGACATTTTAATGAAGAATGTGTACTTTTACTTCTGACACATGAAGTACATTTTTCAGATAACAATTCTGTATATAAGTACTTCAAGTAGGATTTTGATTTTATCTTTACATCATGGTATCTGAGTTTACTGTTAAGAAAATAAATCTGAGATGATTAATGGGAGAGAAAAGAAGGAAAATAAAGTTCTGCGACACAAATGTATAATCTAATATTTCACTTTTGTGTGACATATTAGATACTTTTACCATTTTAGACATTTAACAGTTATTTAAATGAGACCATGTGAGAAGTTTAGAGGGGTGATGTCTCTCTGATGAGGAGCTGTATGTTTGTAAGAGGTCACAGGCTAAAGAAGTTGGAAATCACTGGTTTAATATTTAATATTCGTTTCTTTTTTTTAACAAGCGCATCATGTTTTTTTTAAGTGAAAATTAAATCTGCAAATTAACTAGTAGCTACTGCCGTCAGAAAAATGCTCTGTACTTTCATTTAAGTAGGATTTTGAATGTAGAACTTTTACTTATTCTAGAGTATTTTTACACTGTGGTACTTTTACCTTTAAATACAGGATCTGAGTAATTCTTCCACCACTTTCAGACAAACAGGCAGAGTAACATGTACTCAAGTTCTGTATTTCAGTACAGTTTTGAGGTATTTTTGAGGTACCCACCACTGCTGTTGTTATTACTCAGACTCAGGCTTTTACATTCAAAAACATATGATCAGCTCATTAAATATGACACATCATAGTAACATTAAGTACCACAAAGAAGGGGCGTCCCGATAGCCGAGCAGTTAGGGTGCCTGTCATTCCTCCTCTCTCTGCCTCTTTCCTGTCACTCTCTACTGTCCTATCCATAAAGGCAAATTGCCCAAAAAATATATAAAAAAAAAAGTACCAGAAAGAATAAAGAGCTCATCCTTGCCCCTGCTACAGCACACAATACTGCTTACACACTGATGCACCAGTAATGATTATCATAATAATATAATTTATAGTAATAAAACATTGATGGGGCACATTTTCCTGCTTTGAGTACTTTTACTTTTCGTGTAAAGTACCTGCAGTTTTGCAGGTAATATATTGATATTGTGGTATAACCTCTTAATGCTCCTTCCCGCAGAGAGCAGAGATCTGCGGGGCCCCGGACCCTGAGGCTGAAACAAGGGTGAGCTGAGTTGTTTTGTTTTAATTAGTTTAGTTCCTGCGGTCAAATGTTGGGTGAGACGACAAAAACTAACGCAGTTTAGATGACAGAGTGCACATCGAGAACCTGTGAGGAGGATGTAACAGGAAAAATATAATGAATGGATAAATAGACCAACAGATCTATTGTGATCGAGGGGCCACCGGCTGACCTGTGACCCCTGGAAGAGAGCCGGCCTGAGGAGGAATGTACAGACGATTGTTCTCTGAGCTCTGAGAGACAAAGACTGACTGATTTTACTGGGACAGGGACAAGTGTTTCTGTATCCACTTAGTTAAAGAAAAACATACAATTAAAAAAAATTAATTCATTCATAAAAGTGAAACAAAACTGATAAAAGAATTTAAATTAAAGATTGATCTGTCATGTGGAGGGCAAATCAAATCCAATTAAATATTGTCAAATTTGGGATCTTTGTGTTTGTCTACTCAGTGGGGTCACAGGAGGAGGCGGGGCTTCACCGGGAGGTCACCTGGAGTTCACAGCTGACTGTTAAAGGGACAGTCAGTCAGACTTCACATGAACATGTTGTTCACCTGCACAACTGCTCCAGAACAAGCGAGTAAGTGGACCTTGATTGAGATTGTTGCTCTCAAGCAAACACTAGAGACGCTCAGAAAAATTAAAACAGTTTATGACAACTGACGAGTGCAGTCTGCCGATGAAGACTGTGTGATGTGGTAGAAAGCTCCAAGATGGGTGAGAAGACTTTAAACATTAATTTTATGAAGCTTCCTCTGAGTTTCTGGCTGTAAAAACACTGAATTGATCCTTTGAACCAGTTTCCCAACCTGTGGGTCATCAAATAAAAGCCCACAGTGGGCTGCAAGACGTTTCCCACTAATGTCCTGTAAATGAATGAATGAAGGAATCATTTCAGCTCTACTGGAATACACTGTTGGGTAGTTCAGTCTATAACACAGCGTCATATTAAATTAACTCTTATTAATGCTCATGTGTTTTGTATGCACAAGCCTAATTTGTAATGTAACTAAAGCTGTCAGACAAATGTAGTGGAGTAAAAAGTACAATAATTTCCTCTGAAATTTGAAATGGAAAGTTGCAGTTAAGTTAATGAATGAATCACAGTAAAAGCAACTATAGTACTTGGGTAAATGTGCTCCGTTACTTTCCACCGCTGGCTGTAGTTGCTGTCTGGTGTCCTATAATAAGTCAGTATAAGCTGAGTGCAGGATCCCTAAATAATGAAATTAGTCAGTCACCCAGTGTATAAAACTCTTCCCTTGTTAAGCCATGCTTACCTTATCAACGCAAGCAGCTAGAATCACAGCCAATCAGGGCAATCCCTTCTTTAAAGAGTCTGACTTCCTCCTTCGTTGGTAAGAGATACTGGTATCTGAAATTTTGGTGCATCATGTTCTAGTTTTTATTATTCCTGAGTCTAATAACAGCTCTTAATTCTCATGTTTCTCATAGTTACTGCCATTTTTTCTCAACATGTTCAATGTCCTCTTTTGTCTTTTTGTGTTTTTATTCTTTTAATGTTTCCCCTGCTGCAAAACGAATTCCCTCTTGCAGGACAATAAAGACCTGAACTGAATTAAACTGAACTAGAATGAACTGAACTGAACTGTGAGAACAAAAAGTCCAAATTTTTAAGCAACAAATACTTAGTTTGACTTTTAACCTGTTATTTCCTTCTGCTGCAGCAAAATCTTTTGTTTTATGAAACCCTTAATGTTTTACCTTAAATTCCATTAATTTACCCATTAAGTGTAATAACAATGTAATTAAGACAATTTAATGGGATTATAAGGGGATACTTAATGGCTAAATTAATGGATGGTGGTGCAATGAAACAGTTTTAATGGTTTATCTGCATGGTTTAAGGGCTGTTTACTGTGTAAAACCCCAGACCTACATCGCAGCAATCCCAGCCACTGATTTGTCAAATATTTCAAAATTAATGTATAAATTAAGGGATAGTTCAATAACCCTTAAAGATAAACTTATTATGTTAAATAATGGCATTTTAAATGAAGGTGTTTTAAGGGGGTTGGGTCTTGCTTTTTCAAATTAGCTGACAAATTAAGGGATCTCAGGCTTCCACCTTAATTCAATTAGCCTAAGGGTTTTGGTATAAAGTAAGGCTAAATTAAGGGTATTTTAAGGGGATTTTGTTTCATAAAAAGTTCCTTAAACAGACTCGGCTCTTAGAAATTATATAATATTGAAATCCTGCATCTGAAGACTCAAGAGCTCTGTGGGGCCCCTGAAACAGTTGGGGGCCCTGAAGCTCTGGATGCACCTGTGCCATGAACATTCAGAGCAGCTACAAAGGGCCTCACCTGTGCTCAGACTCAGGTGTGGTCCGGCGGCTGCACTCACCTCTGAGAAGACGAAGAGCGGCAGCACCAGCACCGCCAGCATCAGGTCCGCCACCGCCAGGCTCACGATGAAGTAGTTGGTGGTGGTCTTCAGCGCCTTCTCGGTGAACACGCTCAGACACACCAGCAGGTTCCCGCAGATGATCACCACGATCAGCAGCACCCCGAACACCAGGGCCGGCAGGTTGTGTCCCGTCGCTGCAGCCGCCCCCGGCACCGCCGCCCCCGCCGCCCCCGCCTCCGCCTCCGCCGCCATGCTCAGGTTGGCCGCCATCTCCGCCGCGGCTCCTCCGCTCCGTCCCGCTCCGAGCCACAGCAGCGCTTCCACCGGGCTCTCATGAAGACCGGGCCGGACTCTGGTCACGGCGCTGCGGTCTCACCATGGTGCCACGGAGACTCAGACTCTACGGGACTTTAACTTTGCTGCTCCAGAGCGCTCCGGTGCGCACTTTACGCAATCACTTACGCGTAAAAACAGAATGGAAGCAGGTGGAATTTGGTCCGAGTTACAAAGTGAAACACAAATTAAAACATCAACTCATAATAAATAAATCGATGGAGATAAAGTTCCGTCTCTCTTCTTGAGAAACATCATTTTGTGTCGTTAAAAAAACTCAGAGGAAACAGACGGAGTTTGATCAAAGACGCATAAAAAATCCTCAGATCATCAGAGTGATGTTGAGGAAATCCAGGTCTCCTCAGCCATGAGAGCCTGTTGTTGGGTGAAGACCATCTGGAGCGGTTTGCTGTCGAGGGGCTTCAGACAGAGGTGCGTGTGTCGGCTGCTGGTGCGTTTCCCTGCTGCCCGCTAAAGGCCACCGGGGCCAAATTAGCCGATTAAAGCCGCTTAGCAGCTGCGCTTTACGGTGTCCTTCAGTCCTTGAGCTCCAGCAGGAGACAGTTTGTCCGTCTGTCTGTCTGTCTGTGCGTGTGGGTGCGAGGGAGCGTAACCGCTGCAAAAAATATCCACAACTTCAGCTGTGAATTTAAAACAGCCCATGTCACAGAGGCACATGAACAACCAGAGGAACAGTCACTACAAACAACCTAGAACCACAGTGTTGTAGATACAAACACACAGAAACACAAGAATCACGTGGTATATTATCTGATTTGATTTGGTAAAGGTGGGACTAAGTTTAAATACTATTTACTTTTTTTCATTAAACCATGCAGATAAATCTGTAATATAGACATGAAAGCACCAAAAATCCTCTTAAAATCCCATCGAAATCTAGTAGGAATATAGTTATGATCATAAAATAAAAAGAATCCATGAATCAATCCATTAATTAATAGATTTACCTTTTTTATTTGTTAGGTAGGAGAGTCAATGTTAGCAGCAAATAACTGTCTTAGATAAACACAGTGCTACTTTAGGTGTGAGGACATTTTTTTTGCATAATTTTAATCACATTTCTCCATAATGTAGCCTAACAGATCTTATGAAACATGTGATCTCCAGAATGTAGAATAAAGTTTACTGAATTTTTATCCAAATGATTTAAGAGGTCAATTTCAGAATAAAAGCCCTCATGAAGGTGTTTGAAGGTTAAAACAGGTCTGGGGGATATTTTTTGCAGTGTGGAGTGTAGGACTGAGGGTTTAACTAAGCAGAAAGGAGGAACCTCCCCACCACTACCACCACACACACACACACACACACACACACACACAAAGAGAAATCTGCAGGAATCCTATGCTTCACTTTAGTATCAACATCTGGATTCATTTAAATCAAGAGAATAAAAACACATCAGTGCAGGAACATTGGAACCTGAATGAAGTTATTACCTGTTTGCTTCAGTTATAATTTAATACTTGTGCTTTTTATGAGGACGCTATAAACATAGTAAGACAAGGATTTAAGCTTCTGTATCATACAACAGATGACCAGAATAGAGAGAATACGGAGGTGTTGCTATTGAATTGCTGATTACGAGGACTTGGGAGATAGTTGCTGGGGTCCTTGAAGAAGTTGCTGCCAAGCAGCTGCTTAGTGGTTGCTAAGGTGTTACTAGAGGATAAGAGTGTGTTTGAGGTGAATTTTCCAGTTTGTTACTATTGTGTTGATACATGAATGAAGTGGTTGGTATGGTGTAGCTACATATAGCTGTGGTGGTGTCTATGTGGTTGCTATAGTGTCTATACATGACAGGGGTGGTTGCAGAGTGGTTGCTATGTTGTAAATACATGGTTGGAATGGTTGAGTTGTTGCTATGCTGTTAATACAAGGCTAGAGTGGTTGTTAAGTGGTTGCTATGGTGTCTATATATGACTGGTGTGGTTGCAGAGTGGTTGCTATGGTGCTGATTATGGATGGGCTGGTTGCCAAGTGGTTGTTACTGTGTTGATGCATGGCTTTGGTGGTTGCCAAGTTGTTGCCACGGCCTCAGTATATATAGGGTAGTTGCCAAGTGATTGTTATTATGTTGCTATGGCTAGAGTTGTTGCTGAGTGGATGCTATGGTGTTGAGGCATGCTTGGGATGGTTGCTGAGTGGTTGCTATGGTTTTGATACATGGCTTCGGTGGCTGCTGGGTGGTTGCTATGGTGTTGATATATAACTAGGGTGGTTGCTATTGTTTTGATATATGGCGGTGGCCATGTGACTGTGGTGGGTTCTTGCCACATTGTTATCAGGCAGTTTCTATGGTGTTACAAGCTGGCTGATAACTTGTTAATATGTCAATATGCTACCAGGTGGTCACTGGAGTGTTTCTAGCACTGGCATTTAAATATTCCGAAGTAAAGTGGGAATGTTCTAGAAACAGGAGGAGTTGGTTCACTACAAACAGAAAAATGAAAAGTTTGAATTGTAATTAAAGTGAAGTTTCAGATATGCTGCAGTTCCTTTTGTTAGAAGAGTCTTCTCTGTTTGTCCATTGGAAGGCTAAAAATAATTCTGAGCGTCATAGAAGTCACTCTGGGTCGCTGAGGGGGACCGGCCAGTGCGACACGCTGCCGGTCTCCTCTGCTCTGTGTTTTATGTTGTTTGTGTGATTATCTAATATTCAGGGTGTTTGTCAGGACGTCAGAGCTCAGCTGCTGCCTTCGCTCAGTTAGTTAGAAATCTCTGCCTCCAGTCAGACTGAATATCTGAACATCAGTCTGCCTCTCAGGAATCATGAGCTGACATCAAATGAGATGATTCAGTCACATGACCTCACCTGTTCTCAGGTGGCGGTGTCTGTTTTCAGTCCAGTGTTTCTTAAATTTAAGTCTTGGTGCAGATCTACTTTAAACATAAATATAAAATTGGAGTAGTTCACTTATTTAAGGATGTTTTTCATGGGTTATCCATCAATAGAGCTGATTTTCTGCTTCAGTGAAAAACTCAAATCATTTTTCAGGAACCTGTCATCACTCTAAAAAATGTTTGGAAAAGAGTTCAGCAAGTTTTACAAAAATGTTGAGTGAGATGTTGCAATATAAGAACACAATGGGAGATTTGTCATTTGTGTTATTTCTGGGTAATTGAGGGTTTTTAGAAGTGACTCCACCTTATATCTGTATCTTTAAATGTAAATGTAAATATTCAAAAATATTAAATTCAGTTCAGGGGACTAAGGATTTCTTGACATTTAATCAGTGAGAATACAACTGAACAGTTGAATAAAAAATATAAATTATTATGTTTTTTCTTTTTTTAAATCTTGGTGGATTGAGGAAAATTTTGGATTTGTGACCTGAGTATTTCTAAAATCCTGATGGGATTGAGCAGTGCTGTGAAGGGCACTAACTCTGACTTTGATTTTTAGTTTTTAAGGAATAAAGAAAGTGATGAATTAGTCCTAAATACTAGATTTTTCCAGCACATCCCTGTTCATTTTCCTCCATTGTTTTTATTACTAAAAGTCAAGATTTGTTTCCCTTTGCAGTGATGCTCGGCTCCTTTTATCTGTATCTGACTGCTTTTACATGTTCTGCCATTTTCTCACTACCACTGCCCTTCAGTTTGCTTCAGGATCCAACAGATGCTCCAACATCCTCCTCCTCCTCCTCGTCATCACATCCCTCCACCTGACCTTCCTGCCTGTGGCTGGGAGCAGAAGGAGCAGAGGATCATTGCTGTCATGATATTCTGAATTTTTATCAACACATGCTGTAAAACAACTGAGCAATAACTCACCGATCTGTAACCTGGTTCTCCCTAGAACCTGAAGGACCCTTCGGTATAAGGTTCCTGTTGTGTTTCTGCTTTACTTTACGAACCGGGATGTTTCAACGATGTATCATTTAAACCGCGACAGCAGGACAATGTGTTAATGTTCAGTTTGGTGGAACCAGCAGTTGTGGGAGAAGTGATACTGATGTTTGGTCTGGTCTACTCTGGATCCAGGCCTCTGCTGGCGCCGCCACAAACTGGTCAGAGATTGAAACTCTCTGTAATATGTGCAGCATTGTGGTTCTTTAGTTTTCTATAATCTGCTTTGATGGCTTTGATTTTTCCTGCATTGGTTGTTTGTGTTTTGAATGTTTGAGACAGCCACTGACTCCAGCCTCCTCTTCACAAACACTAATGAGGACTTGGACATCATCATCATCTCACTCTGGTCTCAAGGTGGTGCGGTGATTTTTAATCAGAGGTCTTGTCACCTGCACTGCTGATGGATGAGCTGAGGAGTGACGTCATCCAAACCTCAAGGGATGCCAGAGGAGGAGCTGTGGACACACAGCACTATTCATTTACTTATACTTTGATTCAGTTTACCCTCCAGCAGCTGTGGGGACAGTGATGCTGCATCTGCTGGTTTTCTCTCTCCCATTTAACCCCAGTTCAAATGTTCCCATCACGGACCCCTAGCCTCTCCTCAAGGATGACTGACACCATCCTGGTGATAAACCTTGTCAGGAATGTGAAAAATAACCGTACACTGGACTCAGAGATTCTAATGGTATTCACTTACCTGTAGAAAGACTGTGTATTATATACTGTGTATTTCTATTCTATGGAGATTTAATTAAAAAAATTGGTCCCAATGGAGCATTTTGGTTATTTTTACAAATATGAAATTGTGCAACATCTAGAGTCAGTGGGATTACAGACAACCACAATGTGGATTATTTCAGTTTTCCATAGGAATACCACACAACTTCACAATCATATCAAATAAAAATCAATCATCTAAAATGAAACTGTTGCAGCAGAGATCTGAGAAAAGAATTCAAACAAGAGGAATGGCTGAGTACTTTTGCCAACTATGGAAAATAAACTTCAAAGAGCACTGGAGCCACAGAAAATATACAGCAAAAAGACCCTGTACAGTAACTCTTCTCAAGGACCACTGAGACACTGAGAATCCCTGGAAACTCATCAAAGACCACTGGAACCTCTTTAAAGATCCCTGTAAAGACCTACAGAACCACCTCAAGGACCACTGCAACCTCCTCCAGGGTTGCTGAAACCTCCTGAAGGCCCCATAGAAGTTTCTGAAGGGCAGGGAAAAGATGAAAAGTAATAAAAGATCACGTCTAAATGTTAATGCAGTGATTATTAAGAGATAGTCATGATAGTTTGAACAGGAATGTCGTGCAGGCAGCTGAGGCTCTTTCAACAGCAGAAATGAAGCTTCCTGCAGCTTCATTTTTTAAATTGAGGATGTGTTCGTACTCAGGAGGCGTAGCTGATGATGCCAACATTCATCAGAAACTTCACTCAGGATAATGAAAACAAACAGTGTATATGAGACTGTCAGAAAAAGGCAGCCACACTGGGCTGCTTCATTTCACTGAACATGTTTTTATTTGCAGTAGCGGAGATGAGTCGACACCTTCTGATGATCAGCTCGAGCCGCCATCTGTTTTACAACCTCTGATGAAATGAATCACATTAACATGCTGGATTTTCTAGGTACACTCTTTTCTCAGGCTGTTGCTCTGATTATATTTATTATCTATAAATATAAAATGTCTCAATGACAGTGGGCCTTCTCAGGGATCACTAGAGATTACAATATATATTAAAGAAAGAAAATACATCAAGGAACCAAAGGCCTGAGGAAGGTAAAGAGTAAATCAGCCCTGGAACCTTCTCTAAAAAGTGGAACTTCCTGAAGGACCCTGGGAACCACCTCAAGGACCCTTGTAGCATCCCAGACAACAGGGGAACATAACTGAGGACCACTGGTGCCTCACAGGTACCTCTGGAACCTCATTAAGCACAAAAACAATCTCCTTGAGGTTTTAGGACTTTTAGGTTTCAAGACCACATTAAATGTTGCTCAAATCATTAACATTCCTAGAACCAATTTCAAGGACCCTTGGTGCATCTTTGGGAACCTCTACAACTGTCTCACAGATAAACAGAACATTCTTTAATTCTTTAATTTGGTGTATCCTCAGGTACCCCCAGAACTGTGTCAGGCACCAGCAGAACCTCCTTTAATGCCACTCAACATTAACACATCTAAAACTGCCTTAAACATCCATAGAATCCCTGGAACTTTCCAAATGTCCTAAATGCATCCTTGAAGCCTATTCAAGGACCCCTGGAACCTTCTTTGATACACCTGCCTTACTGAGATAAATTATGCAGCATTCATTTCTGATATATTGATGACCTTTTACTGTGTGTGTGTTTATGTCTTGAACTCTGCCTTGTCCTCTGCAGGTTTTACTGACTGAAGCTGCCCCCTGCTGGTTAACGCCACACATCACACTGACACAAACAAAAACACACACAAAGCCTCTATTTCCCTTTTTCTCTTTCATATTTTATTTATGTGTAAAACACGTGACTGAGAATTCTGTGACCTGTAAACGTGACTGCCAGTTCTTTCAGAAACAAATGACAGTGACCAGGAACAGCTGTAACAAAAGCAATAGTGTGGGATAACCCATCTGCATCACTATACCTGTGAGGACCCTCAGATACAGACACATTACAGTAAAAAAATAATCAATTCTCTGATTCTCTTACAGCGCCCTGCAGGCCTGAAACTGTATCTGAGCTCAGTGGTGATTCTCTAAAACCAAACACTGATCACAACCTGATCAGATCAGATCCATCAATAGCCTGACTATCGATCAATCAGATCACTAGAAAAATGGAACAGAATCCTGACAGGGACAAAAAATACTGAGTTTACAATAAAGTGAAAAGCAATGAAGAGCAATGGAGACATTTTATACATCAGTAGACACTGTTCAGACGCATGTTTGACTTTGAGTCCAGAATAAGGTGGTGATGTCATCACTCGTCCAGGCTGCTGAAGCCGTCCCTGAGCAGGAAATGAGGTCGGAGCAGGGACAGGATGGGACCCCTCGGGGCCCCGGCAAGACAGTACGCCTCGTCCACGCTGACACCACGGGACCGCAGTGCGAGCAATGCGGCGCAGCAGCTTTCCCTGCCACCACGCGACGTCACCATGACGATGCTGAGAGGGCTGTCGAACACGCTGAACTTCCGCCGCATCTCACCCAGCTGAGCCGAGAAACTCTGCAGAGAGATTTAAAATCAGCCTCCAAGTCAGCTCAGGAAAAATCCTCAGCAAGAATTAAAAAGTAAAGGTGATGTGTGAGCAGGATGTTGTTGAGACCTGAGCGGCCTGTCGGCTCGCCGGCGTTGGGCCAGTGTCGGGCTGGATGACGGCGTCTCCGCAGAATAAAACTCTGAGCTGCTCTGATGGACAGGAAGCTGTCTGCCGGTCCAGCAGCGCTGAGAGAACACCTGGACCGGGACAAGGAGGGGGATTCACCTGCTAGTATCACACTCACCTGGACACCCGTCAATACATTATGAAAACACATTGAATTCTACTTAAATTGTGAGCTTTCAGAGGGAAACTTCACATGTTGCTGAAAATATTTTTAGGATTAACAATCAATAGTGATTTTGAGAATAAAGTTGAAAATCAATGAAAATAACATTTTATGAAGAGTAAATATTTTGAGAATAAAGTTGTAATACTTCAGGAATAAATCAATTTTGAAGGACAAAGTCATAATATTTCTGGAATAAACTGTATTATTTTTTTGGAATAATGTTGAAATATTTGAGGAAAAAGTTGTTGTATTTAGAAAGAATGTATCATATGTAGGTTTGTTTGTTATCTTGTAGCTTTGTATTTTAAATTGTCTTGTATAAATGTCTTGCTGTATATCGATAACATAGTAGTATTTAGAGCATAAAGTTGTAATATTTTGCAGGACAAAATCTCAATATTTCAGAAATAATGTAGTAGTATTTATAGGTTAAAGTCACAATATTTTCAGAATAAATTCATAATATTTTAAGGAAAAAAACAGTAACGTTTCAGGAATATCTTAGTTGTATTTTGAGAAAAAAGTCGTATTTTATGGGAAAAAGTTGTAATATTTCAGGAATAATGTCGTAGTATTTCAAGAATAAATTTGCAATGTTTTGAGAATAAAATTGTAACATTTCTTGAAAGAAGTAACAAGTTTTGAGAGTAAATTTATAATATTATGTGGAAAAAAACTAATATTTTAGTCACAGTATTTCAATTGTATTTGTATTTTAAGAATAAAGTCATAACATTTTTGGATATAAGGCAATATTTCACATTGTTATTGTGAGAACTGTAGGATGCTGACATTGGCATTTAGGTTTTACTTAGTGAATTATTAGTCCTGTTAATACTCACTACAATGAACACATTTCATTCTGTTCTAAAGTGGACTGAGGTTTGATGCTCAGCACTTTCCAAAGATAAATCTGTGACTAATGTTTAACTTTTTAGATCTTTATCCAAACATGATACTTTAGTTATCTTAGTCTCAAAAATGTCAAACTCCTCTTTGAATCAGGGTTTTCAGGCCCTGTGGAGCTTCACATCAGCTGGAATAAAAGACAGAAAAGAGAAACTTCCTGACCTTTCTGTGACGCCTGCAACGCCTCGCCCCCGTCCGTGGACAGGAAGAGCTGCACGTTATTTTTCAGCAAACTCTCGATGAAATCCTCCTCGCTGGAAAAACAAAACCTGCTGACTTCAAGACCTGCAACAGAGCGGCGATGACGTCACGGCAGGAAGTGAACACGGTCACTGAGGAGATGATAAACTCTGATCAGCTGCGGGCTGTGATCTGTCCGGTGATGGTGGGAGTTAAATTACCGTGATGTCTGGTGCTACTAATGATGCTGGAGCTCTGCTGCTGCTGCTGCCTGTCGGTGGTGATCAGGACGACATCGAACAGCAGCGCCTCAGCAGGATTCTCCTCCAGCAGACGCTCATTCACTCTCTGGAGTGCCTGCAGATAAAAAGATGAATATGAAATGAAATGATCTGAAATTCTACGGGCGTTATACTATATTTATCCATCTTTTAATAACTTTTACCTTTTCCTGTCTAAATCAGCTGACAAATAAATAGTTGCTTTTGTTAGGGACTATTTTCAAGGGGCGGATTAATCCACATTTGGTGAGTTATGTACTGTATGAGTCATTTGGAATAAATGAATATCACTACTCTTACCTGCAGACTTGCATCTACACTGTCTAATAGTAATTTCTACACACACACACAAAAACAACAAAACTGTAAACTGATGGCAGTGTTGAACTCTGACCTGCAGCAGCGGGAAAGCAGCGCCCACTTTGTACACCTCATCATCATCAGCTCCACATTCAAACACAGCACGAGACGTTACTGCAACGACCACCGCGCGATCGGCATCCTTCTGCAGAGGAGACACAGAACCAGCCTTAATCACACAAGAGGATCGGTGGAGATCTGGTCTGGAGAGAGTCCCGAACAAAAACTTTTGTCAAACCAAACATTACAGTAATATAATCTTTGGCTTGAGTAAAAGTCGCAATACTACAGTGTAGAATTACTCTCTTTCAGGTAAAAGTCCTTCATTTAAAAACTTTCTTAACTAATACTTAAAATACCAAAGTTAAATTACTCAATATGCAGAATGGCCCAGTTTGGAAATATGAACATCTTATTATTGATTATTGATTCATTCATGTATACATCACTTGTACATCACAGGCTAATGTTGCAGCTGGTAATATGGTTATATGTTGATTATATTTTGTATTAAGTTATCAAATGAATGTAGTGGAGTAAACAGTACAATGTTTACCTCTAAACAGTACAGTGTTTACCTCTAAAGTAGTGCAGCAGAAGCAACAAACAGCAGAAAATGGAAATACTCAAGTAAAGTACTTTAACACTGTACAGCATTTGAGTAAACACACTTTTTGGTACTTACAAACACGAAACACACAGAACCAACACCGAACCGAACCATCAGGCAACCCATAATGAACCCATACAACATCACTATAAGATCAATGCAGAACCAACATGGACACACAACTTAAACTATCAATAAAATAACAGATTTTGAAGTGAAATCTGGCCTTTCACCTGATCAGACATTAAACTGTAGTATTCTTGAATACAGTTTTGCATGTGAGGTTACACCATGGTATTGTACATTTTCTCACGTTTTTAAAGAATAGTTTTGCTTGTTTTGTTTCTGTCGTCTTTGCAGACACTACTTGGATGTTTAGCCTCACATTCTCCGAATCTCCATTACAAAACCTGCAATTTTACAAGTGCGTCGCTAACTGACGAAGGTATGTAGCAATGAAAAAATGGCTTGAAGTGTTTTGAAATAATTGGGTCCCGTTGCTCAAATCGGCACATGTTAGATCTTTCACAAGTATGTCACTTTCAAATTTCTCCCACTTTGATGGGACATGTGCAAGATTAAGGCGTTTGAACTTCATTATTATTAAAGTTATTCATATCCGGAATTTAACAGAAATCACTGACGTCTGCAGGTACAAGATCTAATTGATGTTTTCTGAGAAAAGATGAAGATTACATTTAAATACATCATTATTTGAACGTAGTCTGGCGGAAAGGTGTGAGAAACAGCACAGTGAACAGCGTGATTCCTCCGATTTTTGTCAGAGGTGGGTCGGAGTTTTTCTGCAGGTGAGTGAGCTTCACTGTCTCTCTGTGGCTGGAGGTGAGACAGGCCAGAATAACCTGCCTCAGGTGAGTCTCACCTGCCTCACGTCGGTGTTCCGGACCGTGGAGCCCATGTCCGCCTCTCGGCTGAGACTCTGCAGGTTCTTCACAGCCTCCGTGGATCTATCTACCTGTTCACAGTCACGACACATTAACTACACCTCAACTGAACCGCGCTGCGCTGAACTGTCTGTCAAACTACTCCAAAGTTCCCCCAGAAACAAGGAGTGTTTATTTAGGTTCCGCCTGACGCTCGCTTTAAGAGCGCAGCGTGATGGCGTCACTTCCGCGTTCGGCCGCCGCCTGTCACCCCGCCCACAGCGGTGATTATTGTGCCAGGTAGAAAAACACGGTCCGGTTTTATCCCCTGAAACCGTCACAACTGGACTGATCGCCGGGGCAGAGGAGGGACGCGGTCTGGCCCGGGTCTGAGAGGAGCCCGGACCGGGTTGCAGCGGGTTTGGGGACAGGGAAGCAAAGTTTGCTCCGGCTTCGGTTCACGGTGAGACACACCTACTTTGTCCCCTGTTTTCACTCCTTCCTCGCTTCCTGCCGTCTTCATCTCGGTGCTCTGAAGGTGTCCCCCCGTGTCCCACCAGGACCTCGCGGTTCCCTCCCTCAGGTGCGCAGGTAAGCGGCAGCAGGCTGGCCCTCACCGGCCCAGGTGACAGGTGGTCTGCTGGCCTCGGAAAATCTCAAAAAGCCTTGAATCCAGTTTCCTTCCCGTGTAAAGCTTTGAGGGAGTGATATTTAAGTGAGGATGCAAAAATGAAGCCACCAGTCGTTTTTATTTAGGAATGAATTTCACACAGACATGGCTGACCCCCCCCCCCCCCCACTGTACCTGTAGGTCAGTGCACCTGCTGACAGTGGTCTAGGGGCTTGGCAGGTGGGTTGTTCCAGCATCTTGGAGAATTTGCCACAGTTCAGCGTCTTCTGTCTCTTCATGTGATCCCAGACTGACGCCTTCACACTGAGGGCTCTGTGGGGGCCAGGACTCCTCGTTCCTCTGGTCCCTGCAGACGCTTCTGCGTGAGTCCGGCTGTTTGAGCTGGTTTTCCTGCCACAGAATGAATATGCGCCCGATCCAACACCTTCCTGATGGTAATGTGTGATGGACAAGAGATTAATCCGACCACCGGCAGCGAGCAGTCGATCAACAGTCTGTAAATCTCTCAGTCAGTTTAAAATCACTCAGGCTGTCAGGAAATACTGAATTGTTCAGTCGGTGAACTGCCAGTCGGCCATGTTAACAGCCTCACCTGTGCAGACACTGTAATGTGCACAGACAATGAATGACACAATAATCATCACAAGCAGTCGGACCAGTCGGCCTCTTTTTCTGCCACTTCACCACTGTGACAGAAGAAGTAAATCTTTTACGTCAGTAAAAATACTTTAGTGTGAGTAAAAGTCCGTATGTGAAAGCACAGAACTAACGTCGGCTGAATGTCCCGTATTAAAGTACTAAAAGTAAAAGTAATGTAGAAAGGCCCATTTCATGGTGTTATACAGTAAATCTGGTTTCAGAAAATCCTGATGGATATTTTCACATGTTCAGCAGGATACACACACATGCAAAAAAGTACAGCACAAGGTACTGTGTATATTGTCTGTTATTTAAGTGTATTTTTTAGTTATCACCTATTAAGATTGCTCTTTTTCTCCTCTACTTTTATTATTTTTAATTATAACAAGTTGAAGCTGGTGTTGTCCGGTCCTAAAATTGTAATGCTCAACTGCTGACTGCTTTGTTCTGTGCATAAAAACCTTGACCTTTAATACATGTACTGAAAGTAAAATGTTAATCTGTAAAGTAATAATGTCTGTCAAACAAATGTAGTGGAGAAAAAAATTATGAGATTTGCTTCCGAAAGGTGGGGGAGTAGAAATATAAATGAGCAGAAAATTAAAGTACAAAGTTATATAAATGATAAAATACAGTACTTGTTGAGTAAATAAATGAATGTAGTTTCCCACCAGGTTTCCACCAGTGGTCTATCAGTCAGTCTGAAGAGTTCAGACAGTGCTGATGTGCAGATACAGAGTCAGACAGTTTCCATCAGAAGCAGTCAGACCAGTCCGACAGCTCAGTGACCTTCAGACTGAACACACCTTCATCCCTCCACCGTCACCTGTCTTCACCGACAGTGTTTAGATCAAGGGGCATCCCACCGTGACGTCACCCGTTGGTTTGTGATTTGCGGTTTTGAATCCTTCAGTTTGCATTTTGGCCGTCGCCGTCTTGGTTTTTTGAAACCAGGAGAAACCATATTTAGAGAAGAAGGTGGAGCTGAGGAGGAGTGAGGGGCCGATCTGAGCTGCTCCGTCCTCTATCCTGGTTGTCAGGCAGGTCTCTGTGTGTGGTACAGTCTGTCTGTCAATCACACAGTAGCCCCGCCCTAATGCATCCTCTGCTTTATGGTCTATTTTCCTCTAAATGGATCATAATTAAAAAATGAACATCATGTTGTATTGAAGAAGACTTGAAACTAGAGACTGAGACCATAAACTCATCAGGAAAACATTCACTGAGGTAATAAATCAGTGAGAAGTAGAGACATTTTCCCATAGACTTCAATACAATCAGACTTTTTCAACCAGTGGAGTCGCCCCCTGATGGTCAGTAGATAGATGCAGGTTTAAGACACCTCCTCATTAGCTTCACTTTTCAGACCTGCAGTCTATATCCATTTTTATACACAGTCTATGGTTCAGATCAGAGCTGTAGCTACCACTGAGGACGTTGTGTGGTCAAACTCTGACTGGACTGAAGTGACTGGGCCCAGACGTTCATGGTCCCAGAGGGAGAATCCTATGGACTTTGGTTATTCCCTGGCCTCTGCGAGGTTCACATTTGTGGTTGGGATTGACAACAATGGGAATGGATTGTCATGAAATCCAGTGCAGTCACTCTTGTCCCTTCGCGATGAATTGTAACATGTTTCAGGAGCTCTTGACTTTCTATATTGTTGTGTGTAAAAGTTTAGCCACCCCTTGCCAATAAAATAGGGTCGGTTACGTACTGAATGACCAAAGTCTCTTTTACACAGCCTGTCCAAGGTGGAAATTTTGCACATTTATTCTGTCTGACCATTCTGTATAAAATGTACGAACATGGAACGGAGCATTGTTGATTGGCCGTTGATCTGGTAGTGGAGGTAATCACGAAGCCAGATTGATGTCTTTGTAAAAGGGAGCGCTGATGTGGCTCATGATGCTGTTGTGTTGCACAGTATCCCTCTGATTACGGATTGCTGCCATATAAAAACACACTGAGGCGCCATTATGCCGCCTTTGTTTGGTACAAGCAGAGGCAGCATGATGAGTGGTCGTCTTAATGGCACTGAAGGTGGATGTCTGTATTAAAGAAGCATTAGTAGGGTGCCCAAACCTTTGGATACAGCTGTGTCACTACCCTTATTAACCATTATTTATTGATTAATCTGGTGAGATCATTTTCTTGGTTAATAGATTGTTCTATAAAGAAAATATTGAAAAGTGCCTGTTATAATTTCCTAAACCCAAATGTGCTGTCTTTAAATTGCTTTATTTGTCCAATCAACAATCAAAACCCCTAAAACATAAAATTTACTATCACATAAGACAAAGACAAGTCGACTGCTGGAAAGAAATGATAGTGATCAACCCAGAGTCCAGGTTTTAGAGGATCCTCAGACCCTACAGTCAAGTTTTCTGGTAGTTGTTTCTGTCTGTAAAGATCATGATGTGGAGCAGGTGATGACACATTTCACTCTCCCTGAACAAACAGTGTGATGACATCTGGTTGGCTGCTTCAGCTGTTTGTACGAGTCTTTATGTGACTCGGCTGAAGTGTTGAGAGCTCTCCCTGGACAAATAAAACCTGTGATAACTTTGTGTTGAAGGAGTCGTCTCTGTAAAGGTTTAAACTGTTGAACAGTAGAAGTTTGAACTGGTGTGGATCGGCATAAAATTTGTTGTCCCCACAGGATGAACTCCCCCTGACTTTGATGATCCCCCCCCATTTTTCCTTTAGCGCCGCCATGAGGTTCACATCTGTCTTTTTAAATAAAATGTCTCAACAGCCATTTGATGGTTTGCCATGAAATTTGGGACATTCATGTTCCCCTCAGGAGGTTGATGGGAATGACATTAGTTTGGCAGGTATTTAGTAAATTAATTAATTTAGTTAGTGAAGTATTGGATGAATTATAATTTTGGGCAAATGAACGTTAAGAGGATCAAAGTTATTTCAGTTTATCCTGAGGGGAACGTGAATGTCTGAACCAAATTTCATGGCAAGCCATCCAATAGCTGCCAAGATATTTCAATAGAAAACAAAAATTTCAACCTCATGGTGGAGGTAGAGGAAAAGTCATGTGATCACTAAAGTCAGTAGAAATCATCTTCTGGATGCCACAGTTGTTTTCATGGCAATACAACCAATGGTTGTTGAGCTTTTATAGTTTTGATTGAAGTGGTGGACCGACAAACACCACCATCCCTAGAGCTAAGCTGCTAGCATGGGTAAAGATCTGACTGACTGTCACCGTGGAAACATGTCAGTCATCAATTCATTAAACATTTTTTATGCTTTATTTCTCAGTTTTTCTTTCTTTTGTTCTCCTCTTCCAGTCGTTGGTCATGTTGAGGTAGAGACCGGCTCCGCGACGCCCACCATGCTGAAGCGTCTGGACAAGATCCGGTTCCGGGGCCAGAGACGGGACGAGTTCCTGGATCTGGCCGAGTCGCCCAACACGTCTGACACAGAATGCACTGATGAGGCGGTGATGAAACCTCGCACGTCCATCAGAGAGACGGAGGAGTTGAGGGAGGTGGAGGGAGAGCAGCAGAGTGACGCTCAGGTACGAAAACACACCTGTCTGAGCTTTGACGGAGGAAATCAGAGAGTTTAAAAAGAAACATCCTTTTTCTAATCCTGATCCTGAAGATGACTTTTTTGAAGCAACAAATTTTATTTTAAAACTAAAAAAAATATTTGAAATGTTGGTCTGACAGAGCGTCAACACGGTTTCAACAGACATTTTCAGTTTGTTCACTGTTCCACATCAGTTGTGTTGATGTTTGGGTTAAAGTGAAGGTTTGTTAACAACCTGATTCTTCTTACCCCTGTGCTAATCCAGACCTGCAGCTCTGAAAGGACTTTTCTGTTTTGTTTTGGTGGTTTTATCCATCAGCCCCAACAATTTTAGAAGAAAAAAATAAGGGAAAAAAGTTAATTAATGATGCCCACTGTGTGCTGTTGAGCTTTTTTAATGTCAGCAGGTTCTTACCTGGTGAAATAATTGTTTGAGTGTAAATTGAGGAGGACCCAGGACTGAACCCTGTGGCACCCCAACAGACCAAAAACCATCATCCTGCTTCAAAGATTTGCTTCAGTTTAGTTTCTTGTTAACGATTTTATTTCATTCATTTATCTGTTGTATCATGTTTATTTTATATTTCTTTGTTTTGTCGCTCAGGCTGGCCCAGCATCATTTTCCGCAGCTCTCCAAGATGACTCGAGGACAGATCTGAATGAGGTCAAAGGTCACCTAGAAATCGCCTTGTTAGAGAAACACTTTTTACGTGAGTACTCTGACCTGACCTACACTGTGTGAAGAGTTTGTTGAAATAAACAATATGAACTGAAGACAAATGAATCAGGAATTTTATGTGGCTCTAATATGAAATCTGGAAATAAGATGTCTCTTCGCTGAGGAAGACTGTGAGATGTGGTTGAAAGCTCCAGAAAAAGCTGAACAGTAAAGAGCAGTCAACAGATTCAGTAACGCTGTGAGACCAGATATCGTCTGGTTCGTCCTCAGTTCAATGCAACTTGACTCATGTTGTCAAAGTCGAGGACGAACTTTCAGGGTCAAAAATATAAATTGCAAAACAGAAGTGTCCCTTTAGTTTTTGATTGGCTTTTGCCATTGTGGCTTCTCACATCAGTTTGGAGTCAAATGCCCCAAAGCACAACAGCATGCTGGGTAATCCGTCAATATCAGTTTTATGTAACACACACACACACACACACACACACACACACACACACACACACACACACACACACACACACAGAGCTATTAATAACCTGCTGACCTCATCTGACCCACACAGGCAAATAAGGACATTATGTTTCTTTCAATAGAACAATTAAATCAAAGTCCCAGTTTAGTGTCTCGTCACTGGTCAGTGTCAGAGGTTATAGAACAGGCAGCAGGGATCTAATAAATGATGAAGCTGATGATATTGATGATGTATTAGTGGAGTTTTCACTCATATTAAAAAAATGACTTTTACATGCAGATTTTTACTGCATATATTTAAAGATTCTTTTACACATAAAAAATGTATTTGCATTTACAGATGTGTGTACAGCTGTGGCCCAATTCAGGGGCTGCATCCCAGGATAGATGCACACGTCCACCTCTGCACAGTATTAGTATTAACCATGTAGTTTCTGGGCAGATTTCATATAATGATGTAATTGACGTGTGTGCTGTGTAATAAGCAAGAAAGGTCCGACTTCAGATGACAGTCTGAAATGTGTGTGTCTTGTTAGAAGTGTGCAATAGTGAAATAATGTAGTATAGTGTGTGAATCTATTTGTGGGATTAAGGATTTGTGCAATTTAGTCGTTAGATTCTCTGTTTTATTTGTATATATGTATACACACAATATTTCCTTTCTATTTTTCTTACTTTATTTTGGTATTTATTGGATATGTAATTGTAGCTGGACACAGCTGTAGTTTCTTTAACCATTTACAAATCTCAGTACAATTGCAAATCTGACTACCCATTTGCAGCTTTCTGTACATATTCACAAATCTGAATATACACACACACACACACACACACACACACACACACATTCAGCTGTACCTTTTCCAGACCAGAGTCGGGTCTGCAGGTTTTCCTTTCAAGCTGCATATAGGACAACCTGTGTGTAGCCTGTGAGGAAATCAAATCAGAAAAGGCACCTGAAGGCTGCCGTCACCTGGCAGAGCGTAAAAATGTCACCTGAGCTGAATCTGCAAACACTTGTGTCCGTTTTGATTTTCCTCGCCAATGCTGACAGCTCAGAGTCTCACTCTGTCTCTTCTCTTCTCGTCTGTTCCAGAGGAGGAGCTGAGGAAACTGAAGGAGGAGTCCAACGTGGACTCGCTGAGACAGGAGCTGGAGAAGGAGCGGAGCAGACGTATGGAGCTGGAGCAGAAGGTCAACGACGCCTTGAGATCCAGGTGGTTATTTAAAAAAAACTTTATTTAATGAGCCGGTTTGAGACGGACAGAGCAGCTTGTTTCCATCTGACCTGACTGACTGATTTTTTTTCTTTCTGCTGGGAAACCTCACAGACTTGAAGACTCACCGTCTCAGTCGCCTAAAGCCCCGCCCCCTCCTCCACCTGCAGGCAGCGGTACAGGTGAGCTGCACAAACTCACTCACCTTAAAGGAAAAGGTCTTCATCTGTGCTTCATGCTCAAGAGGAAATGATTTCTTTTCTTTAAATTATCTCCTCAATGTAACTTAACACACATGTCCACTTTATTAGGTACATCTGTACAATCTAATGGAATCCAGTGCAACAGCTGAGTCATGAAGTCTACATTTACAAATCCTGTTGTAGCCAGTGTTTTTTACCTGAAACCTCCTGGAAAACTGTTTAAAACTGGAATTTCTAACTGTTTTGCAGTGTCACTGAACTGTTGCAACATCACTACATTTTCATATTTTTCCTGAGCTTGTTGAAGCAGTTTGTTCGTTTCCTTTCTTCTGTCTGCTTGTATCTATTCAGTCAGTTTTTGTTTTATTTGTCCAGGTTTTCTGTCTCTGAGCTTTGAATCTTCTAGAACAAAGTCTGGCCAGACCTCGGTGTGAAAACTTGGATAAATGTGGTGAAAACTGTTTCCTTTTTCCCTCCTCAGAAAAACAGAAGGACACTCTGTCTGACAGCTTCCTGAAATGGCTTTATGACCGTTTCGGCGTTTATATCGAAGACTTCCGCTTCCAGCCGGAGGAGAAGACGGTGGAGACGGAGGAGCCGCTGAGTGGGAAGAGGTGAGGAGGAAACAGACGCTGTGAAGTTTAGGAGCTTCGCTTTATGAGTAACAGATACACATTTTACTTAAACCCTTCACATATCTAAACATGTAACCGACTGTGTGTTTGTTTGTTAAAGCTGTATTTGTCTTAAATCTAAATAATTAACTGGTTTCTGCTCCACAGGTTGACTGAAAACATGCGACGACTCAGTGAGTATTTATTTTTTTTCAGAACTGTATTTATTGGCTTTTTGCTCATTTTGATTAACTGAACAAAAACCCTCCCTTCCGTCGCCAACAACACAACAGTCTGAGTAAAAACAGAAACTTAACAAGTGCAATATTAAATATGAATTAATCATTCTAATTAATTATAGATATGGAAAAAATAAATAATTAATTAATTAAATAAAATATAGTTTTGAAGAGATTTTGATGTAGACCTGGTTTGATGTGGTCTACATGGGGAAAAATCACTGAAATCTAAATATTTCTTTTTATTTTGTCTGTGTTTTCACAAAAAGAATAAATGCTTCACAAATGTGAAATGGTCTTTTTAATCAGTCTTTCCACTCTCCCTGTTTATCTAGTCCAGATTTGTAAGTCTTGGTAAAGTGGTTTTTGATCTCGACCCAGTCTGATGTGGTCTTTGTGTTTTCAGATAATAATAATGAAGGTTTCACAAACTTGAATGTGGGTTTTAAACAGCATTAAGGCTTTAACTAGGATGTGTTGACACCTTTACACCATGATAAATGGTGCAAAAAAAGGAGAATAGCTCACTCGCGATTGTCATTTAAGTTTTCCTTAACTTTCCCCTTAACTGCGAAACAGGAAACTTCCGTGTCGTTTAATCCATTAACTATAATAAAATCCTTCCTTTTCAAAGCAGAGTATTTTTGTCTGGTTGAAGACTGTGTGGCTGTGGTCGTTTTCCCCAGCAGAAAATTACACATTCACAGCTCTGCTAAAATTTACAGAGGTGTCCACTTACTTTTGGAAAGATTACTCAAGGTCTTTAGACACTTTATTTAAAATATTTAACAGAGCTGAAGTTTCTCTGTCAGGATAAATTCTCAGTCTGTGATTGGTCAGTTGGTCTGTTGTCGTGTTTTCAGAACGGGGATTCAGACCTGTGACCAACTTCATGAGGAACCTCTCAGCCTTGTCCAGCTGGTACTCCGTCTACACGTCGGCCATCGCCTTCATCGTGAGTCTGCACACACACACACACACACACACACACACACACACATATATATTTATGAATTGATTAAGTTGGATAAATGCACCTTTCACACTTTAAAAAATGTTTGTTTATGTATAATGTAGTTGTAAGAAGATATAAGTGTTTATCTATTTTATGTGTGTGTGTGTGTGTGTGTGTGTGTGTGTGTGTGTGTTTAAATTTAGGTCTACATGTATGCAGCGTGGCATGGCTGGGTCATCCCCATGTTCCTGTTCCTCGCCATCCTCCGCCTGTCTTTAAATTACCTCATCTCCAGGTCAGTGCAAGCCCCGCCCACTCTCTGTCAACCAATCACACAGCCTGAATCAGAACCAAACACAAGAAAGTGACTTTTTCTTTCTGCATCAAGCAAACTTTATATCTTTAAATGCTTTTCCCAAAATTCAACTCAGGAGTAAATAAATAAGTAAAAAAATACTTTACTATGACCATGTCGTAAATCTGAAAATGTAATAACAGTTTAGCTCCAGATCAGCGACACCTGACGTTGATGAGCCTGTGATTCTGAGGTGTGTTCGTACTTAGACCCTGAAACATGCAAATCTAGTTCTGTCTTTGAAGCTTCTTAAGGGGAAATCTGTAGTTTAAGGGGTTTTATGGAAACTTTAAGAGAAAAAAACTGACACAGTCGACTTTTTACATCCACGAACAGACTGAATTAGATGATCAGAAAACAACAAAACCACCTGACTCTCAGTTTGGATAAAAATAGACAAGTGTTGAATGTGAAATTATCTCATATGTACCTGTGTGTTCCCATGATGCACTGCTCTCAGAGGCTGGAGGATCCAGTGGAGCATCGTACCTGAAGTCTCAGAGCCCGTGGTGAGGAATCTGTCTTTACACCTGCACACATGTTACCTCATCAAACATCTGTTTTCAACCTGTTCACATGAAAATGATGCGTTTAAGACTGGGCTGATATCTCAAGGGGATAAAGTTAAGCTAAAAAATTAAAGTGATTGTTTTCGTCAGTTATCATTTATCTTCTGGATGAGTGGTCAGGTGTGTTGAGGACGGTGTCCAGGGGACGTCAGGTGATGTCGGCCTGTGACCTTACATGACTCTGTTTTTCCAGGAGCCTCCTAAAGAAGACCTGACAGTGTCGGAGAAGTTCCAGCTGGTTCTGGACGTGGCTCAGAAAGCACAGGTGAGGCTCTGCGTCACAGCCGACACCTGTGACCGTAAATAACGGAAGCAGAGGCCAAAACAACAAACATGAGAATCTGTCTCCAAAAAAAATATACCAACTCTATGTCAAACAAACAAATAAAAAGACACGTACTAAACCGAAACCCTGAGGATAATGCAACAGAAAATAGAAGCTCACTCTACAGCTTCAGTGATATTCAGACCTGACAAGTTCTCACAAAGCAGCGTTTGGAGCCCGAGGACAGAACGGTGTCAGAAAGACACCCCAGGAAAACAACGAGCTGCAAGAACGTTATTAGTTTCTTATTCAGATCAGACTGAACGACACAAATGACTTTCAAATTCACAGCGTCCTGGAAACTTTACGTCTTTCAAACACAAAATATTGTGAGATTTAAGCTGATGAACTTGTGAGGAGGGAGAAGTTTTGGTGGGTTGTAAAAATTCTCCAACTTAGAAACAACATTTTATAGAGCTGAGCTGCCGCTGTCTGTCCTTGTGTGTGTGTGTGTGTGTGTGTGTGTGTGTGTCTTTGTTGTTTTTCTTGCCTAAAGGGCAAGAGAGACGCCTATGAATTAACACTCAAAGATCCTTGCACAAACACAGACACACAAAGCTGGACACAAACTTTTTTTTGTTTCGTCCTCACAGAATCTGTTTGGGAGAATGGCCAACATCCTGGAGAAGATAAAGAAGTGAGTTTGTCTGCACACACACTTCGCTCCAGGTCAGACAGAGCTGACGGTTCATATACAGATGTTTAATACCGTGTGTGTGTGTGTGTGTGTGTGTGTGTGTGTGCGTGCAGCTTGTTCATGTGGGTGCAGCCAGAGTTGACTCAGAAGCTGTACGTCGGACTGTGGCTGGCCTTCATCTCCTCCTGCCTGCTGCCCTACAAACTGCTGGGATTCATCATCGGTACGTTTTACACACACACATTTAGTCAGTTTATTAGGAACAGCTGAAGCGAAAGTTAACACAACTTTACACAACGGTCCTGCAATAAATTCTCCTGCTTTCATGAAAGTGTTTTATCTCTGTGCTGCTGCTGAACTGGATCTTCTTCCTCCTCCTCCTCTCCCTCAGCTGTGTACGCAGGTATAAAGTTCTTCATCATCGACTTCATCTTTAAGAGCTGCCCCAAGCTGAGGCAGCGCTTCGACACCCCCTACATCATCTGGACTAATCTACCCACCGACCTGCAGCTGAAGGAGCGCAGCAGCACCACCCTGAGCAGACGGGTCAGTCCGACGTCCCACACAACATCCAAACGTACAGCTCGACACGCCACAGCCCAACACGCCACAGCTCAACACGCCACAGCTCAACACGCCACAGCTTCTTCCTGCAGATACTAAGTCAAAACATGCAAAAAATTCAGATATTTTACTTTCAAATTAAAATATCTCTGATTGAGTTTGAAGTCATCATGAGATCTAACCCCTCTACCAGTGGAACAGTTCTTACCGGTTCTTACAGGTCCCAGTTGCTGGTCTCAGGCCAGTCTGGTTTCAGTTCTCTGAGTTGTTGTGTTTTTCTCTCTCAGCTGTCTGAGTGTGAACAGGTAGGATCCTGTGTGTGTGTGTGTGTGTGTGTGTGAATTTACAGTCACAGTGTAGAGGTCAGCTGCGTGTGCTGTAGTTAGAAACGTAGAGTCGTCAGTTACTGGATAAAACCAATCAGCTGCTGATCAGTAGTGATCATGATAGAGTGAGAAATCCCAACAGTTCTGCTCCTCTATAGATTTTAATCACCCTGTGACCTTTGACCTTTCCTCTAGGACAGTTTCAGGTTAGATATCACCTGAATTTTCAGGTGTACCTCTTTTAGGACCTGGTGCCAAAGTTCAGGTGAGATAGGATACTGTGAATAAAGTTATGTCTTCCTCTTCTTCTTCCACCAGTTTTTAAGGCTGATAACTTTTCTATATTGATATTTGAGAGTTAAAAAAATCTGATATGAAAACATCATTAATTTTCTTTACATAAACCGTAACACAAACAGTTTTGATAAAGTTCCTTTTTAACTTGTGACAAAGAAATAAGGTGAGCAGGACATTTTACTGCTTGAAGAGTGACACTAATCATATTTTGAAGCATTTCTCCAATTTTCAGGTTATTATTTTTTCATTTTTCCAGATTGTTGGTTTTTCCTTCCGGCTGCCTTATTAAACACTTCTTTAAAACAGAGAAGCTAAATTTAATATGAAAACTTCTTAGAAACACATTCATTTACATGACATTATTTATTCATCTAATAATATGCAGAGGTCATATTTTAACAGCAACACTGAAACAAAGTTTAAATGAAGCTGATAATTCTTTCGAACAGCTGAGACACACCTGGGCAGGTGATTTGTTCTTGTTGATCTTCAGGTCTTCATTCTCGGACTGCAGTGATGTTTAGGATGCTGCCACCTTAACACCTCACCTGCTGCTGATTTACTAATCCAGTCGTCCCACCCCTCCCCTCCCCTCTCTCTCTTTACCCACCTTGATCCACCTGCTCAGGCTCCTGTGGGTCGGGGCAGCCTCAGCGCAGCAGCTCCTCTGGGTGCTGGCCGGGACGAGGACGGAGGACGTTACTACAGCACCAAGAGAGGAGCGTTTCACGAAGTCTTCAGCCTTCCGGAGAGTGAGCGCCCCCTGACAGGTGAGGAAGGAACTGGTCAACAGGTAAAGCTTTTCAGTGAAACATCTTAAAGGTCCATCCAGTCTAAAGGTAGATGTCCATGTGTTTGTGATTATAAAGCAGGTCTAGGTTCTATATTAATACTGTGAAACTATCAAAGCCTCAGTCCACAGAGAAATGCACACAGCCTGTATTCAGAAACTGAGCCTTAAAACCAGCCGTCAGGACTTCTGCAACTTTGTGATGTCACAACAAAGCAGTCACCACTCTCAGCCTTTCCCCAAGCCCCGCCCACGTGGACCCACCATCCAACGTTGCAGGATTTGGTTTCTCTGAGTGTTTACCTGAAATCTGTCATATTTTAATTTGATCACTCAGAGAACAGTCAGCCAATCAGAGGAGAGACTCAGATCCTCTCTTCTGATTGGCTGACTGACCTCCAGAGAGAAGCCTGAGAGAGGAGGTGTAAAACTACACTGAGATGGTTTTTGGCTCTTAAACCCACAAATATATCTTCTGATTGACCTTTAACCTGCCATTTATTATACTCCTGAGTCTTTAATTATAAAGAACAAAAATAACTGACAGAAAAAAACCCAGGAAACATTGAGACAAAAAACATCAGTCTCCACTTGAGTCTCATGTTAGAGATTCATAGACAAGAGTTTCACTATCGCAAGAATATTTTTTAAGTTTGAGCAACAGACTAAATGACTTTATGGATCTGCTTGTCGAGCTGGACCCAAAACAACCTGATACCATCAGATGGTCCTGGACCTAAATAAACCTGAATTTTTACCGTGACATAAGTACAACATATTTTAAAATCGTTGTGTTGTTGTTTCAGTGTGTGAGAACGGCTGGCGCTGCTGCCTCATCAACAGAGACAGGAAGACACCGACGGACTACATCCGCAACGGCGTCCTATACGTCACCGAGAAGTAAGTCCTCCGTGATTCTGATTCTGGATTCAGGCTGTTGGACTTCATGCAAACAGTAATTGGTTTGTTTGTCCGTTTAACATTTTTTTATTAATATTTTGTTATAAAATGTTTCATCATGGTCTTTATTTTCAGAGTTTATGTTTTTATTAAGTTTATGTTTCATTGTCATTATGGGAAAAATATTTTTCAGTTTTGATGATTAGTTGTTTCAATATATAGAAAAATTTAAGCGCGTCAAAGCGGACAGGCATAGAGGTCCTGTATCTGGGCTCCAGCTGGTCCGGGCTTGGTGGTGCGATGTAGGGGAGTCTCTGATCTCTGGTCTCTGGTCTCTGAACGTGTGTGTGAACGGGGATTAACTGAATCTCCTCTGCCTCCTCAGTTATCTGTGTTTCGAGAGCTCCAGCTCCAGGTCTGGATCCTCCAAGAGGAACAAAGTCATCAAGCTGCTCGACATCAAAGAAATCCAGAAGGTAGGCACAGTCTCTGTCCGCTCTGTGGCTGCCTCATAAAATATATATAAATATATAAGGTAAATTTTTTCCAGTTTCTCCTGTTTATTGCCCGTTTGATTACTGATTGGTTCCTGTTTCTTGTTTAATACAGAGCTGAATCATAATGACTCTGCTCTGGTCTTTGTGAAAACATGAAACATGCTCCTGGTGTTTACTTTCTTATATTCTGAAACAATATAGGATTTGATTTTGCCCTCTCTGCCCCTCACAGTACAAAGTTTTGTCGGTGCTGCCCGGATCTGGGATGGGCATCTCCATAGCAACGCCATCCACCCAGAAGGTAAGAGCTCGGTGGGAGGAGCCTCGACCGCAGACGGCGCAATGATTTGATCTGAAGTTAAAGTTAAAATGTGTTCACGCTTCTGTGTAGAGAAAATAAAGTCACAGTGAAACCAGGGCGGAGACTTAACATCAGTGGTGGAATAAATATCCACATCCTTTACTTAAGTAGAGGTACTAATAACACAGTGTAAGAATAGAGTCTAAATATTACTTAAACCTGAAATAACTGATTTTATTGTAGTTGCTGTGAATATATCCTCGACACATCATCACCTTTATAAAATAATCCTATGTTTTGTATCTAAAATCTATATTTTGTGTGTACATTTTAAAAGCTGATTTGACTGTAATTACAAGCAGCTGAGCCTCTGACTTGTAATTCAGAGTCAGAGATATCACAGACGATCAAACTGTTGAGACAGAATGGCGGGAAATGCATCACCACCAGCTGATCTAGCTCATTCTATAGGAGCTACACATTGTTTGTTTGTAGGGTAAAGGTTATGCTTCAAGTACAAGGCTGTTTTATCTGATGTGACTACAAGGTCAACACCACGGCTAACAACGCCAGAATAACTGATGAACACTCCCAAGTGAGAATAACAGGTGTTACCTGTTCCTCCCATTGTGTCCATGTTGTGTGAATGTAGCATCAAACCAGACTACAGGTCCTATCAGCAACTGTGTGGGTGTGTAGAGCCTTTAATGTAACGAGTAAATACATCTGGAAAATAAATGTAGTGGAGTGAAAAGTGCAATATGAATTATTTAGTTGTATAACATTTGAATACTTAAGTACAAGTGGACTACATGAGCATCAGAGTGTAGAGAAAAGCTTCCTCTGAATCTCACGTTCCCTCTGTTCTGTTGCAGCCAATGGTTTTCGGTGCTATGATGCACAGAGACGAAGCCTTCGATGCCATCTTCACTCAGTACAACAAGATTCTGGGAATCGCCACAGCCACCAGCCCAGAGACATAGTACCACCCTCACAATATGGCCGCCTTCACACAACCTCTGGATCTGTTTCACTGTCTTTTCCACCATCTCCCAGCAGCTCCTGACTTCAGTTTGAGCGGCTGCTCTGCTTTATATGATCTGGGTCATTTCATCAGACATCCATCTAAAACACTGAGATTACATTAGTGATTTATATTAAATAAGCTGATTTCATGTCAGAATCAGCCAAACCAGTAACAGTCACTGTTGTTAAACACTTTGACATAAATCTCCCTCAAAAGAGTCCATTATATGTTAATCATGAATGTTAATTTACAGTAAATTCTCAATATAAAATGGTATTCAAATAATTACTAAAACAAAAAACAAATTAAAGGTCCCATATTTTACACCTTTCCTGTGATTTCAGTGTTGATGAAACGCATGAACTGTTTTTTGAGTGATCAAATAAAAATATAGCAGATTTCATAGTTGTGACATCACAAAGTTCCAGAAGTCCTGACGGCTGGTTTTAAGGCTCAGTGTCTGAATACAGGCTGTGTGCATTTCTCTGTGGACTGAGGCTTTGATACTTTCACAGTATTAATATAGAACCTGGACCTGCTTTATAATCACAACACATGGAAACAATATGGGACCTTTAATGTTTGGTAAAGAACATTGAGGAATGGTGAAATTACCTGTGCTATAATCAGAGCTACAGGTACTGTGTAAGCCTCACCAATCTGCTGAAAACACTCTCTCCGTTTACCACTGATACTCTTCTTATTCACTGATTATTTCCTGTTGCTTCTACGTAATCAGTTTTTAAATTATTCTCAATTAAATGCAACTCTTCCTGTTTCACATTAAAAGCAGCTCAAAGGGCAATAATCCTTATCTCACTTTTAATGTGAAAATATCTGCAGGGAAACAGCTCAGAAACTGTTTTTTTTTTTTTTTTTTTTTTTTTTTTTTTACTTAATTTCTTTTGTTCACACAGGAAAAATCAGTGGTTTACAGTCTAATAGATGCAACAGTACAATGGGAATTGATGGAGTAGCAGATACTGTCTGCAATTACTGCAAGTTGTGTCATTTCAGTTTATTTCTATTCAGGATTGTTACATTCGTTCTAAAATAGCACATATAAACGATTTAAAAACAAATTTGTGGAATTCAAGCTTAGAATTTCCTTCGAAGTTCACGAGTGATCCAGACCTGTCACGAGTCATGAACACATAGCCCACCTTTAATGGGAGGAAACACTCTTTTGCCTTAAAGATTATAGTAGATGAATCTGAATGAATTTGGAGCTTAAATATGACATAATTAAAAAAATATCTGCGACAAACTAAATGCAAAATTAATATTCATCATATTGTCATCATCACGACTGCCAAGGTACTGAGAGTGTTTTTAGATTTTAGTATTTTCATTGGCAGTTTCTTCACTGCAGCTTCTACGTTTCTCTCGCTGCCTCAGGTTCTTCCTGCAGTTAAAACACCTGTAACATCACCTGCTGTAATATCCTTGAGTCTAATATCTCACTGAGGCTTTTTTAGCATCTAATTTAATGTAGCCTAAACCCCCTGATGACTCGTCACTTACAGATGCACTATTATTACCGTTTTCTGAATGTGCTGGGTCCTTTTATACGACTCACTCTGTTAAATTTTTATGTTCTTGTTTGCTGATTTCTGGATGCAGTCTTGAAGCTCCACAGTGTGCAGTTCTTTTCACTCTTGTTTGACATCTTTGTGAATGAAAGGCAGCCTAATATGGACATTTTAGGGATGTGGATTATGCTAGTGATTAAATCTGATAAATGCGCACGTCTTCATGAACAGATTGTGTTCATCAGTTTAAAGGAGCAATTTAGGAAAAGTTTATGCAGTTAGGAGAGTTCGGTGAATCTGACTTGAAACACTCGTACGAAGAAGCTGAGAATTTTAGAACAAATATACAAAACGTTTCTGCACAAGGCCCATTGTGTTAGTTCTGAAATCATTTCTTGATTAGAAGAAAATCACAGCAATTCGCAGTTGAGCAATTGATCCCTTTGCAATTAATCATTTATGTCAAAAAATTCAAAACTCCAACCTTTATGTGGTTGTGGCTGCTTTTCTCTGTTTTATATCCTCGTAAACCGATTACGTTTGGGTTAATGTTCTGTTGGTCGGACAAAGCACGACATTTGAAGACGTCACTTCAGACTGACAGAAACTTGGATAGACGTTTTTCAATATTTTGACATTTTATAGACTAAATGGTTAGTTAATCTTAGCTGCAGCTGTACGAACAGTACTGTATTGACATATATAAAACCTACTGAACTTAAAAGTAGGGCTGCAGCTAAAAGTTATTTTCTAATAATACTGGTTAGCTGATTATTCACTCAGTAAAGTTTTGGTCTTAACAAAAAGTCAGAAACTGGTGAGAAATGTCCGTCCTAAGACAATGCCATCAGTTATTTTGTTTTGTAATAAAACAGAGAAAAGCAGCAAATCCTTACTTTGTAGGAACTGGAGCTGCAGAGAGGTGTTTCTCTCTGGCGAAAATGAATAATTAGAAATCCAAATAACTGTGAGATCCAGGCAGCGACTTTCAGTACTCCAGTGTCCAATGTCCTTACACTAGTTATACAGTGGAAAGTTCACTACACAGTCCGTTAGTGCTCAAATTAATACTCAGTTTTTTTAAACATATTCCAGCTATATTTGAAAAAAATAAAGATTTCTTTTGGACTGTGGTTTTTACAGTGTTGTTCGCAGATAAACATGTTTAAACCTCATTAATTTAGTGTCTTCAGGGAATTGTAAAAACTTTATTAAATGACTCTGTATTGTACTTGACAGTTAAGCCTTACAATCAGTTAATATTACAGTACTGTTGTTTTTTTTATGTGGTGGCAAGAGACTGTTTGTATTCTATATGAATGTTTTACAACCATTTTCTGTGCAACATTTAATGTAAACCAGAAAATTAATCTCAGCTTCTTAGTTTTTTTCTTATTATCTTGGCTAAAAGCTCATAAGTTAACACTAGCAAAACAGATACAACCTGTAATATTGAAGTTTTGTCTAATTATTTTGTTTAGCTTAATTTTTAAAAGTTAAGGTTTTTTTTTTACAATCTAGAAGCTAAATCAAAAAAACTTTTTGTTTCAACTTTAGCTTCTCTCCCAGCTCAAAACTAATCAGCTAAAGCTAAACAATTCAAAACAACACAGTGACTTCAAGTGCAAGGTTTTTCTGTCTTTCTTAGCCAATAAGCTAAGAGGCTTTAAAAAAGCTGAAATATTTAAGTTTTTTTTTTCCTGATCTTTTTAACTGCTGTTTTAAATATTCTACGGTCAAAGCTAATAAGCTAAAGCTAAACAATTTAAAACAACACAGTAGTTTGAAGTGCACGTTTTTTTTCTAATCACAGTTCAGGTAGCTTTTGGATATTGAAGTTTTTTCCTTTCTATTTAGCTCCTGTTTTAAAATGATGCTTATTATTGCTTGCCTATTGTAAAGCTAATTGGCTAAAGCTACAGTAGCTAAAATATAGATTTTTTTTTTTTTTTTTTTCTTTTTATTTTCCCTTAAGCTTTTTTTTTTTTTTTTTACTTTGTACGGAGCCAGCGACTGTCCTGGATTGAAAAAAACAGAACTATGGTCACACAAATTGTTGCTTTCACACTGCTGTCAAGGTGATCTAAATGAAGCACTAGGATGTGAAAACTACTTTTGATTTTGGACAGAAATGTATTTAATATACTTTAGATCTTACTTTTCAAATGCTGTAAACATTTTTAAACATGTATTTTTGGTTAATTTGATAGCAAGATTATTGTTTTTTTGTTTTTTTATCTCTATGAAATCTTTCAGGCTTTTTAAAGTTGACAAATCTGCAAAATCATCATCTATTCCTAATACCGCTGCTCTCTAACTGTATTTTTCGGTTATTCTGAAAGCTGAAACACCAGCATTTATAACTTTTATTTCATGTCAAATTCACTTTAACAATTGACTGACATTTATTTTCATTATTGAATAATGTTCCAGCTATTTTCGAGGTTAGTCAGTTAATTGTTTGGTCTACAAAACATAAGAAGATATTTCCACACGTACAAGGTGATGGCATCATAGGTCTTGTTTTATCCGACCAACAGTCCAAAACCCAAAAATGATTTACTTCACTATAATGTAAGACGAATAAAACTCTGAAAATCCACATATTTGAGAACTTGGAACTATTGAATGTTTGACATATTTGCTTGAAATGGACAAATTATTAGTTGCTTATCAAAATAGTTGCTGATTAATTTTCTTAATCAATTATTGACTAATATTTGCAGATGCAATTGTAATTAACTTGTTACAAATGTTTTCTTTTGACCAAAACCAAACCATCCAAAATGAGGGCCGGTGTCTTTTTAGCTCAATCAACTTCACACTAAAGCTAAAATAGATGATTAAAAATTGTCTTCCCCAAATAAAACAGCCGCTTTAAAGAAAGTAGTTTCTTCTGGAGTTGTATCAAAATTTTAATAAAAAAACAAACAAACACAGTTTAATGAGTAATCTCACTGTCAGTTTTTGTTGTGATCAGGGCAAAGCTCTTTCATTGCCAAATCTTAAGCAGTTTTAATTTTTTTTTGCTTGTTAAAATGTTAACGTGTTCCTTTTTGCAATATAGACACCAGTCGTTAATGCCATATTGCCTCATTTAAACTTTTTGTTTGGTGCATTAACTGAACGTTTTTAACTCCTGGTCTTCCTTTGTTTGTGGTTTCATTTTTTTTTGAAGTTTCATAAGTGCTGTTGACCTGTTGTATGTATCAGATGTAAGGGTTTTATAAAATGGCGTCATTGTACAAATAGGTGTAAAGTTTTTAAATGAAATGACATTTGTTGTTAAAATGTGTTGTACATTTTTTTTAATTTAAGTAAAATCAAATGTCAAACACTGACACGTGTTGTTGTTGTTGTTTCTGTGCAGTACCGGCTCCAGCCTGTTGGTGTCACTATCTGGAGGTTGGACTTTCTCGTAAACACCACATTAATTTTTATGTTTATAACAATCTTGCTTTAATTAATGTCAAGCTTCAGGCCGTCATTAACAACTCAACAATAACAAAACAAACATAACCAGACTTATTTACATTACTTTTCTGTTGTTTGGTTCAACATGTGTTAGTTATTTTCATTAAACTGCTGACGAACATTTCTGCTAACTGCTGTTAGTTATTTAATGGAAGTTCAGAGTTTGATTCTGTCATAATGTTTTACTGTCTTCAGTATCGGCAGGGAGGGTTTTATTATCATACATGGCAACAGCAGAAGTTTCTGTTATTAATCATTTGCTTTTCCTCTCTGCATTTCTAGTTTTATACAACACTAAACAACAAATACAGCCAGTAACTTATTAACCCAAAATACCGTCTTTTTCCACAAACCTTTCCTCTTACAGTTGAAAACCATGTGTACTGGCAGCTCTAATGTTATAAAACTAGAAAGAGGAAGGTAAAAACAGAACTACATTTTCTGCTGTTACCACTACTGTATTCCCACTATATATTTATGACACAAAGTATTTGCATAAAGAATAAATGCTGTAAAAGGTTAAACTTACTTCAAATCTAAACATTCATACACGTTCTAAATTAAGAAATTTGTGGCTTTTTTTTTTTCTTTCCATAAGGTGTGTTGAGTCCTGGTGTTATTTCACTGTTCCTCTGTCATGACTGATAAGGACTCACAGCTGATAAATCATCATTAGAATTTATTATAGGTGGTTCCCGCCTTGTCCTTGTCTTTCCGCTCATCTCACAGATCAGAGGTCAGTTCTTGATCACCATCCGAGTCCTCTGCTGAGTCCCCCATCTTCACCCCGAGTCCACTATCCAGATCTGCATCACCAAAGACGACCTTCCGGGATTTTACTGGTGGGTCTTCGTATTCTCCCTCCTCCCTCCTGCTGGATGACTGTTCAGCGTCTTCCTCCTCGCTGTCGTCCTCTCTGCTGTCTGGGATGATAACCACCTCCTCCTTGGCGTTGGGGTCGATATCCTCCTTAAACCAAACCGACTTGTATCCCTCCTCAATGCGCCTCTCCTTAGTCAGGATGGGTTTCACCTCTTGATCACTGTCAGACTTGTCTGAGCTCGCCTGGCTGGTATTGTCAGAGGGGAGGAGGGTGTGCAGTGGTGCTGAAGACTTCATGATGGCCTCTGTGCGCATGTGGTCCTCCATTGCTTTCCGTGGCTCTCTGCCAGCCATTCTGCTCCCTCCCTCTGGGCCACCAGAGCCCATGCTTTGATCGTCTTCATCGTTCTGGAAGGCCTCGTTGGTGTACTGGATGCCCTCCTTAGGACCGCCTGCACCTTGACCCAGCTGTGGAAAGACAATACAATCAGGGAAAGAAAACAAGGGCATTTGTATGTGGCTTCTAATGGACATTTGCTCTCAAAGTTAATCTTTAAGACTGTGAGTCTGACAGTACTCCTGGAGCTTGGATTGAGTTGTTGCCCTTAAGCTGTAAGTCAGGGAGCAAAAGTCTTCCATGCTCAGTGAACATTACATTTATTTGGCACTTTTATCCAGGGAAATTTGAGTTTTTCTATAGACATATAAAAATGTTCTGCTATTTTATTTCTTAATTAAGAACACAGTTGAAACACAAACTTCATAGGTAATAGTCAACCTGTTACACCTCCTGAGCCGTAGCCAACCTCATTGATTACACAAGAGATTGATTGGTTGCAGCCTGACTCTGCATGGCGAATACTAATATGTGTCTCTGGCTATTTTAGGTAAGTATATTATAAATCCTCTTGTCCAGAGGTAAACCACCATTTCAGTTATTACTGGACTGCCTGTTCTATCACCTACCCAACAGTAACCCACTAATTTTACTGGTAAACTATGCTTTTATTAAAGAGAAGCTGTATTTAAAATCCATATGAGATGGTGTTCTTGAAGTCAAAGCTAACAGTCTAGAACAGTGATTGTTAATTGGCCGCCCAAAGGCTACATACTGCCCCCCCAAAGTTTCCCATTCAACCCCATATTAATGAATTCCAAAATTAGAGGAGGAAAATGCGTTTGGGTATTTAAGACTTCAAGCTTTTCTTTTTCCTTCCTAACCTGACCGGTAGTAATTATAGGGATATGTCACTTTAAGCATGTCACTTTACCGAAGTATGCAATAATCAGGAAGGGGCACGGATGAGTCTGGAGGTTTAGAAAACATTTGTACCCGCCCTTACTCAGAACACGTTAACAAACTGAACTCACAGAGCTTCGAAACATGTTGGTTTCGTAGATCTTTCTCCAGTCTGCTTTATCCCTCCGCAGGCGATGGGCGAGCACCCCAATGACCACCAGACAGATAAGCAGCAGGGCACCCAGGGTCGCACCAAGTGCTGCCATTTCCACCCACCCATAGGCACCAGAAGGTAGGATCACTGCAAGAACAAAGGTCACTCAGTTAAGGTAAGTCTGTTTAAATCTGTTTGAAACTTTTCAGAAGTAAGTGCTATCACTGCACAACAAAGCATTGCTCTTTGTGGTTGGTCTCTTTGAATGTCAACAAGACACCTTTTCTGGTCAAATTAGACAGCTCTTGAAAATGTTAAAGACCGCAGTGAACCTTTACATGAACTTAGAAATGGATTATTGTGTCTTCTGGCCTGGTTGCCATTTCACACTAACTAGAGAAAGGTAAGTTTTGGTATCCTGGGGATGATTACTCTCACCTTTGTTGCTACCTACGCTTTCCCTTTAAGGGACAATATTTTATATGACAGAGAAGCTACTGCGAAAAATGTGTGACCACCTGTGGCAGGCTGAGCTGTGCTGGCAGTGGAGACACTTCCTTCACTGGTCATACTAGGATTAGTGGTTGAAACACTGCTGGTGGTGGACGCGATATCTTCAGTTGTCTTGCTGTCGGTGGTGGATTCCGCTGTGGCCGTTGTGGTCATAATGTCTGTAGTGCTTAGAGGCAAACCTGTGGTGGTTAAACCTGGGAGGAGAGCATATTTTGAAGCATAGTGGTTTCACCTCACGTCCCTGTTTCCTCTGAACCTAAAAAGGTGCTTCAGACCAGACACAAAGTGAATTTTGCCTTGATTTGGCTTCAAAAAGCCAATAATCTTGACAATACAGACTCTAGCTAGCTGACTGGGTTCCTGTGTCTTTGTTTGGTGACAGTTCAGTCCTCAGCCCGTACACAAGAAAATATCAAATTTACCACAATATATACACACAACTGCACATAATGCAATGTGCAATGAAGCAAGCAATGAAGAAGCAATGAACCCCGCACTCTATAACGCTATAGAGCATTTACTTAAAGAAACACTACAAATCAACTATAATTGACCTTTGCAAATGCTGTATCTGTAATAAAATTAGTGCGAACAGTGTGCAGGAATTCAACCTCTTCTTTTAAATAACTTTGCTTTGAAAGGCACACCTGTTGCCAGCAACATGGAGCGAGGTAAAAAGGCCAGGAAGAGAAACTTCAATGACAATGACGAGGCTGTATTAACCGATGAAGTATAAAACCAATTTGTATTATTCAACATTAAAAAGAAATGGTTCAATTTGAATTTGATCATCGACAAAACAGAAGTAAATGCCACAGGAAGAGGGCAGTGTAACCCTCATCATTCCAGAGAGCTTCTTGTGCGCTAGATTGCTGTAATGCTCCTTTTCTACCACTAGAGTGCACATTCTCACACGCAAGAAGAAACAAATAAATCTCATCCCTTGAAAGATGAGTGCCCACAACTGAAAAACTGAGCATATAAACATTTGATAAATTAGGCCTTCACTTGTTTCCATTATTATTTCTAGTTTATCTCCTTGTTTTTCCCGTCTGTAAATGTTCATGATGTGGAGTCATACTGCTTCACAACCCTTTTGTACATGTTGAAACATGCTCAACCCATGCACATGCGCCTTTACCTCTGTGTAGTTTAAACAGACTTTGCTGGTTCCTTCTGTATTAGCTAAGCTGATGAAAACGCTGCCAAACGCTTTCAAACAACTGCGCTAAGACTGGATGAAAAGGTCTTTGTCCACATCCAAATGATCTCTGATGAGGTTTGTGGTGACATCCAAGCAGACCAACCACAGGACTGTGTGACTGTGTGTGTATGGTACATTTATACACAAATCAAAAAGGTAACTCAATCGACAGGGGAGGGTCAGGCTTTGTCTCAGTCTCACTTATGAGGCAATACCCAGGCACTAAATTTACATCCTGGTTCTTCTGGTTGAAATTAAGGTACATTTTCGTAAACTTTTATAAAAATGTTCTTGTGCTCCCTCCTGGAAAAGGTCTGTGGTGGAAAAAGGCCAATTGTCAACCTGAAATTGATTAAAACCAAAAGGCATCAGAGCCAGAGGGTTTGTTTTTAGTGGTTCCTACCTGTTTTTACCTCCACCATGAGCTGAGCTGTAGCTGATTCATCATTAGACGTGTCATTTGCCACCACCTGGATGTGTAAAGATGAAGTCACATGCTTAAAAAAAGAAAATAACTTATCAATCAGTCACTTTAACTTCCATTAGATCTGTTAACTCACTTGCAGGGATAATATGTCCTCTGGGAGATGCTTAGTCATGAATAAGCGGCCGTCAATTATGGAGAAATCACTGCTCCCAATAATGGAGTAGGTGACGTAGGGATTTATACCCTGTTTGAACAGAAATGAAAGGGTTAGTGCTGCACATCATGTCGACAGAAAACTGGAAAACCTTGACTGAATTGAGCAATATATGGACTCTGGAGTCAGTGTTTTACCCCAGTGGTAGTGTAGTCATCGTCTGTGGCCAGGATCTGCAGCGGCTTGTCCTTGTCCTCCAGGTCCATAGCCATGGAGCCCACTGCAGTGATGATGCCTTCGTAGCGAGGTCTCTGAAACTGTGGAGGATTGTTGCTCTTCTCCTGAACACTGATTGTGACAGTGGTGGTTGCAAACTGATGACTGTTCCTCCTCTGGGCAGCCTAGGAGAGGTTTTCTTGTTTTTAACCACAGAGAACAATGGTGGAAGTACATTTACACAGGTACTGTACTCAAGTACAGTTCTGAGGTACTGGCTACTTATGCTTTTTTGTTTAAATAACCATTCGACGCCCAAATAGGTCCAAAACTTTCCCAAACAGAAAAAAAGGGGAAAAAAGTCCATCAAATGATTATAAATGTGTGTATCAGAATTTAGCTTTTTCTTTCCTCTCCCACTAATAATCTCATGACCCCTGAGATTTATCTTGTGACCATTTGGAGGGGCCTGACTGCTTGGCCTCCATAAAATCTTACAAGCAATTGCTTTAATGTTTGTTTTCATGTGTAAGACAATGCACTTTCATGCTAATTCAAGCAGGCTTGACAATGTGAGTTGGGCTGTCTATTATTCATTTTATACATAGAAAACTGATGAGGGTTACTTGGACTAAGTGTCATGTGTATTTGATTATGGAATATAAAATCTTCTTCATGTCATTTCAAACATTATAATAATCATATAAGTATGACAGAGGACATGATTCAGTGTTTTGTTTGTTTAGTATACATGTTACGACAGCTTGTCCCTCTCAGTTCACTCTATTACAAACTCAAAGGGCCATTTGGTTGCAGCATTGAATAAAAGCATGTGAAACTTTTTTGTATTTACCAGCACTGTCAGAATGATTGAATCCAGTTTGTGGGCCGGCTTC
Organism: Trachinotus anak; assembly: GCF_046630095.1. Lineage (NCBI taxonomy): Eukaryota > Metazoa > Chordata > Actinopteri > Carangiformes > Carangidae > Trachinotus > Trachinotus anak. The sequence goes on along the minus strand of NW_027273853.1, from coordinate 26,828,793 downwards.
AGCATGCTGATGTTCCCCGTGTTTCCGTTGATCTCAAACAGATTCTCATTATTTCCTAAAACACAGACAGGCTGAGCTGCTTCTATCTGCCAATAATCAACAGCTTACGACGGCAGACAGAAAAAACAAACCACTTTTTGTTTGTTAGAATCCGAGCTGCTCACCACTCAAAAATGAGTATGTTATTTCCTCATTTATCCCAGAGTCTCCATCAATGGCGTAAAGTGGTCCTGGTTTCAGCGGTAACACTCCAGTCTGCAGAAGAGAAAACACTCTCATCATCAAGTATCTAATAGAGTGGTTGAAGAGGTGGAAACACAATTTATAAGCTGTATTGAGCCACAGTCTGATCCATACAACATGCTTGTGATATTGTCTAAAAGCATCTGTTACTAGCTGATCTGAAAAATTTAGCAACTTCCAGAAACGGACAATGTGACAATCATGCATACTTTACACAGTGATTGATTAAGATGTCAAAGTACGGGTTTGATTTGAAGTTCCCTCTCCAGCTCTTCTTTCATTCTTCACATGACCACATTAGTCACTTTTCATATGAACATCTTTCCAACACCATGAAACTTCTCTGAGGACAGACTCTTATCCCCACTGTACGGTGGCCCTAAAAGCTCAGCACACTGCAGTTTAAGTTTTGTGATTCTGTTGTTGAATTGATGACAGTGATGGCTTCATTTGCATGTTAATCTATGTGCCTGTGTTTTCTGAAATTGGCTTGTGTTGAGCTTTCAGGGCCACTGCACTTCAGGGAGGCAGTGGGAAGAATCCAGTGTTCAGAACAGGTAGAAACATTTCGGCTTTAGACATGGTTGACCACAAAGTGGTCCAACCCAACATGTAGTCAGTGAGCTTGCTGATACAGTTCAGTATTTATGCTGGACTTTAAAGATCTGCACCTCTTGTTCGTTTAGGACGACCCTGCCTGTGTAGCCGGTGCTCTGGCAGATCATAGCCCCTCCCACGTCGTGCATGGTGCAGGGCTGGAACCATGGCGGCCTGTTGTCGCTGTCTAAGATGTTGACCAAGATGGTAGTGGTGGCAGTAAATGAATCCCCGCCCTCTGTTGGTGTCAACGGTGTGTCCTGGAGAAAAAACAAAACAATTGAAACCTGATTATTTCAGCACAATACAGTCAGCAGAGGTCTGAGAAACTGGACTGAAACTAGTCTCACAAGGTATAGCTTTAGTGAGACTAAATATTTAACGGAGGCTTTTCTCATTTTAAAGCCCCTAAAGTGTTTCCTTATGACATTTAATATGAATGCAAGAATATGTGTAGTAATAAAAATGTATTTTAGAGGGAAAAGCTTAGTTATTGTTGGTGTAAAAGTAAAAAAAACTTGGCTAATCTGCTTCTTCAGAAGTGTGTGGGTGTGGGCTGATCAGATTTGATTGACAGTGCTGGCATCATAAGCAAACAGTGGCACAACTGTCATTAGATTTTGATTCAAATCCAGTTTAGTGGAGAGAAATGCATGACCTCCTTTTTCAAAATGATAATTACCCTCTACAAACCAGTGAGAAGAGCAGTAACAAAACAAAAAATACACAAAATCTCTCATGTGAAACGACCAAAACTACTCTTCTACTTTCAATTTTATATTCATGTGGGATCCCATCACATATAATAAGAAGGTGATTGAGAAAATATGTTCTGAGGGTCCTATAGTTACAGTTATAGTGAAATAAAGATGTTGCTCAGCTCTTCCCCAACAAAGTATGTGGACAGGAGGAGCTGGGGCTCAAACCCTACAACTTGTGGATAACTCCCTCAACATGTTGTGTCATATAGATGCCCCAGTCTGAACTGATATTTGAGAGAACATTCCTGAGAGTGAGACACTTCATCAAGATGGAAGAAAGAGATCAGTGTTTAGAAACAGCAGTGAGCAGTACTCACCTGAGCGGTCAATACCAGACGGACATTTTTGACTTTGTCATAGTCAAGAGGCGTCTTAACGAGGAGGTCTGGGTCGGTAGGTGACCTCAGTTCAAATTCGTTCTGCAGAATTAAACATAACAATAAAAACGGTTAAGATCTGCCTCTTAAGAGTGCAATATAAGCTGCAGTCTGTGTGCTAAGCTAGGCTAAACACATCTTAGAAGCCAATATCCAAACAAAAGACAAGTAAACATGATGTCTTACAGCTTCAGATGTCAGTCTGTAGTAGAGCTGATTGGGTTTGTCTAAGTCTGTGGCAGCGAAGTGGCCCACGGATGTTCCTACAGGAGACATCTGGGACAAAAAGGTACGTAAAGTATGTTGCTTTTTTAAAAGTAGAATACAGATTTAAAAATCTACTATAGTAGTGGGTTAGCTTGAATTGACCAAATAACAGAGAAAACAAACAAACCAAAAAACTATAATTTTTAACAATAATTCCTGTTTAATCAAAGGCATTTATCAGACTCTTACCTCGTAGACACTGATACGGTAGGGGTTCTTGTCAAAGACTGGAGGGTTATCATTTAGATTGATCAAAATTACAACAATGGTGAGCTTCTCCTGGAAACACAGAGACACAATACATGTTTAAATTATGCATTTTACTGATATTATCTAATTATTTATATGTAACTTATATGATGTTAAGTGTTATGAATATGGAATAAATCAAAGACACAGAATTCAGACCTCCAAAGAGCCTGACTCTGAGAAGTTTGCACTGTGGGGCAAATAGAAAACCTAAAACTTCACCATGAACCTCTACAATCTTTGAAAAAAACCCTGTAAAACTGCTACAAATATCTCAAGAACCTCCCTACACTAGTATAACATTTTTCAAAAACCTGTACAGGCTCCTCAAGCATATAGATCCCTCCCCAAGCACCTGAAGAACCTCCTTATGAACCTTTACAACTTTCTCAAGAATCTTTAATACCTCTTCTAGCACCTGGAGAACTTCCTCAAGCACCTTTACATATTTTTCAAGAATGTGTACAGGCTCCTCAGGCATCTGTATAACCTCCTAAAGAACCTGTATGATCTCCTCAAGCACCTGGAGAACCTCGACAAGAACCTGTACAGCCTCTGCAACTACCTCTACAACCTCCTCTAAAAGATTTACAACCTTCAAATGCATGGATGACCTCCTTAAGCATACTACAACCTCTTAAAGCACAGAGAACCTCCTGAAGAACCCCAAAAAACTCCTTCAGCACATGGAGTGTCTGTACAACCTTTCAGCAACCTGTAGAATCACCTCGAGCACTTGCACCTGGATAACCATTTTCAAGTACCTGTACAACCTCCCCACTTACTAACCTTCTCAAGAACTTCTGCAACCTCCTCAACATCTTTTAAAACTTCTTGAAGAATCATTACCACCTCTTCAAGAATATGTACAGGTTCCTCAGGCATCTATAGAACCCCCTCAAGGATTTGGAGAACCCCCTAGAAGCTGTGCAACCTGTTTGAACACCCTTTAAACCATAAGCCCTTGGAGAAGCTCCTGAGGTACCTGGAGAACCTCAACAAGAACCTACAACCTCCTCAAGCCTTTCAAGTTGTAAGTATAAAAGGGCTGTTAATGTTGTTTCTTTCTATCTGCAAACAGGCCCATCATCAGTGTTGAGTGTCTCTCTGTAGGACAATGTCTTACTCATTAATACAGTGACTCTATCTCCATGCTGCCGTAACAACACAATCAGTCATTTTTTTTAAACAAACTACAGAGTTAAAATTTTCAAATCTAAATTAGTACAGTGCACATTTTCATGTCAGGTTAACATGTCAGAAGTGTTACCTTGAGGCCAGTAGCTGTCTCAGTGCAGATGATAGAGGCTACAGGACTTTCTGCAGACTGCTAACAAAACAAAGATCATGCTCAACAGTTAGGTTCATTCAGAGATTTTAGGATCTAAACTGGGATATGGTTTTTGGATCTGGATGGCACTATTAGTCATCTTCTACAGTACCTCATAGTCAAACACTTTTGCAGCTAACAGCTGGTTTCCTTCGAGCCTAAACGGGTTGGGGTTGTCAGAGGTAGGACTGAAGGTGAGGGTCACCCCTGATTTGACAGTGATACTTGTTATCAATTGACCCACTGAGTTGTTTTCTGGAAACTGCACAGATACAGGAGCAGAACAGATTCCTGGGAGAGAAGAACATCACAACTGTCACAATTAATTAATTATCAGGAAACCTGAAAAAAGTTGATTGTGTACTGAAGGCATCACTAAAGTATTTTCAAACATAGTTTTCTAAAAAGTGGAAATTAGAATTTGCATAATGTGTAAATTCAAAAACAATATTAGTGGGGTGGATTTAAGAGGTAAGATTAGGAGTGAAAGACTTACACTATAATTTAGGAAGAACTATAATTAGCATCAGAATGTACTGAAAATACTTACTTACTACAGAGAATTGCTCATTTCAGAGGAATGTGTATTACATTCTTGATTTACAGTTTTAGTTTGTTAGACTTTACTGATGCATTATTGTGTACATCACTTTTGTATCTATTGAAGCTGGTAAAGGTGGAGCAATTTTTTTTAATTTATACTGCTGGGTAGCTTGTGAATAGGATCAATTAAATCCTACCTTTATCCATAATAATACATCCTAATGTATTTGTTGGTATCCTATGTGTTATTAATCTGAATCTGCAAAGAAATTACATTTATTAAATTAGTGCAGTGGAGTAAAAATTTCCCTCTGAACTGAAATGAAATGGAAGTATAAAGTAGCAGAAAATGAAAATACTAAGTCAAGTACCTCAAAAGTGCAGTTAAGTACAGGACTTGAGTAAATGCCCTTTGTTACTTTCCAACAACGCTCATTTACTCTTCTGCCAACAAGTTGAGGAAACACAGGTTCAATAATCCGCTGAGACGTGGAGGGTGTTTCTGCCACAGCAATGTGAAGACGAATTTACTTTCATCATTTTAAACTATCGTCTGCCTCAACAGCTTTTGTCCACCATTTTCCCTAATTTCACATTTGTTTCCTAGTTCTGAGACTAAGTACCCAGTATTTACAAAAATACTTTATTAGACTTTATCTGTCATTTCCACTGAAATACCCAGTTGTTATACCTGAGTTTAGTTGTGTTTTCTTCCACTGTGCTACATTTAAATACCAAGAAGAACCAGTGACTATTTTATTAGCCTGAGTCATACAACAAAATTACATTTTGCATTTACAAATACACATGTATTAAGTGCTTTATAACACACTATAATGTAGGTGTAAACAGATGTTAATGTACAATGATTGTCAACTTCTTCTGTAAGACATTTTATATTATTACATCTATGTGTGTTTTACTGTATTGTCATTATCATCCTTTACTTAGTTGTTGACAAATACATAATAAGCACTTATATCTGCTTAAAGCTACATTATAGTCTGTTATAAAAATGTATTACGATACCATCTGCTCGGTATTCAAGAATTTTGTAATTGACTAAAATAAATTCATTGATCAATTGATAAATAATCAGAATGCACTTTGAACATCAGTGTTCAGAATATCGGCCTCCACCCCTCATCTCTTTGGCCTCCATGCAAATGCTTTCCACTAAGCTATTTCAATGTTGAACTTCTTCCTTTTTCAGTCGCCTCAGTTCTCCCTCTGGTTTTATTCCACTTTTACAATATTTACCTGCATTTACACAGTGTGAATAGTCAGAACAGTTTGTACCAGCACATGGTTACTGAGCCCATCATTTTCTGTGAGGTGAAACCATCGGTCAGATAAAACAAGCTGAAGCAGAAGAGTTCAGTACTCACTCTCTGCGACGGCCACAGTGGACGTTTGAAACAGGATCAGGAGCAGAAAGCTGAGGGACGTCCTCATGGTGAAGAGTGGATGAAGCCTCTCCATGTCGCCGTCCGTCCGTCCTGTCTGAACTGATCCTTGTTTGTCTCTGTTCTCTGCTTATCTGTTCAGCTTTATGGCTGCAGTGGACTTTTCCCCGTCATAAAAACATAACAAACACGTCAATTTGCCGGAAAGGCATATAAAATCTCTTTTTTTTCGTGACCAGCTATTTTAACTTTTCTATTAGTGTTGCAAGTTTATACACATACAGAAGTGGAAAGAATTAATTATTAATTAATTAAGTTTTGTATCCTCTAAAGTCTTGATATAATATAATATAAATACAGAAAGGACAACATACAGTACACCTCACCAAAGACTTTATTAGGAACACGTGCACACCTGCTTATTCATGCAATTATCCAGTGCATAAAATCTGAATCTAAAATACAACTTGTTGATGACAGTAAACAACATGAGTCCATCCAGCCTGCCTTGTATTATCAGTCCAGGCTGCTGCTGGTGGTGGTGGTGTAATGCTGCAGGAATTGTGTCACACTATGGGCCCTTGATACCAATCAGTCAATATGTATGTATGTATTGTTACTGTCCATATGCTGAAAATGTCCATCTGTTTCTTGCATGGTATTTGTTGTATTTTACTTTACCCAAGAAATAAAAACAGACAAATAAAGAACGACATATGTCAGACATTTCTGAACGTGTTCACAAAAAGAAAAGTTTTAAGACGGGATTTTAAAGAAGCTACGGACTTAGCATAGTCTGAGTTCAACAGGAAGCTCCACGGGGTGGAGGCTTTAGTAGCAAAAGCCCTGTTACCCATTGTCACAAGCTGTGATCTGGGAGTAACCAGCAGGGCTCCACGTCACAAAGGAAAACTCATCCCAAACTGGTTTCATAAACACGACAGCGAGTTTAGTGAATTTCAGTGGCCTCAGTCATCAGATCTGAATTCAGCAGACAAGAGACAGGAGGATAAGAATGAGGTCTAAGATTGCATTAGAAATGTTCCTGCATGAGGTCCATTTTCTCTTAATTCAAAGTATGATGCTATTATTTTGCTTTCAACAGCATGGAGGAAGATTTAGATGGAGATCTTCTAGAGAAGTCATTAGCATATACTATAACTGAAACCTATTCATCTAAAGGCTGAGGATGGTGATGTTTGTCCGTCAGCTTCTTCAAGTTTTCATGCGACTGGTGAGATTGTCCTCAAATATTCTGCTTCAGTAGCGCCAGTGTCCCTCCTCGGTTCTTTCTAACTTCTAGCTTGTTTCAATGTGTAAATCAGTTGACAGCAAACAGAAGTCACCATAATTCATTATTAACATAACTTCCAACTATTTGTTTTAGGAGCAGATCTTTTGTAAATGCAGGTGCTTGTTTTATTAACGCCTGCTGACATGGAGAAATGTGTTTCAGAGGAAGTACTAGCCTTCATACAGTTTGAGTGGGAAAAATCTGATACTGACCTCACTGACGTTATATGCTAATTTAGTCAAATGTAACTGGCTTAACATTTGAGGCGTGTCGTGTTATTTTTGTAGAATGTAGTCAATATTATCTTTTACTTTTCATTCTAACCAGGTCTTATCTAAGCAAGCTAACGTTAGCTTTGGTTCAGTTAGCGCCACAACAGCTACACCTGTCAGTTTCTGGGTGTAAATCTCTAGTGACACCTTATCTCTATGTGAGAAGTGATTTCTGTGGTGCAGCATGTTTTAATATGGTGATGTGTAAAACTCAACATGTAATCATTTATGTTAAATGAGGCTGCATTTCAGCTTAAGAAGTTACTGCAGCGGCTCCAGAGGATTGATGCTTCAGATTTCAATGATCCAGTGACCTTGCATCCAGCGCCACCTTCAGGGAAAAGGTTCTTAGTTAGATTTGTCGTCTCATTTTAGTCTCAGTCTTTCACTGAGGCCAATATCTCATGATCACAGTCCTTGTTAATATCCACTTATCAGAGTGAAGGTAGTGTGTAAATGGTGTTGGCATTTATCAAACACAGTAAACACCTCATGTACTTCATAAAACCTCTTTTAATAACAAAGATGTTTCCACATTAAATATCATAACAGCTTCATACGAAGAGCTTTATTCAGAACATCAGTTACATGTTTGTCCTCTTCACATCAGATTCAATCTCTCTCTCTCTCTCTCTCTCTGCTTTGTGTTTAAAGGTCGGTTGGCCAGTTGTTATAGACGGACGGGCACATGTACTGTTTCAGCAGCAGGTTCACCCTCTCCATGTCTCCTCCGACCGCGCTGTGCACAAAAACACAAACATGTGACTTCTTCTTCCTGCATTCATATATTTGTAAATAAACAAATCAAATTAAATGACATATTCTAAAGTAAATTGGTAATTGGGCTTTCCAGAGCTACCCCAGGAGTTTCATTTTTCATTTCGAGCTGAGTTCAGTACCGTCTTTTTAGGAGAACACTGACTATAAATGAAAACGTACAACAATATATTACATTAAACACCGATTTTCTCTCATGGGAAAAGTGTGTGGAAGGATTTGGATGTTTTTACAGCCCTGAATATGTCTGCAGGTACGACCGCCACCCATCAGAGAGTAGAGCTGTAGCCTTCAGGCAAAACCGGGGCCAAACAAGACTCCTGATCACACTTTGCTTGTAAAGTGTAATTCTTGTGAACGCACAGTAATATTCAAAATCATCCTGGGAAACATTTTTGTCAACATCTCTCACACCTCTTCTTGACGGCCTGCATGCGGCGCAGGAAGGCACAGATGGAGCTGTGTTTGGCTTTAGATCGCAGGAACTCTGAGTATCTGTTGGAGAACTCGATGTCTCCCAGCTGCCTCCTGCGGTCCAGACCTGCAGACAGCAGCTGCCTGAAACACCATCACGTCAATAATCAGATCAAGATGGATCAACGTCAGGCTGGTTTGTAGATGCTTTTATCAATTTATCCATGAGATAAGATATATTTTTTAAAAAAAGAAAAGAAACATTATTCATAACTTCATATGTCATTATTTTCACATTGTCATTTTAGACATTGTTTCTGCAAAAATATAGATTACAGCAGCTTTAAGGGACAATTTAAACTCTGTAGCATTTGTGTCTATAAGCTCCAAAAGAAAAGTGTATTTATTCATCTATTTCAGTGTAGATTTACCTGAGTCTGGCCTCCAGCAGAGTGTCTGCAGAGTTCATCCCTGACAGAGACCACGGTGCGTTCAGGTGTCTGATCTCAGTCAGGAAATTCTCCATTTGATCTTCATCCCTGAGGTCACAGTAGAAGAGGATTCACAGCATTCAAAGGTAAGAGAGGTTTCTTTGTTCAGGATTAAAGACATTTTTAAAAAGTAAGAAAACAGCATAGAAATCAAAATGCAAATTAATTAAATCATTTAAATTTTAAAGGAAATTATAATGTTAAGATGTGAGTCATAGATACAGGAAAGGAAGGCAATATCAGCTAAAATAAAACTGCCTCTCTCCAGAAGAGAACAAAGAAATCTTACAACTAAACAAGAAAATAAAACCTGTGTAAGTGGGGTATGTTGACATTTTTTTGGTAGATGTTTAATTCGTTCGCAGTTTTTCCAGAACAAGTGAAACTTTTCAGCAGCATCTGCGAGGTTCAGGTGATCGTGTACCTGGCAGGAAGTGCTGTGGTGAGGTGGAGGAGGGCCAACAGCAGGAACACCTGAGTCACACTGACGGACGGCATCATGAGGATGATGAAGATGAGGATTTCCTGAGGAGACAAGTTGAATTTTCAAACCTCCAAACAGACAAACACACCCTTGGGTTTTGGTTTAGTCCTCCTAGTTTCTCTGAAGGGAGGCTCACTGCTACAGCAAGAGGATGATATTTTTAACAACAGTCTTCTTCCAGCTTTGTGTCAACAGTTTGTGTTTGTCCCGTTCAAACATGACACTGCATCTGTGCACAAAGCAGCTCCACCGGAAAAGGTTTTCCCAGTCTGTTGCGGTAGAACCTGAGTGTTCTGCACAGAACCCTGATCTCAAACCTTTGGGGTGAAGTGGAACACCAGCTGTGGACCAGACCTCATCACCCAGTATCAGTGTCAGACCTCACTGTTTGTACCTGTAATCTTAGCAGCTGGGCCGCTCAGGTACGCTGGAGCAGAAAACAAACTTTTCTCTTGGGAAAATGGTGTGAACAACCTTTTCTCATTGTGTAATTAAAGAGGGAAAAGGGGAGAACAGCCCACAGAGCTGTTACTTCAGACCAGACTCCAACTTTGTTACCCAGCACAGTATTTACAAAAATACAGTAGTATAGTATAATTTATAATTTTCCTCTCCACTGAAACACCCATTTCTTAATTTTTTGTTCTCCGTAGTCTAGTTTTCTGCCACTGCACCTACATTTAAGACCCAGTAGCGTATTGGCACCTCACTCATGGAACAAATTACACTGTTAGTTCAAGACATATTTGCCCACAAAGTGTTACTAAAAAAATCAGAACCAGTGATCTCTACTTCTGTAAAGAAAATTCAAATATAATCATATTATTCTTTTTATATATATTCACTATATATCCACTTGCAGAATTTCGTTGTTTGTATCAAAACATCTCCATATTTTTTAGAAAATAAATCCACAGGTGAAAATGTAAATAAAAGTAATATAATCAATGATTTGTGTCTCCAACATTAACAGGTAGCAGTAACAACAGACATGGCATAGACCTCATGATTTTCAACTATAAATGAAACATGTCACTGTTTAATGAGTTTGGATATTTAACTTAATTAATCAGTTGATTGATAGATCAGTATTTTTGATTAAATTGATCTTTAGTCACAGCAAACAGCTCCTTGAATGCAAAGATTTCTCTGTTTCCTATCACAGTCTTTGGGTTTGCCGTTGTCACCATAGTCTGTGGAAATCATTAAGGGCCTTTTTCCAATATTATTAATTGATTAATTGAGAAAATAAAGAAAAAACTGCTTAAATGATAGTGAAAAATAATTGTTTTTTAATTAAAAAGTTAAATTATTGTTTAATTAGTTGCAGTATAATGAGTAATTTTAGCAACTTTAGCAACGTTAGCAACTGTTAGCAATAGATAAAAGAACAGCTACAACCCTAAAACAACAGGTTTTATTCTGAAAAGCAAAAAATGAATAAATAACCTAATAATAATGAAAATAAAGGGCTGCACCCCCCTGTATAATTTAGCTGCCTCCTCACTGAGCAAGCTGACCCTGGACTTATACGAATAACATTTTCTCAGACTCACCTGAACAGATCCTACACGGAGACCAGACAAAACCAGATCAGACCTGCAGACTGCGTATCAGGGTCTGTGCGGCCTCCTTTTGTACCCCCTCAGGTATCGTTCCTCCGACAGACCTCCCTCTGACTTTATTGGTCTGATTATTTACCGTGTCAACATGCTGAATTTGGAGTCAGGTTTTCCAGCCACTGCGTCGGTTTAGTCACTTCCTGAAGTCTTAATGAAGTTATTGGCTCTGACTTCCTTAATGAGCTCTAATCACCTGTGAGAGCTGCCTGCTATTTGCTCACATGAAATCAATCTGACATCAGTGCAGAGTATTGATCCTCAGACTCACAGGTATATTGTTTTATTGCTGTGATTTGTTTTTCTGTTTGCTCCATCGTGTCTGTTCTCAGTGGAGAATTTGACCTTTATTGGAGGGTTCAGACTTAACAGGTCACTAAACTCATACTTTCCCCTCCACACTTACTTTTTTGTGTCAACCTCTTCTATATCAATGCACGTGACAATAAGTGTGTTTCCATCCACCTGTTTTCATGCACATTTCAATTTGAGCCTTAGAAATCTGAGTGAAAATGCTGGAAATGAAAAAGAAGAAGAAAGTTTTCATGTTTGGCAAATTGCAATGGAAACAGACTGAGTGAATAAATCATGACGTGACTTAAATATAACTCAACCTTCCACTGAAGAGAAAAAATAGCTGCAGACGACAGCATCACAGTCGTGTTTAAAATCACTCCTTGTTACTATAAAGTGAACTATATTCATTGGCTGCTATTTGATTTTAGTGTCCCAATCAATGTAGTGGTTACTATTAATATTATTACTAAGGGCCCACAGCATGGAGAGAAGTGAATGAGTAAACAAAGGCTTTGGATCCACATCATCCCTTCCTCAAGTTAAATCAATTCAGCACAAACAAAAATCTGTTTTCCACATGGTTTTCATCAGATTCAGATTTGACTGGAACTCTTTCAATGATCTCATTGTGTTTTCTTCTACAATGGTTTAATGGTTAAACTTAGTACATAATTAGCTCCACCAACGGTTTATCTTCTTGTAGCAACAACATAAATAATATTCATACAACAGTTGAGGATGGAAACATGCATTAACTTGAATATTTTGCTGATTGTGTGGAAATTCACATGAACGTTGTACAAACTTTGGATGGAAACTTGACAAATAGATGCAGGTTATCATGTTTTTCCACTTTTGAATTTTTACCTTCAGATGTAGAATTAATTGAACTAAACTCAGGAACTAAATGTCTCATTAGTACGTTGCTGTTTTCCATTTCAACTGCATCTAGAGAACCTTGAAGATGAGGTAAGTGAAGGTAACAGCAAACTCCCGTCAGAACTGCTCTGTAGTTTCAGAAACAGCCTCTCCAGCACCTGTCCAGCATCAGATCGGCTGAGAGAGCGTGAGCGGCCATTTCTGAAACCAACAAGCCAACATCCACACCCACTTCATGGCTTGACTGGTCCGTCCATATGCATGTATGTCCAATCAGTTAAAAGACACAAGTGATGACAAAGAGACACAAAATGTCTAAATAAATATTATTAATTAAAAATAAGTGAGTCCAGATTTGACCAAGAAAATAAATAAATAGAACATTTTTCTGTGTTTATCGATTGCTTTCATGATTTTTTCTCTGTAGCTTTTTCCTCATTTATTATTAATATAAATAAATACATAAGTGGTGTAAGTAGGCTTCTACATTTCCTGCTGCACTGAAGCTCTGGGGTTTTTGTTGTTGGACTCTTTTGAGTCGCTTTGGATAAAAGCATCTGCTAAATGAGTGACTGCAGAATGCAAGTAATTATCACTTTCAGTTGTTTGTGTGTCTGTGTTTGTGTGTTACTACCTGTTTTCCTGCTGCAGTTGACAGTGTCGGTGGAGGTGCAGCACAGACAGATGACCACTAGATGGAGGAAGAGGATCTACTCACCAGGTCAGCAGCTTAGTTCTTAACACAACAGTAACATTATAGCCATCATATAAAGTTGTGTCCAGGATCCAACTCCTTTGATTTAATTTAATTTAATTGATTTAAAAGGCTCTAGTACTTCTCTTACAGTTGGAAAACAGACCGTCCGTTATTTCTACGTTTGCAGCTTCATTGCTGAGCTCCACTGAGAGTCTGATCTTCTGAAGCTTCAGCTGATTCTTCTGGGTCATCTGCTGAATTTCAGCCTCTGCTCTCAGCAGCTCGGCCTTTTTCCCTCCACATTCTTCTTCCAGAGGAGCAACGTCGTGTGTGTTGTGCTGAAAAATTGCATTTGGTATCAAGACACACATCAAGAACATCATGGTCTTCTGTTGGGTTTCCTCACAGACATTACTCTGGACATTTCGACCACCTCAGAGATCAGACATTCACCTGCAGCTCAGGTTTTGAGCAGAAAACCTTATTCAGGTTAAAACTAAAACCTTTTATATTCTTTCATGAGGTCGCTGGTGAGGTTTTAATATTACTTCACGTTGTCACTGGTGACGTTTTTACCAGTAAACTCCATGATTTTATTAAACTACAGTAGTTTCTCTCCTTAAAATGCGTTTATTTTGTCTTTAAACACAATCAGATTTATTAACAAGGCATTTATTTTGATATTAATTTCATCATTGGCTTTAAGGATCATGACTCAACTTAATATGATTTTATTTAATGTTTTATTGTGCTGGTTTAATTTATTTTATTCTAATTTATTAAGTTTTTTTTTTTTTAAAGCAAACAGTGACAGGTGAAGGTTAATTGTTGCATGGTAGAAAATGCGAATTATTTTTTGAAATATTTTGATTGATATACTTTCTTCATTAGGTGATTTATTATCACTAATTAATGAAGAAAAGTGGAGCGGTGTCACACAATCAGAATCTATGTCTCTTGTTGTTTTTACTACAGTATGGACAATGTCATTGTAGTTTTCACCAAAGGTAAAGGGAATTAAGAGTTAAGTCCTCTAGTAAGCTCATAAGTAGTGGTAAGTAACCTCATTAGTTTATTAGCAACAGTGTTTGTAATTACAGTCATCCTTTCACCAGTGATGGTCTGATGTCAAGAATAAGACACACAATAAGAGCTGAGTATGTTTTTAATTCCTGATAATGAAACAGCTACAGCAGAAGGTAAAGATCAGTTACAGCTCAGAATACAGCGAGAGGTCGACTGATTAAATCTAAATAATTTTCAGTGTCAGGTTAAACTACAGTGTTGAAAATGAATATATTCCCTGTTAAGAGAGGAGGCTTTAAACTGGGATTAACTAATGCTTCATTCAGAATTTCTTCAGTAAGAAGCCAAGAAAGAGGTTGAAGAAACACTTTGGAAAGATAGATAAGATGAATCAGTGCTAAAAATAATGAATGCTTCATTCTACATGTTAGCAAAACACCAAACAACACTAGAGATGTTCTCTAATCTATGTTTTCACATGTCTAACTGTCTTTAAAGGTCCCAGTCGTGTCAGCATTTATGAGCAAGATTTCAAAATTAAATCGGTTAATTTCAATTTTTGTCTCGTTTCTTTCTGCGATTCTGTCGGATGTATTAACAAATATTTTACAGACAGTTATGAGACACATATGTCTTTTGAATAAACTGTGTGAATTTATGAGTTCACTGACCAGCCCAGTGAGACGTTGGTACGTCACCAAGCATCTAGCAACACCTCTTTTGTGCAGACGCAAAGATAAATTTTCTTTTGTTGCTGAACCTTTTGTGGCTGTGTAGTCTGTGTGTGCGACATTAGCTGGTAGTAAGTCGACCAGGTATTCTGGTTGGACAGTTAAGCTACTTCTTGTTAGCAGCTGAGCTAGTTAAGTAGGTGACTATGGCTAAATAGCACGTTGGCGTTTCAGTATCTCACCAAGAATATTTCTCCAAGCTTCCAGCATTTCACAAAACATGCAAATTCATTTACAAGGGTCTGCTTTGATGCTAAATTGGAAACTAAATTTGTGCTAATACTAAAGCCCAAATATGTTAAATTAATGATTTCAGTCAGCTAAATGTTAATAATTTTCTATCCTCTCCTAATTAAAAATCCACTTCAGTCATCTGTCATCAGTCGACCTCTGTGTGCGCACATTTGGTTTGTTGGTTAGGTTTTTACAGCAAAGATCCAGACTTTGACTGTGCATAATTACACGAAATTAAGACATAAATCAACATGAGACAGACGACTGAGCTTAAGGTCTTCACAGATCCACTCGGCCACCAGGAACCAAGGCTCTAACTGAGACCCGAGTCAGGTCTGTGAGGGTCCTGCTGTTCTGTTGCATCGTGCTGTTGCCAGTGCTGGTGTTCGTTCTGTTTGCTTCTGGTCAGATCCACCACATTTTAGATACGGTCAAGTATCTTTGGGTCCAATTCAGACCGGTTCTGTCTGTCCTCAGGTCCCTTTAAATCTTTAAATCTCTTTCCTTAAAAATAAATGTATGTAGGTTTTCCATGGGTCTACCTGGAGTGGGTCCAACATTTTGGACCTGTGAAGACCTGTAGGCTGAGCTACAACCGTCACAGAGAAACAGCTACACCATGAAACCCCCGGCTGGTATTTGGTCAGATTAAAATCAGGACAAAGCTGAAAGGTGATTGATCGGTGTTTTGGAGCACCGTGAGCTGCTACTGGTTCCCTCCTCCATCAGTTTGAGTCCAGCTCGACATCAGCAGGGAGGAAACAGGACTGCTGGTCAGAACAAACTGTAGGGGGGGAAAAAAAAATACAAAAACAAACAGCATCCAGAGTCTGACTGTCCAGTGCTGATAGATGAATTCCTGTTGGATGGATATAAAGTAAGTCATCATATTATATCTACTTCATTTATGTTTTCCATGACCGTGTCCCCTAGAAGCTGCAATGAGTACGAACAATATCCTGATGGTTTACAGATTCTCCAGGCCTTAACAGTAGTGGAGCTAAAAATGTAAAGTTTGTCATCCTCTGGAGAGCAGGAATAAAACTGGGACATTTTTGATGATGTGAACAGATCTGTGAACCAAAATGATGGATAGATTGACGTCACCATCCTCAGATTTTGTGCAACTTCGCTGTGAATATGATTAGTAAATATGGAAAAACATGAATCTAAAAGTAGAATATCATCAATTTAATGCTGCTGTCTTTAGATTATGTTTTGGACACAATGAGCAGCAGCTACAGAGCGAGTTGACAGGTTACAACAAGCTCAGAGCTGTCCACTTTGAACATTTCAAAATAAAAACTAGTGTCTCTACAGCGTGTCTATCAACACTGGACTTTACAGAAAAGCTTTTTTTTTTTTTTTTTAAAAACACAACCAGGATTCACAAAACTTCACAAAATCAATAACATGAACCTTTCACTAATACAATCAATAACATTCACAATTCTTTTTTTGTTAAATCTACATAAGTGAAACAATATTTATTTCTCACAGCGAGATGGATTCATTTATTCACAAGCAGAAAGAAAAGTGTG
Organism: Trachinotus anak; assembly: GCF_046630095.1. Taxonomy (NCBI): domain Eukaryota; kingdom Metazoa; phylum Chordata; class Actinopteri; order Carangiformes; family Carangidae; genus Trachinotus; species Trachinotus anak. Next base: position 26,812,264 of record NW_027273853.1, on the reverse strand, counting down.
AAATATATGGCCAAAAGTATATGGATGTCCCTCTTCATATTGTTAATTACCCCTCACACAGGCTGAATATGTCTATGTCAGATCAGACTGTTTTATTTGAATTATTATAACATAAAATCATCCAACACTTAACAAGAGAAAAGTCTGAACAACAGCCTGAGGTGTAGTGTTTTTGTTTTCTTGGCTTGTGGCCTTTGTTACCAGAGGATTTAAATCTTAATGTTACAGCACAATTACATTTTCGACAAAAGTGTTTTTAAAGAAATAATTTCCTAGTCTGGTGTGGGAGACCTGCACAGAGGTCTGACCTCAACCCCATCCAACACCTTTGAACTGGAACACCAACTGTGAACCAGGCCAACATGAGCGATGGACCTTGTTAATGCATTTTGTGGTTGAATGGGAGCGAATCCCAACATCCAGGTGAATAAACTGTTGAAGAGCATAAATCCAGAAGAGTGGAGGTTGTTACAGCAGATGACTAAAGTCTATGGTTTTGTAATAAGCTGTTCAACTATCAAATATGACTTTTGGCCATTTAGTGTATCTCATCGTGAGGAACGTCACAATCATCCAAATACATATTTTTAAACTTAGAAGGTGGAAAAGTTCTGAAGCCATTTTGCAGAAATATGTTTGTGTCTGTTGATTTGTTGTTTGATTTGTGGAAGGTTCAGATGATTATCTTGAGGTTTTATGAAACAAAATGAACCAAACGGACCAGGTCAGAACATCACATCACACTGACAGTAATTTGAAGGTACAGCTACATCTTCAGCTCATCTTGAAGACAGATCTGCACAGTTTGTTTGGTGTTAAAGCAAAAATTCTCAAGACGACTTCCTTTGTGTCATGTGTTTGTGCCGACTGAGACCATTTGCATATCAAGATTAAAAACATTCATGCGATTAACTCAGCCACGACCAGCTTGACTGACAACATTTCTTGTCTGAATTTAAATTTTGAGATTTTTCGTCAGTTTTTTCTCAATTGCTGGGAATTAGTGTGTGTAAAAAAATATGATTTCATAGCTACGATTGAGCTCAGGTTTTCCTGAGAGACATGGAGATTGAGAAGCAGAATGTAACAGAAACCCTCACACAGCTGAAGAACAACATGGTGACTGTTTAAGGAAAATCAGCAGTTGAAAACAAATCACCTGTCAGCGTCATTTTTCCCTTCAAGTACTGACCACATGCATGAGATTTAGTTTCTACTTTTCATGAACCCCTAGTGATCACATGACCCTGGGAATGACTGGAAGGTGTCTGGCAGCCTTAAAACATATGTATTTAAAATAATTAAAACTATTTAAAAAGTGCAAACAAGCTAACATTTATGTAGTAGTTTCTAATCTACTTATTTGCTGAATAAATACAAAGACTCGATATTCTTATCTGCAGAAGGGCTGTAGTTGAGACCACTTTACATCTGACTGACAGCAGCCTCTCCAATCTGGAGTTGGTCAAGACAAAAGACTGTAACAGGTTAGACTTGTAGCCGAGACAGAAACAAGTTGGAATCTAAACACACCAATGAAACCAGAGCTACTCAGAGTCAGAGTGTCCACAGGATCGAAGCGAGACTGAGTCTGGACACACACGAGACTCGTGACAAGCGTCAGTATAAACAGCCACAAAATCAAGACAAGTCTGAGTCAAAATGGTCACAAGATCCAGAGAATCCAGTTCAAAACAACCAATAAGACAGGTACGAGCCAGGACAAGTCCGGGTCAAACCATCCACAAGACTGAGACAAGTCACAATGCAGGCACATATGAGAACGAGAGAAGTCAGAGTCAGAACAAGTCCAGGTCAGAACACCCACAAGACTCAGACAAATTTGAGTCAAGACACATATGAGACACATAAGTCTGTCTCATTACAAGCCTGAGTTAAAGTACCACAAGACTTAGACAAGTCCAAGTCCGGACACCTACTAGGCCGAGACAAATCTGAGTCATTACAAGTCTGGGTCAAAACACCCCCAAGAGAGAGACAAGTCTGAGTCAGGACAGATCAGAGTCCAAACTGTCAGAAGACAGAGGGAAAAGAGTCAAACTGTCAACAATACGACTCCAAGCTCAAAACAAGTCTGACTTCAAGAAAAAAAGAGACCGGACATTAAAACTGGAGCTGAGTTCTACAGGCAGTGAGATGCAGGACAACACAGCCATGCAATGAGTCCATGTTGCTTTGACCTTTTTCCAACTATATCAGTTGCTCTCTGGTTACACATTACATTACTAAGACATCAAGATCATCAAGTCATGATACGACGATTACGGAGAAGAAACGCTGTCATACATCTCAGTTTCAGGATTGGAGATCAATATTAAAAATAAATCAGGTGCCAGACACCGAGCAACCATTCAGCTGTTCACACCAAAAAACCCTCAGTGTCACAACAAATCCAAAATCTGAGGGTGAATCTTTACAGGTCTATACATTCGTGATTGTTTCTCAAATACATTTAAAGCTGTTCGGGGTGATTTAAGGAAACTTATGTTGTACTTTTAAACCCAGGAAGTAAAATTACGTCAGAGCAAATCCTGTCGAGTCTCCTGGTAAAGGATGTGATGAGCGGTTGTGTGATGACAGCAGGAGTGTTGTAGGCAGACAAACAGAGAGAGACGACTCCAGTGTCTAACAGGGAATACTGGGGACATGGGTCTATATTGCACAGGGGTTGGTGAGATCCTCGAACACAGCCGGTTCTTCGATTCCTCGTGCAAACAGCTTGATCAACTGGCAGTGCACTCTGGGGGAAAAGAAAGAGGAAAAGGTGTTAGGTATTAAAAGAAATCTAAAGTGGATAAATAATATTTGAAAATGGCAAAGTAAGAAAATCCCAGAGGGCTGTGGTACCTGACATCGATGGCTGTGTGGGTCAGGATCTCGCCGTCGCAGTTCCAGCTGCTGTAGGCGGGGGCACAGCCACAAGCCGGGTGGTCTCGGCAGATCTGGCTGAAGATCTGGCGTTTGTTGTTCTCCAGCATGTCGAGCTCCAGGTCCGAGTCGCTCTGGCAGTGACGCGGCGTGAAGCGGAAACGTCGTACCCGGTGGACCTCAACAAAGGTCAGGTCAAACTGTGTGAAAGGAGGGAAGAAGATGGTGAGGGAGATCTGGAGGAAACAGGTGCAACTGCAACATAAGAATGTGCTCAACCTTTATCAATATCAGTGATTGGCAGATAAATAAATAAATAATGAAAATAATCGTTTGTTCCAGCCCTAACTGATTTGTTGTCCTCTGAGTCTTACCTGGTCGTCTTTGCTGGTGTGTCGGAGGAGGTGTCTGAGAAAATCGAAGCGGGAACATTTTCGGACCAGGATGAGGTCGGTGGTGCCGTCGGCCAGGTGAGCGGCAGGTGAGAGGCCTTTGGGACTGCGAGGACAAGCACAACTCATACTGGCAGCGTTTATAGCCAGGAACTTCCCGCGGATCGTCCTCCACTCACCGTCACTCTCTGGAACAAACCCCACAAAAAGACAGTGCTGACCTTTCTCAGTGTTCCTGCTGCCAAACCTTTGATCACACAACATGCTGAATAACTTCAAAAAGTTGACATTCAAAGTTTATTCTTGACTCTGGGAACGTCGTATTTGATGACCTTGACTGAAACCTCCAGAACAGCGACTAAATGGACCTTGAGCTGAGATTTCTCTGTGCGCTGCTGTTTCCAAGGTCAAGATTGAACTTTGAACCTCAATTTTCAAGACAATATGTATGAGAAGTTCTTGCTCAGAAAAATGAAAAAAAATATTTTAACATCTGCAATTCCATGACATCTGCTGATGAAGATTATGGGATAGGACTGAAAAACCCAGAACAGCTACTGAATGGATTGACACTGAGGTAATCTTGTTTTGTCAACTTTAAGAAGAGAATAGACGCATGTTAAGCTAGAAATTTTAGTTTAGTGTGGAAAGGATCATGCTGTGGCATACCCCTGGGCTCTATTCATGGCCCACTTTTTTCCAAATACAGTATAAATATATTCGAATTTACAACAAGCTATGACAATTATACAGCTTTTAAGTTGTTAGGAGCTCTATTACTTTCACTTTTGATGAAGCCATTTTTGCATTTTTGTGTTCCCTTGTTTTCAGTATCACTGGCCCATGGACTGCTCAGTTATTTTCTTAAAACCTAGCCGCTCTGGATAAGGGATCTGTTGAACTCACCGCACTCTGATGCTTCATCCATCTCGCACCTCTCAGATCTTTCTGATAGCACTTGCCCGTTGTGCTGACAAACCACACAGCTGGAGATTCACAGACATACAGACATTTACAAACCGGATGTTATCACAAAAAAGTAGGAAACAACAGTAGTTAGATCAGGTTAACTACAGCCAAACTGTTGTAGCTACTAAGTGCAGCTGTTGCACACCTGAGTCAAATCCTTAGCTAACCTCAGCGGAATTCAAGCTGCTAAACTAAATCTAAATATTTTAGCCGTAATCCAGATCAGATAGGTAGATTTAACTGTGCTAGACTTCAGCGCACCAGATAGTGTTGGTTGTTAAATTACCTGAACCAAACAGTTATAGATACCAAACTTAACTAAAAAGTTAAGGATGCCAAACTGAACCATGACCTAACTTTAATCAAACCGTTTTGCTGCTAAACCAAAACATTATCAAACCTAGACTGAACTGTTTAGCTACTTGACTAAAATGTTAGCTAGCCTTTATCAAATCTTTTTAGCTTCTAAACCTGAACAAAACAGCTGTGGTTGCTAAACTGAACCATTAGATAGGATGAACCAAATTATGTTAGCTCCTAAACTAAAGTGTTAGCCGACTGAAACTAAGCTAATTTTAACCAAACTATTATAGTTTCCAAAATGAACAGCTAGAAACTAAATATTTTGGCTGCTTAACTGAAACTGGAACTAACTTGAACCAAACTGCTGCTAAGCTAAATGGATATTTAACCAGAGCAGAAATTTGCTATAATTAACTTCCTACTACTTACTAACATGAACTACACAGTTCTGGATGCTAAATTAAACTGAAGCAAACCAGCTCTGGCCCCTAAAATTAAGTGGTAGCAAACCTGATTAATATGATTAATATATACTAGATTAATATGAGTTTTAAGTTCAACCATGAGCTGGTCAAGTACAAATGGAATGTGTAAACAGAGCATTTTTCTTTAAAACACACTGTCACATAGCGTCTCTCTCACCCCGATCGACACCTGGCGGCGTCTCGTGGCGTTCCTATGATGCCCCTGGCCGGCAGGTAGGACACTGTTCCTTCGTAATAATGATGAGTCAGGAACATTTTCAGACCTGCAGGAGTCAACATGAAACCAGTTTACACATTAATGAATGGGATCATCAGGACACAGTCTGTTCTGTCTTTTTTTTTTATTGCTGGGTCCTGCAATGTGTTTGTAACCTCACATTCTCTTGTTTCTTACGTTTCCAGGATTTTAACTAATATCACAGGTTTCCCCTCAAACCCTTCACGCTCTCACCGCTTAACACAAGTCACGTCTTTACCTGAGAAGTCGTATCTGGCCGGTCCCATCCATCTCTTCCTCTCACTGTCAGTTAACACGTCGCCGTAGAAACCGTATCCCAGTAGGGAAACGGAGTATCGCAGGAACGTGTTGTTGTGGTGAACCGAGCACACGTCCATAGGCTGAGAGTCTCCTGAACACACACATAAGCACACATCAACATATCAACATGGAATACAGGTATAACAACAGGTATACCGGGGTTCAACTCAGAATAATACCGACCCAGGGTGATAGGGAAGGCAGGAGTATTACTAAATAAGGCTGGTGGTGTAACATGCCTTTGTTTGTAAATCCAGGCATGCTCAGAGCCTATTAGATGGCTGTATGAGACCATGGAAAGAAAAGTAACATTATAAATAACATTTTAAAACTGAACTGAATTTGGAGGACAAACTGATATGGAAAACACATCTGGTGACATTTGAACAATATAATGCTGAGATAATATTATAATATTATTCAATTTTGACCAAATTTGGCACGGTTGGTCACATCCAGGATCGGTGGAACTAATGTGGTGCAATGTGGAGAATCTATTTGGGAAATAATGACATGTTTTGACAAGAAATCTGTTTTATGAGGTCTGCATTAAAAAAAAAAATGCTATTAAATTTAATCCCCGCAGGTCACTCATGTCAAAGTTGATGTGACTGACCCACGATGATGTGCAGTGCAGAGGTCACGGGGTCGTTGGTGCCCACAGTGGCGAAGCAGATACAGTCTGTTGAACCTGAAACAAACAAACAAACAGATTGTCTGAAGGAGAACTATGTGCATGAATATTGTTCTGGTGGACGCCTCGTCTGGGTGCTGATCACTTTCAACTTTTCCTGTATTTAAAGAGCAAGATAACATCATCAGAATCAGCAAATCAATCCTCAAGCTGCTTTCAAAGATCTTAACTAGCTGAATAAGATTTAATAAGACTATTTTAGCCTGATAACAGCATGTTAGCCTGACTTACTGTCTCATTACAACAACGCTCACTCACAACTGCACCAATCACAGCAACCATTAATTAACCAGGTGAGCTGCTTCCTCCTCTGCGGCTGCTGCAGAGAATAGTGTCTCCCTCATGACTGTGTGTATTTATAGAGCACTTAACAACAGAAAACAGAAAGGACGCAAACAAACTGAGGAATGAGGCCACAATCTATATCTGCATTTAAATCCTGGAAACAGAGAATCAAGCTCTCTGATTGGCTGTCAGCTGTCTATCAACTCAACTGTGTTCAACTCAAACATAGTGTGCATAGTGCTGAAAAATAATACCGTGCATGCTGGGTAAGACAAAAATTATTGCATCGAAAGTTGTCAAATATTAAGCAAAATTAACCTGGACTCCAGAGCTGTGGGTAACCATAGCAACATCTATGATGCTACAGGCTACTGTACCTCACTCAAGGATCCCAGGAGCCTCCTCAGTGACCTCTGCAACCTCTTCAAAGACCCTTATAGACCTTTTATAGATCAACCTCTTTAACATCCTCAGTGACCTCTGCGAGACTGCATTTTAATCAACAACAAGCCAAAAAAATAAAAGCAGCAGGAGTCACATCTGTGTTTCTGACCTGCAGGAATGATACCGATGCGAAGCGAGCAGGGAAGCAGCGTTTCATCCGGACAGTTTGGATCTACACCGCCGTCGATCTGTGTCCTCCAGATCAGCCCGTGGATCATCTCACTGAACATGCCGTCCCCTCCGACACACACCACGCTGAGAGGGGGTCAGAGGTGAAACATGAAACTTTAGCAGGAACTTACAAAAGAGAAACAAAACTAATTATCAATGTTAATGAAAGTCCGTACTTTTTTTTATCATATGTAAACCCCTTTGTTACCTGATATAAATAAAGGTATTATATTCTCTCTCTTGCCATTCGAACCTCATCTGGTCCCTGGACGTGGTTCTAATTTTAGCTGCTAGCTGTTGCAGAGATCTTAAATCTTAAATGTTTACATAACTCACCCATCGTACTTCTTCAGCTCCGCCTCTGTCCTCAGGTGATCCCTCGCATGATTGGCGTACTCCGTTACTGTGACAACAAACATACAAATATAACATGTTGAGATGTATAATCCCTGACACAGGAAGCTGTAGATGTAATGCAGGACGTACCGATGACGTCTGTGGAGACGCCGGCCTCGGCGAACAGCGGGGCGACCTTCTGCTCGTAGATGCGTTTGCCCTGTTGTTTCCCGCCATACGGGTTGATGTAGATCAGCAGGTGTTTGGGTCTATTGGCTGTAAACAACAAACGTGTTACTGACAGTTTCTGGCAACAATTAAGTGTTTATTACGGTGCGTTCACATACACAGATACAAAGTAGTTGTCAGGATCTGGTCTCTCCCGAGTGTTGAGTTTGTAATTTCTATCCTCTGCTGCTGCTGGACAATGAATATCAGCCGTGTGTGTGAATGCAGCATTAGTCAGTGTTTGTGTGCGTTAGTCAGTGTGTGTTGGTCAGTGTGTGTTGGTGTGAAGTCGTACTGATGGCGGCGAGCTGCTCTCTGATGCTGCTGACCCAGCGTTGACACAGCGCGGCATCTGGACATGTAAAGGTGACCTCAGCACACCGCCAGCGGTGCTGCCGACACCTCTCCACGTACAACACTGAAACCCACACACACACACACACACACACACACACACACACACACACACACACACACACACACACACACACAAAGTCAAAACTGATGAAGTGACTTTTTAGTCATTAATGATGCAATAAATTTCAGATTGTAACAAACTTTTCTAAATAATAAAACATTTCACCTGTGAGCTAATGGGATGCTTTTACTGTGAAGTACTACAGGAAGTGCATGTTGGTCACCGAGGTTATAATAAAGATATTTTGAATAATTTATTCTCATGTTTCTTCTTTCAGTCAGAACTCTCAGAGTACTCAGAACAGATTACAGGTGTGTTTCCAGATGTTTTATTTTACTGTTTCCAGATGTGTTAAATGTGTTTCCAGGTGTTTTAACTATATTTCCAGATGTGTGTGTGTTTCCAGGTGTGTGTACCTGTGAAGGCCTGCCTGTAGTCCTTTCCTTCCCCCTCTTTGATCTTTTTCCAGCTGCCATTGTTTCTTTGTTTGCTGATGTTCTCCTCCTCTTCCTCTCTGACAGAAATGATCTCTGACACTGACACACTGTGAAACACACCTGAACAACACACACACACACACACACACACACACACAGTTAGCTTTACAATCAAGCAGCCGCCTCTTGCACATCAGATTTCAGAGCCTCTCTGTGGCACTTGAACGCACCATCACACAGCAGGTTAACTGTCACTTCCAGTTTCAGGTCTGAGGTCAACTGTGACCGAAATAAAATCAAATGTTTCCGGTGATGCAGCAAGTTTCACAAGATATTTAAAGACATGAACTGAAACCAAATGGGGGAAAAAGGTTGTAAAGCAGCAAAGTGCACACAGACACAGACACATTTACATATCCAAAAAAAAAAAAAACAAAAGAGTTGACAACAGTGGAAATACAGTGAAAAGCAAAGTCAAAGAGCAAATGCATTTATCATTTATTTATGTCTATACACAAAGTAAAGCAAATGATAAAACAGAAAACAGAAAGATTTATTTCCCACATTATTACTTTACTAGTCATTCACATGAAAAACATTTTTTTAATACTTACAGGCTCCATAAAAACATCTCCTCACAATCTGTGGTATCAATATTATAATATATAAACTATTATAAAGCACCAACACAAAGCTACACACTGTAAAGCTTCTATCAGGTCAGACTGAGATAAAGAAAACAAACTGCAGGTGACTTCAGGCCTTCGGTCACCTGTCGGCCACATGACGCATCTGTGCCTTATGACAGATGTTTGCACAAACACGTTATATAACGTTAACCCTGAGGGTGTGAGGGGGAAATTGATGCATGGATCAACTTTCCGGAGTGACACCCTGCTGCTGCTGCTGCTGCTTCCACAGAGACGACGAACTGGGAAACCCAAGATGTGACGAGGGAACATGAACTGAGACGCTGCAGAGCTGTGACCATGTCTGTGGCTTCAACTGTCACTGAGGAGGCGGCGCTGGCTCCTTTACCACTGACACTCTCCATCACCAATATTATCACTCCAGCACAGACTCATCACATCCATTAGATGTAGTCGTGACCTTGTTTGGCTCCTCTTCAACAGATTACAATCTGCCTTCATCTCTGCATCATTTAAAGCTTGTACCGACGCTTCATTCTCAAGAACCCATGATTCCAGTTAACATTTCCCTGCCATACGTGCACTGAATTGTACTGAAATTGAAATTGTTCAATCTTATAAATACCTGGAAATTTGGCTGAGAGCAGTGTCACAGACGCTTCAGATAGAAATGAGTTTCTTAAACCACGATAAAGCCTGTTTGTGTCTGTGGAGGACAATGAGATCTCCTTCATCCACATGCTGCTCGTTCTGCTTTAACACAGCTGCATTTGATTCATCCACGTGCTCGTGTATTATAACTAAAAAATGACATGATCATCTGCACTACTGACATTTCATATATTCTGTTTAATATGCATGTGTGTATCTTTTGCACAATCCATAGCTTCAACTGCCTGCTCCTAAAGCACAAATGATCTGAGCTCAAATGTGACGAGTTGCAGGTTTTAATTTCTCTCTGTGGTCAGCTGGTAAAGGTCGGAGTTACTGTACCAAAATGTTGAACTGCTCCTTTAAAGATTGTCGCTTAAACAGGATTTCACTGCAGGAAGCAGCAGCAGCACATTAACCTACAGACTGGGTGAGCGGAATCAGCCCAACTACACATGAACCAGGAGCAGCGAGGAGGACGACTAAAGCTACAACTGAGTTTTATTCCAAAACATGATTTCACTCTGGTGACACAGAATCTTCATCAGATCAAGACGAACTCGTGAAACTGAAACTAATGATGGGGGTTTGACACCAGTCTGGGATTCAGTTCAGCTTCTTCTTTGTGGTTTTAAAGATCCATTTTTAAGAGTCTTGACAGAAACAAGAAGCTGACTCATTTCATTTAATCTTAAGAGGAAATTTTCAGATTTTGGAACAAAACTGTTGGTTAAGTCTTGGACTCAACCCTAAAAATCCTAAAAATTATGTGTCAATGCAACTAAACTGTGACAGCAAATATGATTTGTAGGAAACACAGCAACTGGATTATTATCATTATTTTTATCATTATGTTTTTAATTCATCTTGAATGAATTTGGGGGAAAATCCTGCTCTGGTTTAATACAGAAAACGTTCACAGTGACTTCAGGAACAATGTGTTTATTAAAATTTAAATAAAGTGCTTTTGTTGCCTAGACCACAGACGGGACTGTGGATGTGAAACTTATAACTTTATCAGTCCCCGGGGGGAAATTAAATCAGTTCAATTAAATGAATGTTCTTTTTACTCCACTTTTAAATGAAATAAATGAATCCGTTATAAATCAATAAATGTAGAGCTTCATTCTTTAAAAAGAAATTGCCTCTGATTCTGATTACGTTTCCCACAAAACATCTTTGCTGTTGTGGTTTAGTCGTGTAGAAGCGTAATGTCCACGACACAGTGTTGCTGGGAGGACTCAACCAGAGGTCAAAGTTCAGCCATCAGACACAGAAATACGTTCTAGCAACAGCAACACAATCACTAAACCTGCAGTCAGCAGGTGGAGGTGGCGCACTGCACCCTGGGAAAACATCTCCTACCTGACTGCGGTCGACGAGGGAATGAGGGAACACAAAACCCTGCGGGAGAACCAGACGGTTACCAGACGACCCCACAGAGCAGAGTTCAACCAGGAGGCCGTGGTCAGCTTATAACCCCCCCCCTCCCGGATCTTTTTAATATTTTCTCAGTTAAAGATTTGTCCTTAAAATGTCAAGGGTCCAAGGTGAAGTCTAGTTAGCGAGTTCAGCGTCTCAGTTTAGTGTGTTTGATCATAAACCAGAGTCATGAAAAAAAAAAAAAAAAAAAAAATCTTCACGGCTCTAGATGAAAAGTTAACGGATCAGTGGTTAATGAATGTCTGAACAAAAGCTGTTGAGATTTTTCAGTCTGGACCAGACAGAGAAATTCTTTATTTTAAGTTTTTGATCCTTAAATTATTGATCCTGTATCACTGTCCATGGTGGAAAATGACTGAATACATTTACTCAAGTTTTGTACTATGCAACATTTTGAGATACATGTACTGTTACATGTCCATTTTCTGCCATTGTATATTTCTAATCCACAACATTTCAGAGGAAATATAATTTAATTTCTTTAGGTGATTTTTTGGGCATTTTTAACGCCTTTATTTGATAGAGACAGTTGAGTGAGACAGGAAATATGCTAGAGAGAGAGAGTGGGGGGAGAGACATGCAGTAAAGGGTTCGATCAGCCGGGATTCAAACCCTAACCTGCCGATGCCCCAGAAAATTTATCCTTTTCATTCCACTTTTCAGATTAACAGTTTGCATGGAAAAGTTTGATACGTTTGTAAAGATTAAACCAATGGATCCAAATTTATGATCATTATTAAGAAAAAAACAAAACAATTCCCTCAGATTTATCTGGTGTCCCTTTGGAGGGGCCCAACCCCTACATTGGGAACCACTGGACTAAACTAATAACCTGTCAATGAAGTGGTAAAAACAAGCTCCACCTCGAGCAGCTACAACAGTGGAATGCTGTTACCACACTGATCGATCAATATTAAATATCTATAATGTTATAGATAATAACGTATCAGTCCTTTTTGCAGAACGAGTATTTTTAAAACATGTAGCTGAAAATACTTCTGTACACTTATCTGAGTACTTCTTCACCACTGACCCCTGTGTACTTTCACAGCAGCAGCAGGTCAGAGATTAAAAATTCATGGCTGAAACACAATCACAACAAACGCACACTGCCGTCTGCCGTCGCCCTGGCAACAGAAACACAAAGCTATGGGGATGTTGAACAGCTGGACTGGGATCAGCTGAGACGCTGCGGAGCACCAGCACTGTCAGAGTTAATCCAGGTCCAGTTTCTCCTGAGGTCACAGTCGGGTTCGTGTCCTCGAGACGTGGAAACTGTTCCTGCTGAGTCATCAGAGCGAAAGACGAGGTCGAAGGTAGAAGCCTCAGCTCATAAAAAAAGGGAAGGAGAGGAGTTAACTACAACTCCCATGGTGCATTTCACTAAGAAACATCCAATCACAGAGCTTCAAGGTCTGTTGTTTCACCACAGTGTGATCTTTGATGAACCCTGTGTAAAGTGGGGCCCCTGCCTGATCCTGGATCAGTTCGGGACGTGGTCCGGCAGCAGGTCTCACCCTGAAGCTGCTTCAGGCTGATCTCAAACCTTCTTGCGCTGCTGCTTTGAATATTCAAATAATCACTTTTCCCGCAGCTCCCAGCTCAGCCGTCTGACCGAGGACACACCTGGACACACCTTTCATTTTAAGTGGCTTTGGACACACAAGTGCACAATTTCACAGTCAAACATAAAACACTATTTCACATTTCCTGCCCAGGTTAATGCAGGTGATAATCTGCCTGACTGACCTGCGGCTCAGTTCCCCGTTTGTACGTGTCGCTGTGTTTGATCTGCAGAGAAAACCCAGTTTCCCTTTGTTGTCTTTGACTCCTGCTGCTTTCATGTGTAAAACTCTTCTCAGAAAGCTGCTCGAGATCCTGACAACAACATCCTGCAGCTTGTGGCACTGACGAGTTCAAAGCCAAGTTCTTCTTTAAAAGACACTTTTTCCCCCCATTCGTCGCTTTAGAGGATAATCCACTTTGCCATAGTGACCAGTTTCTCTCCTCCTTAAAAAAAAAAAACCCACAAACTTCTACCAACTATGAGCAAATGACGACAACAGCCGATCAAACTTCACCAGGTAATCAGCACCTGACATCACAACTTTTATTACCAAAGACTTTGGGCTTGTGTGTTGTTGTTTTCCACTCGGGGCTCTTGAAAAGGTGCCATCCTCACATGGCAGCCTATGATGATGATAAATTATTCATCATGCATTAACCCAGAGTGATATCAGTTTCTAAGTTAGTCAGCACCACTAAAACCACATTTTTTTCTGCTGTTCGAAATACTCGTCGCCTCTTCCCTCCTAATATTTGGTATCTGCTGACACCAAAGCTGATCTAACACTTATATTAATGACACAGCTGCCCAGTGCACACTCCACTACAGCCTGACAAAGATATAAGATAATTCATCCCAACATAAAACATTTTCTATGCTCATAAAACATAGTAAATATAAATTAATTTTTGTTTATATTGTGCTCATAAGGTGCTTTTCCTTAAATAACAGATGAGTAGTTTTATTCTAGGGTAGGAGCCGTAGTCAGGGATATTTGACAAGGTAGCAGAGGGGTCACAAGGGGCCCAACAACAGGTGAACGGACTTATCGTGTTTTATGAGTCAAATCTGAATTTATAAAGTAACCAAAGAACCTGAGCATGTGATGGTGCAGCTGCTCAATCAGGATGAGCGGTGGAGCGGTGTACTTCCTGTGCCACGAGACGATTAAGCACCAGAATGTAGTGCAGTAAAATGTTTTCCTCTAAAATGAAGGTTTAAACTACTGTGACCTCAAACTAGTTCTTCCGCCTGCAGTAGCTGATGTTTTGGGCGCAGCAGGAACAGGCTGTGAACGCAACATTTGTTTGTCTGGGGATGGTTCAGTCCGGTTGTCACTCTCCCTTTGGCTCCTGAGAAGTATATCTGGTATTTTGATTAAACTTTAATCACCAGTGAGTGCGGCGGGTTCACCAGAGCTGAGGTTGTGAGAGCGCTGAGACTGAGCTCAGCAGTGAAGTGAAAGCCAGAAGGCTCCACAGAGCCGAGGAGACCTGCACACAGGCAGTCATGTGATTCCTGGGTAATACAGAAGTATTGATTTCAGCAGTTTACAGTTCAATATTTGAGTAAAAGTACTTATTTTGCACCGCAGAGTAACAGCAGGTGAACCACATCATGGAAATCAGTAAGTGTTCTCAGAGGACAGCAGGATAAGACAAAGCAGGCCGCATGTGTGGGTCTGTACATGAAACTGAAATAAAGCAGAAGGTCTGTTTGACAGGGAGCTGGATCCAGAGCTGTTCTCTGGGCTCTGGCTGTGCTGCTCCCGCCTCAGTCACCTCCACAGAAACCTGGTTAGGTAACCGGATGTGACCAAACTGTGTCCTGCTGTGTGTGGGGGGCTATTTGTTACCCACAGGTCCAGACAGTGTCTCCGAGTCCAACATGTCCCTCCTGTGTCCTCTCTGTCCTTTGTTTATGACACAGGATGTCGCGGTGCGTTTGAGGCCGACAGACAGACTGACTGACAGGGGAGATAAAGACACACACACACACACACACACACACACACACACACACACACACACACACACACACACACACACACACACACACACACATCAGCCGGGTCTTACTGGGTCTGAACGGGTGGTACACCGGGCTGGAGGTCCGCCTCTTCCAGGTGAGCAGGGACCGGCACAGGCTCACGTCGTTCGCGGCGTTTCTGACGCGGAGCTCGGACAACAACAGCAGCCGGCCCGGCCTCTCCATCTGCGTCCTTCAGCCGGCGAGGAGGCAGCAGCAGCACCGGGACGGTTACCTCCGCCCGGGCATGTTCTCTCTGCGGGTCCGGAGAGGCTCCAACCCCCAAATAAACACCTATAAACCAGCGGTGAGACCAACAAAGTGCGGCCGTGTAGCGGTTCTCAGCTCGGGATGTTTTTTCTGGCAGATAGCGGTTTCTTACCGGATGTGGGAGGGGCTACATGGTGCGTTCGATGCTGCCAGAAAACTCGGAATATTTAGTTTTCAATTTGATTCATGTATTTTGAGATTGAGCTGTTATTCAAACATTTTGGTGTGATATCAAAACCTCCGTTGACTGACAGTGGTGGAAAATAACAATCCTCCCGATGTTAATGAGAAGATGAGTCCGTTTAATGCTGCGTTGTGTTGCACTCCAATACATTTCTCTGGCAAATACAGTTGTTTGTTAAATTTCAGATTAGGACTTTACACATGATAATCGTATAAAATACCTTAACTCGTGCATTCTTTAAGCTTAAATCAGTGGTTTATATTTTGGCTTGTTGTCTATGAACTGTCCCCAGAGAATGAATTCCCCTGTAAACTTTATCTTTAAATAACTGCTCCAGACCGAAAGCGGTAAAATCATCCACATTTTCACAAAGAAAGAGAGAGTGAGAGAGACAATAAAAAATAAATAAAATAGAACAGAAAAATTACTAATGTCACATATAAATTTATCAGTTTAAGGGGAAACTTTCCTGTAAAAGTAGTACTTTTTCTTTTAATACTTTTACTTCAGCAGGTTTGAGTATAGGACCTTAACTTGTATTTTTATACTGTTATATTGGTACTTTTACTTAAGTAAAGTCTCTGAGTACTTCTTTGACCTCAGTTAACAGAAGATTGCTCAGTACTCAACAAACATGAATTATATTTGGACATAGTTCAAGTACTGTACTGATGAGGTTGATGCAGAGACACTATATGTTTTTTCTAAACTGCTCTTTCTTTATATCTCACCTAAATTCCTACGTTGACAGGTTAAAATAGTATATTATTATTAGTAGTAGTATTAGAATAGTCAACAGTGAGAATGTTTTTATGTTTTACTTTTTGTAAACATTTTTATAATCAAACTTAACATAACATAATGTCTCATTTATCTACCTCATTTATCTCTGTTGCAGTGTCTATTCATAATGTCCAACATTTCATGGTGCCCTTGAAAGCATCAGAAGACTGTTGCGTTTGATGTCATCACGTCCTCACGTCAATGAGATATTCTCAAAATTGTTATGAAGACGTCAATAAAAGTTGAAAAAAAGAAAAGAAAAATATGCCAGATCATTTTAATCATCAGTTTAGGAAGTCAAAAATAGGAAGTAAATAAATATCTCAAAGATAAAAGCATGGACAAAAATAACATAAATCAGTGGTAAAAGGAACCAGTGTGGTCTGTGGTCTGATATGACACCTTAATCAACATTTGTTGGTTTAAATTGTGTTCAGTACATTTACTTTAATCAACTTGACTATGGTGCTTTTCTTAAAAGAAACAAAACAACAACACAAAAACAAAAAAAGAACACGAAAGACATTTCATTTTTTTTTTTTTTTTTACATTTTCCAGGATGTTTTTTTGACTGGTAAGCGAGTTCCTGGTTCTCCAGGATGTGATGTGTGTCTTCCAGCTCTTCTCATTTCAGTTCTTTTCAAAAAAACCAGCATGTCTCTGTCTTCAGAGACAGCAGGGGGAGCTGCTGCTGCACAAACCGTTGTGTGTATGAAACTTCAGATTTTATTCATTTTTGTTTGATTCATTCAAACTATTTAATTTGAACAAATAAGATTCAAACAGTTTTAATCTCAACTCAAACAGGAGGGAAGGAAAACACTAAATGGAATTTACATGAATCCAGATTCTGTTTAAAAGCCGTTGAATGTTTATATATTTTTATCTTAAACCCTTTGCTGATGGTTAGTGTGATGCTGGAAGTAGATAATTAGAGCTGGGTTTTTAAAGTTAACGTCAGACTCTGAGCAGACTGTCTGTGTCTTTGCATCATTACAAATGTTATTTCCTGTCTTCAATGAGACACTGAGAAATAAAACTCTTTACTCAGCCTGGTTCCCCGTGGCCTGTCCGTCCTTGTGCTGATTAACCTGGATCTCTAATGGGTGCTGATCAGGTTTCTAAAGAGAAGAGTTAATGTTGATATGATACAGAAGATGAGGAGGAAGTGATGATGAGCTTGTTTAACTTCTTGCATATTGTTGGTCTTATGCAAAATCTGTCAAAAATGATGTTTGGAGAAAGAATCATCCAAAAAGTCCACTTCCACTAAAACGTCTGTTTGGCTGATGGTCACTTCACAACCTTTTATTAACTCCTTTAACTCCCTGAACGCAGCCCCCGAAGGATCCGGCCCCTGAACTGGGAGACAGCTAAAGTGTCCTTAAAGGTGTTGGACCATGACGTGCTGCCAGAACAGCTTCAATGCATCTTTAAAAGTTAATTTTTTCCATGATCAACTGTGTAAAAGATGTAAAATTTCCTTAGCTCTTTGGAAAATGTTTGAGTTAATTTAGTAAAGTAATTGATAAATCAAGACATAAAATCATTGTACTCTGATTGCAGACTTTTATTTTGAAGACTTTGTTGTTGAGTTTGACCCTGTGACCTCTCAGTTTGAGGTCGTCTTGTCCTCCCCTGAGAGACGGAGAGCAGAGACGGATGAGTCTGACAGGAAGCTCCTCTCCGGCCCGTGATGGATGCTGCTGCCTCCTGACTCTCAGGCCACAGCAGCTCGATGGCGAGGAGGAGGAGGAGGAAGAGGAGGGTTGGTGTAGGTCAGGGTTATATATAGGAAACAGTCCTGTGTATGATGCATGGTGACACAGCCTCTCCAGCCACGTCTACTCAGTTGTTATCACCTAAAATGGACGATGGTGGAGGTGCAGAGCACCTGTCCCTGCACAGTGTTGGTCAGTAGCCAATAGATTCAACACAATAAGGGTTAAATGTACCTGGTGCCAAGACAATGGATCGTTTTAGTTCAATGACCTGTCGCTTTTAAGATTCTGATGCTGCAACCGTATCTCCTAGAAATGTTTATGTAGCAACAGAAAATAATTTTGTAGGAAATGCAATTGTTACCAATTAAATCAAATTTAAAACAAATGTAACAAATTACATGTCAAGTTATAGATTGTCCGTATGAACACCAACACACCGAGCTACAGCATCATTAGCGTTGTGGAAACTGTCGTCAATAGAATTGTTTTTCCTGAGTTTTGCCAAAACAAACCACAGCACCACCAATTTCTCATCAGAACATAATTTTAATCTCATTCACTTCATTTTTCATCGTAGAGGTCTTTCCTTCACTGTGATTGGCCCAACAGCTGTTTCCTGTTCCCACTGAGCACCTGGAAATACAAACATGACGCCAACTCCTTAAAGTTTATATAAAAACAACTTTACAGGAACCTGTTGATTTGTACCTTGGATTAACAGTTTTTAAATGGATTATTGGCATAGTACAAGTTTTAGTTTTTTTATTTATTTATTTTAAACACCACATATGTACAAACTACAAAAACTACACTTAAATGTTTTTTAGTCAAGTTCAAGTGGAGCATTACCATTTAAAAATATTAAAATAACACTTAACAGCAAAAACACACAAGCACCTTTGCAGCTAATCCATTAATATTTTAAATGCATTAACAGTAATGTACTATCCACATAACTCAGAATGACCTTGATTACATTGTTGATCATGGATAATTGTTCAAGGAAATTTAAGGTAAAAACTCAAAAGGAATTCAGGCACATGGTGTGTACAGTCCATGGCCCAGATATAGAAAAGATGTGCATACACAAAAACTTATTCATGAACACACGCATTTCAGATTTAACCTTGTTGAACAGCTGAATTATTGTATTCAGTTCTTCGCAATTATTTAATGGTATTTTTTCCTATAACCCCACACAGTGTCCATGTGTAAAGATGAAGCCACAGGTTAATCTTTTGCCTGATTTTATTCTTTTTAAAACAAGGCAGACAAAAGTATCCAGTAAATCTCGATCTTCATTTAATAAAATCTCAAGACCAGTCACCCTGGACTCAGTCTCCAGTTGTTTTAATTACTTCCTGCTGCATTATGTGGTATATATAGACGATCTGTGGTTTAACCTCATGAATTCTCTTTAAAAAGCTGCTGTATTTAAAATCAGATGAGAGGTGATTACTGTCACTTTAAAACTACAAAAATACTAAACAATCAATAGTCAAAATTCACAAAAGGGAAAGAACTGTTGACATTATTGATCTGTCAGCTATTTAGACTGCCAGGGCTTCACATCTGCACAAATATTATTTCAACAATAATCACACCCCACTTACCAAAGTCTGTGTGACATTAAATAAATAATATTCATACTGTAGCCTGGAGCTACCACAGACAGACAGAACTGTCTGTGATATGAGCTGAGCCTCTGACATAACTCACCATCGACCACACAACATCTACTCTGTTCACAGAACACATCTTCGGAGAGCAAAATCACAATTCTCCACAATTACACACAAAGAAATTGAAGGTTTCTATAAACTGTCATGTTGTTAATCCAACATCTGAAGCAGTCAGCTCTTATCAGGTGAGAGCATCTCATGAGTTTATTGTTATGTTCTGAAATCTAAAATCGGCTGCATCACACATGTTGTCTTTGGATGCCGTTGGTACACGTGACATTTTGTTTACAGAGCTGCTGATTCAGAACAAGCAGCATGAACCAGTCCAAACCAGGTCAGGCTCACTTACCTGTCCCGGTCAGGTGAGTCTGGCTTCCTGTCCCACAGTCTGTGTCACAGCAGGAACAGGTGCGATGGCTGCCACTGGCCTCCGTCCACCTGTCAATCAAATGCTATTACTCCTCTTACAGTACAGACACAAAACAGATGTTTAAGATTCTAAAATTAAACTTTTCTTAATTTTAGATTTTCCACTGAGGAGAATTTCACTTGTGAAACTGTTGCTTTGTCTTACTTTCAAGTATCTCAGCACCAAAGCACAAAGTCTGGTGATTGAAATAATTTAAATCCACTGATGAGGCATTTGTAGTGTTTGCAGCAGAGAGCATGATGGGAATTGTAGTGTGTGGTGGTGTCTCACCCGTTGGAGAACGAACAGGCCTTATTGGCGGCGTCAACAGCTGCAGTGGCTGCTGTGGCTCTCATGCTGCAGGTGATGTAGATCTGAAGAGAAACAATGATGGTTAATTCAACTTTGACATTTAGTAGTAAAAGTTAAAAGTGCAGAGTCTCACCACGCCATTCTCGTCCTGCTGAAACCTGAACGCCTCCACCTCGAACTGCAGTTTGTCATCTTGAGACCGAGGCAGGAACTGAGATCTGGATCCCGTCAGCTGACTGTCAAACAGACACCTGAATGCAACACAGAAGACACGTCAGACAGATGCACCTGAACACAACATAAAAGGTTTGAAATTAAATTTGAACAATTTATCACTAGCACATTGAACTGACCCGTTGTTTCCCATGAAGACGTATCGAGGGACGGTGTCGATGTTTGGGACCACGGTGGCCACACAGCTGTCCACCGTCACTCTGAGAGGGATGTGATGAAACTGTTTGATGGAAACTTCAAATTTCATCATGTCTCCCAACAGGAACTGAGCGGATGGACGAGGGAACTGCCAATCATCTGAGACACAAAAGCGCCGGTCAGGACGTCAGTGCTCTGGGACATTTAACCGTTAAGTTTAGAGGTAATCAAAGAGGATCTGTACCATTAGGTGTGACAATGTCAGTGATTTTCAAAAATCTACTTCTATCATTTAAGAAGTTGGAACAAAAACCCACCAGTCATGAGTCTGATGGAGAAGTAGAGATTTTCCTCTGAAGCTTTGGTGTCACTGAACGGAGTCCAGGTCGGCTTCAACAGCCTACTGCTCACATCATGCTTCCTGAAAACACACATTTACAGCCACAGTCTGAAACCTGATAATATTTTCTAACAGCAAAACCCAAATGTCAGGAAACATTTCGTGGAACAGACATTGAAATAACTGATACAAGACTAAACAGATTCAGTGGTAGAGTTGTGTAAAGTCTGACCTCGGGTAGTGACACTGGATGCTGACAGTGACGTCTCTGGTTCGGACGATGGGACTGTCTCCCAGAGGACTGGGGGTGTAGATCAGTGTGAATTCGTAGACAAACGAGTCCTCAGATATCTGAAACAGTTTACTGGACACCTTAACCTTAAGCTCTATGTCTTGGATTCTAATTTCAACTGACTAATGGTCAAGTGTCTCTGTAGTTATGAACCCAGTAAGAATAGTTTCCAACTCTCTTTAGCCTCATTTGGCTCCTAATTTCAGCGTTACAGCACCTTTACTGTACGCTTTAGTCTCAGCGTGACAGAAGTAGCAAATAAGTGGGACCAGACTTGTTGAAAGGTCAGTTTAACTTCATACAAACAACAGTCAACCTGAAAGGTTCACGATATGAAAACTGGATTCTTGGAACATTTGAGCAAATATGTATTTTTTCTGATGGACATAAACCAAAGCAAACCTGCAGTCAAACAAGGTGTTTTGTTAAACCCATGATTCACGTTAAACCCTCACCTGCTTTTGATAAAGCATAAATCTCACCTTTGCGTTGCCCTTGTTTGTTGTGTAGGGAATGAACTCATCGCTGCCTCTTGAACAGCATGAAATGTGGTTCTCACCAACACTTACAACGTAAACAAGCTTTATGGCAATTCTTTCAAACTGTGCGTTTTGTCAAAAATCTAAAACCTGCATTCTCAGGTCTGTCGGAACAAAGGTCATGTCTTTGACGAGACGAGATGGACATCCTATAACCTTTATCAACCAAGGTGTTGCAGCAGAACTCAGGCTTCTCAGTAACCCTCACCTGTAGCTGGCTGCCACATCTGTGCAGCTCCGACTCAAAGACCAGGACCTGGGCATCAGGATCCTCCCCTGTGGCGGGACACCCTCCCAGCGTGACGTCAGCAGGCAGGACAGGATTACCGATCCCCAGCAGGTCTCTCTTGGCCTCTACCCGGACAGAGCTCTCCCCGCACACGGCGCTGACACTGCTGGCTGCCGTCGGAACCTTTAGCTCAAAATCTGGAGGGAACTGAGGCTCCTCCTCAGCCGGAGGCTCCGGAAACCTCCAAGATAACGGTTCATGGAAAGACTGCTTCTCCTGCTGGACAGCTGGGGGGGGGGGGGGGGGGAATCCATCAGTGGGATTTGTTTTGTTAAACATTATGACAACTACAAAAAAAATGGATTCTTGATCTTGGGCCTCTCATGTAATTCTATAGAGCAGCTTGTAAGTTTGCCACAACAATGAAATCTTTTTAATCCTATAACAATACATGATCATTTATAAATTGGTTGTATTTTGTTTTGTTTATCTGAAAACTAACTATAATAATAAAGTGGAATAAAACAAATTTTGCCTCTGAATTGTGATGAATAGAAGCATAAAGTAAAGAAAGTGGAAACTCTACTGCGGTACCATTTTCTTTCCCCTGTTCTGTTTGGTCTCTTTTCTACATGTCCCTTCAGGTGAATAATCTCTGATCTGCAGCTGAATGTTTGACATGTTTCTCAAAGATTAACATTTAATTTTAAAGGTTAAACTAAAATTTTAAATGCTTATTTAATGTATTATTGAGCATGTTTTCAGTGAAAATATGAATACAGACTCACATCACTCTGGATCTGAACCAGGAACATTAAATAGTTTCAGGGTCAATGTTTCTACTGATCAAGACAAAACACGTCAGCCCTTTTCATCAGATAAGAAACTGGTAATTGTTGTATTGATCCCTGTGATGTGGATCAGGTCTACCTGCTGGTTCCTGGACGTCAGGCTGACCTGGTGTCTGGTCTCCGAACCTGCCGGCTGCAGACTGAATGTTCCAGTTTAACCCCTGAGCTGCTGCTGCAGCTCCACAGAACAGACAGAAGAGGAATCTGATGGTCGACATCATGTTGGCGTGTTCACTGTGTTGTGTTTCCTCTGTTCGAAACAAACTCACCTGTGCAGCAGGTGAGTTTTGTTGAGCTGATGTTTGGCTCCACCTCCTGTCTGATTGACCTGATGGTCCTCCAGCTGTGCCTTGTTCACCTGCTCCAACCTGCTGAGACTCACCTGAGCTTCACTCTGACACAGAACTTTAGTCCAAATTTTACATTCAAGCCATGTTGTGATGAAACATAACGCACTGTTATAAATGTAATTATCTAACAGTATTTAAGATAGTGAAGATTAGTGAAGCTGCAGTGATTATTGGAATAATCAATTAGTCAGCTGATAGAAAATTAATTGCCCATTATTTTGAGAACTGATTGATCATACTGAATGATCATTAAAGCAAAAACACCAAATATTTGATGGTTCCTACTTCTTAAATGTGAGAGTTTACCTCATTGTCTTATTAATATAAAATTTGATAATATATTTTAATCAATATAAAAAGAGAATCTAAATATTTTATGGTCATCTTCACTGTTTTCTGATGTTTTAAACAGTAAAAAAACTGAAGTCCAGCTACCTGCATTTAAAATGTACATTTGCTCAGATAAATTTATTACGCTTTTATTTTTGTTTATTTAAATCACACCTGACTAATAAGGCATCACAACTACAGCAGCTCATTATTTCCTGTGTTGTCACCAAGAAAAAATGAAGCCAACAGGAAAGTGAGTCAGTCCCCATAGACTCCCATGTAAAAATACCCACAGCAGAAATAAACATGTTTTACAGCCTGGTGCAAAAAATGGTTTTGGTATCTAAAGCTAATTTCCTCCTTCATGACAACTGTACAGAGGGTGAATCTTTAAATAACTCACCTGTTTACATTTTATTAAGGTTAAAGTTCTGCATAATTGTGGACTTGGCTGCTTTGAGTAACAGGTGGGTGAGCATCACCTCTTTGCCCATTTTTGGATTAGCCAGGAGTTAGGGGCGGGGTCAGGCACTGCCAAGGTGGCAACAGTGGAGCAGCCCACTCTGAGCTTCAAAACCGCTCTTCAGAAACCTGTGGGTGACGTCACAGAGGCTACGTCCATCTTTCTTTGCAGTCTAATGGTTGAAACTGTGTTTTGTTTTGTTTTTTACTTTTTTTTTTACAACTTTACAAACTCCATGAAAGCACTTAAACAAAAAGTTCCTGTGACGACCCACCATCAGAACCAGTTTGAACTTGGTTAGATTCCGTTTCTGAGGTCAGTTGTGGATAGAGTCTTCCAGTAATTATACTACAGACATTTTGCACTGTTTTAATCCAGGTTTTAGCCAAGGTGCAGAAAATACAGAAAATAAATGACAGATTAATCACTGCTGAGAATAATCTTTAGTTCCAGCCTTAAAAATCTCATTGTTTTCAGTATACAGCAGTGTAACACTCTGCATTATGAATACTTCTATTTTTTATACTGAATTTACAGACATTTTTTAGTTTGGTTTTATCTGATATTTGTCAAAAATAATCTGAACTGAAGGTTCACTACAAGTTTTACCCAGAGCTTTCTATAACATTTCACTGTCTGAAGAATGGATCTGCACAAATCAGGTGACAACAGGTGATGTTACATGATGGGAAACATCCTCTTTGATCTGTCTCCAGTTTCCACTAAAATACGTCCATATAACACTTTTTTGCATCTAGTGTGTTCAGAGGTTTGTGTGTGTGTGTGTGTGTGTGTGTATGTGTGTGTGTGTCCCAGACTAATTAAGGTCCTGATGGAGTTCATCCTGTTAAAATTGTTTATGAATCATTAGAGGCAGGAAAACGTGCTGTGTCCTCCATATAAATAATTAGTCCAGCCAAGGTCACACACACTAACACTAACAGATACACACACACACACACACACACACACAATGGTTTCCTGGTGACCGAGGTCCTGAGAGTGAAGAGGAGAAGAAAGAGGGGAGAGGAGGAGGAAAAAATATAAAATATGTTTGTATATGTAAACATTTATAGTCTATTTTATGGATAGGAACAAGGGAGTCTCTCTATTTGTGTTTGTTAGCATTAGCGTTAGCTCTGGTCATCTCTCTCCATTCATTTCTAGTATAAACAGCAGCAGCAGCAGCCTCCTGGGGCTGTTAGCTGTTCACCTTCACTGATATTAATGAGCTCTCTCTGCTCATTTCCTTTATTTATTAACTGCTAACAGCCAGAGGAAAGGTGTGTGTGTGTGTGTGTGTGTGTGTGTGTGTGTGTAAAAGGTTCAGTCATTTAAGTCTAATGTTGTGTTATTTTTACGCAGACGTGGCTGTTTTTTCTTTTCTTTTTTTTTTTGTTGTTTCTGGAAAACGAAGCAGTTTGTTAATGATGATGATGGCAGCAAGTTTTGGGGACGACCTTGATGAAGGAGAGTTTTTAGACGACAAGACGCTGCTGCGACAGTTCGGTCTCAGGCAGAAAAGGACAAAGATACAGTAAAAATAATACCAAGGCCAGTGACAACAATAATACATGTATTCAAAAGCTTGTTTTATAGGAAAAGATGCTTCACATGTGATTTCTGGATCTGGATCTGCAAAGATGAAAATGAGAAATTTAAACACAACAAATTTAAAATGAACTGTTAATTAATAACAGTTTGGACAGATGGCACAGACATGTAAAAACTGCCCCACCCCTCACACACAGAGGAAAGACCCTCAAGGAGATTCTTTGAGGTAGTTTTGTTTGTATATTTTTGAAGATATTTTGCATTCTTTGCCTCATTTTGCTTTTGTGGTTGTTTTGTGTCTCTTTTTGTGATAATTTTGCAGGCCCTGTGGCCCCTGAGCCTTTTCCTCAGTAGAGGTCCCTTCAGTAAATAATCCATTGTTAATTTTGTGGGTGAGTTGAGTTATAATAAAGACATTAAACTGTGCTAAAATCTAAAAACATCATCAGTTTAGACACAAAAACAATAAGTCAAGAAAATAACAGGACAGTTACCTCATGATGAAAATAATCAGATGTGCCTTTATTTCAAAATAAGAGCTCCTTGTTTTTGAAGATGAGTTGTGTTCTATTTTAATGTGTCCTTCTGCAATTTAAATGTCAAACTGTACCTGCTGCTGTAGATTTACTTTAGTGTCGATGCTGATGTTGACGTGTGAGTCGACGGCAGACAGAGGACGGAGCTGGGATGTGATTATGGGATGGATGCTCGAGGTCAGAGGTCAGAGGGAGTGGGCCACTCAGCAGATTCTACAACAGCACTTGCTTGTCTCCTGACAACCTCTGACTTCATCTGTCCGAGCAGCTTCCTCACCTCCCATCACACACACACTGCACACACACACACACACACAAACACACAGTAGAAGATATAAAAATAGTAAAATAAAAGCCTGTTTGTGTCTGTGTGAGTGTGTCTGGAGCTAATTTGGCCAAGAGAGGCAGATAAATGTGAATTTATGTGGCCCTGGAGGAAAAGTCAGTGGGATTCATCCTCTGAGGACCATGAACGTCTGCACAAAGGAGGCATGAACATGGAGAGAGATTAGTCTCAGCAGCAGTGTCAAATGTTTGATACATGATCTACAAATATAAATAAGATTTATAAATCTGTATGATGATCGTTGTCAAATCCACAAACGAATATCAAACAATTAGAGCAAATGTTCATGATCCCTGATTCACAAATGTACGATATGCTGTGTTTAAGTGCTGGTGGAAAACGTGGTCACTTAAAATCTGCTTTATTTTTATTCAATCACTCAGAAAACAGTCAGCCAATCAGAAGAGAGGCTCAGATCCTCTCTTCTGATTGGCTGACCGACCTGTTGTTACTAGAGCTCCAGAGAGAAGCCTGAGAGAGGAGATGTAAAACTACACTGAGATGGTTTTTGGTTCTTAAAACCACAAATATATCTTCTGATGGAGATCAACACTTCAGATAAAACACAGGAAAAGTGAAAATATGGGACCTTTAAATGATTTATCACTTTTCAAAAACAAGTTCATGTAAAAATCTGTAGGAAAAGGAATAAAAATAAGAATAAAAACTAATTAAGTACCAGTATGAGGACCAAATATAGACCTAATGTGCATGTTAAGGTCATTAAATGTGTAATTATGCTTCATCAACTTATTGATGGATAAATTATCATTTTTATAAATATACATCTCAGCCTGAGCTGAAAACTCTTTTCATCAATTATCCTCCTCAGTGAAACTTGGATTAATCAAAAACTAAATCAACGAGCCCCCGAGGAGAAACCGTCACAATCAGGATTAATTAATTACTGGAGTCAAATAGCAACACTCCAGCGTGACAGAAAAAAACAAAAAAAAAAAACAAAAGAAAAAAAACAGCAGGGCCACCAGCTGCATCAGGAACAAATGAAACTCCATCCAGAGAGATAGAAGGATAGAGTTCATTAAAAATATATGAGACATTTTATAAACTGTCACAGATTTAATCCATGAAACACGGTCGGATATTGTGAGCACTTGTTGAGTCTTTAATATTGTTATTGTATTATTTTATTTCAGAGGAGATGAAGAAACCTGGCTGTTGGAGAAAAGAAAAGTAGAAACATGTTTATCAGAATAAATCCCACAGTGCATCTTCCTGCTGATTCGTGTGGAGTTTATTGATGACGAACAGGAAGGTGTGAACTGACTCTGTGGTTGTTCGCGGAGCTGCAGCGTTGCTCTGGTCCTGATGTGATCCATGACACAGGACCTCATGTCCAAACTAATTCCTTTTTGTAGACGGGAACTTTGCAGCCTGTGCATCCAGCTGACTGTCAACTATAACCAGTGTGCAACGTTCAGGGGCCTCAGGGAGTGTTGGACCTCTTACACCTTGGACCAACCGAAGACATCAAAATCCTATCTTGCAGGAGGGTTGCCTAAAAATCAAGGTCATTTTTTTAGCATCTCGACTGTAAGATTTATTTTCACGTTTTAATACTGAAACATGAACCTGAACTCTGTGGTTCTGCTCCTCCTCAGATCCCATGATAAAATGATAAAAACATGGTGTTTGGACATTTGTTAGTCTGCTGCTACTCTGCAAATGATCTCAAATGTATGAAGGCATCCAGGCTGTGGCTGAGTGTGTCAGAGTGATTGAGTTGGAAACACATTTATTTATTTATTTTTTTAGCATTTATTAAGGTTTTTGTTGTGCGTTTTCTCCTGTCCTTCCCAGCAGCAGCTCGGAGTGTTGTCATACTTCTTTAACCTGCTGTTTGAGGCTCTTATATTGACGAATCAGGCCGGGGCGGCTCTGGATTGATTAAGAGATCACTGAAATTAATGTATCGGTTCTGATGTTGTACCCCTGTGTCCTTTAAATAACATTTATACACAACTGAACTGCACCATTACAACATTTTGAAGGTCATTTATTGGGCGTATCAGTAAAATGTTCACAGTTCAACATTCACCTGTAGCGACTCCAGCGACATTAAACGGGTTCATGGTTCTGTTCAGACTCTCACGTCACTGGGTTAAAGTTCAGGAAAGATACAGAAAAAATTCACAGTGACTTCAGATACATGTTTATTTATATTCAACCAAAACCAACATCTCTCACCAACCTTGACCAAAGGTCTGTGAGTGCCTTTAAATAAGAAATAAAGCTTTGCAGGTTGCTGAGGGAACTGTTGCTAATTAACCTGAATCCACACATGGACAAACTGTAAAACTTGGATCCATGTTTGTGTTGTTGCTTCAGTTTTCTGAGCAGAGTGAGCGCTCTCTCTCTCTCTCTCTCTCTCTCTCTCTCTCTCTCTCTCTCTCTCTGTGAAACTTGGATCTCTTCAGGCGACTTTAAACTTTAATCGTTTTTCATCCTGCAGACTGAGCTCTCTCTCTCTCTCTCTCTCTCTCTTCTTGCTCATGTGTCTCTGAATGAAATGAAACCAGGATGAATATTCAATTATATAATGAAACATGCTGTAATTGAGGGTGTAGCTCATTATGCCACATTAGTCTGGTATAAATAGTGAGCTATTAGCACTAATTTATTAGAAATCTGCTGCTTATTAAAGAGCTTGAGCCTTCGTCATCCACAGAATAAGGAAGAGGAATCCAAACTGCCACTGATGTCAGATATGTCCACAGGTTTCTCCTTCACCGTCATGGCCTCTCTATAGTAACGATTGTCAGAATGGTTATTAATATAAATATAAATATAAATATAAATATGTGACTATATTATATTTTGTTATTGTTATCAGGTTGTTTTACATCATGTTCAAATTCCATATTCTTCCTCTTCTTCTTCTTCTTCTTCTTCTTATTATTATTATTAACCACAGGCTCTTATTAACCCTTTTGCATCCTTTTAAAAAACTTAAACTGAGGTCCTTAGAGGACAAAAATGTCCCAAAAGACGAACAAGGGAGAAAACATCTCATCATACAAACGCACGACCTACAGCATACCTCACCTAACATGATCCAGTCTTCACCCAGAGTTATGTCAACTGTCTGTCTCATATGTTTAGTGTTTTTTATGTTTTCCAAATCACCATGTCACTCACTGATTTGTTATTTCAAAAAACAAGCAGAAAAAAAAAAAATGTAGCCAAGCTTTTTATTGTGGTCTTTTTTTGCCTCTTTCTTTATGTCACATGACAGGTGGAGTTGGTGAAGTTATACCAGTGGTTTAAAGGGTTAACTCCCACAAAGACACCACGGCCACTGGTGGATGTTCAGCTTTAACGAACATCTGTTTGTTTTAATGATTGTGTCTTTGTGTTGTTGTAGCTGTTGTGCTGCAGACAAAATAAGTTCATGTGTGTAGAAGATATTCTCAGAGGCAGGTAAAGAGCCTTTATCCTTCGCTGTGTTTCTGTCAGGTTTCATCAGTCTGATGATGATGATGATGATGATGATGATGATGTTGCTGCAGTTTAAGTCCAAACCTTCCTCTCACATGTTGTAAAGTGTCTCACATCGGTCGAACTCCAGTTTCTCATTTCTGCAGGACTGCAGGACTCTCTGATCTGGGCGGCTCATCTGTCATCAGAACGACGGCTCTCCACCTGCCTCAGAACAATAATATCCCTGCCCGGTGTGATGGACAGCCGAGGGGAGGCGGTGACAGCGGCGCGGGGTCCGGGTGGAGATTGAAGGTGGAGCAGCGGAGACCAGCGCTGACCTTTCCATCAGAAGTCTTTTCACGCTGACATCTGAGCTGCCTGGAGACGCCAATAAAACACCTCCGCCCTTCAGAAGTCTCTTCAAGGCCTCGGCTGTGATTGCTGCACGGCGCCGCTCATTGAAACACTTCAGGTTCGTCCACACTGTGATTTATTGGACCAGAGTTTCTTTTTCACTTTAAAATTTATTGTCTCTGCCTCAGAGAGCGACAGCAACAAACTCACAAACCATGTTTTTCTGTTTTCTAAACTCCTCGAGAAGCTTGGGTTTAGAAGAAGAGACGTACTGATGCTGAAGTATTTGGCGTTGAGCCGGTAGAGTCTCCAACATCAGGACCTCCATCTTCATGTTTCTTAAAACAGCAATAAAACACATGCACCCGGATCCAGAGAATTTGGTCACCTCACTCTGTCACATCCACACAACTTTCAGTCAGTGTGTAAAGTGATTATAGCCAAATGGTGCGGATAAAAAATGGACAGTGAGACCGAGAGAAAGAGTGGCGCTAAATGCTGCAAAATTATAGTTAAGCTCATGAGCACAGAGACAACTGGCTCCTCTATTAGTTTTAAACAACATCAACTCTTACTAGTGCTGAGAATAAAAGCGTCAGATGTGTCTGCATCAACATAATATTGAAAATAAAGAACTGCAATCTCTTTTCTGTTGTAACTCAGAGACACCAGAGCTTCATCGTGATCAGCACGAGTCCAGAGTCCAGTCTGAGCTCGGAGGAAACAACAAGGACACAAAAATGATGTAGATATGAATATTTGTTGTTTCTGGAGGTGACAGTGACTAACTGAAGACACTCGGCTGTGTGTGAATCATTTCTTATGTAGTTATGAAACTGAAAGACACTGTGTGTATCTGATGTAAACATAAATGGTCATAGTAAACGTTTAGGATGAGGTCGTGATGGACGGATGAACTGATAAAACAGTGGACACTGGACACAGGAAACATCTGTTCATTTCCTGTTTCAAATCGATACACAACCTTAGCCATGTTTTTATGATTGTAACCGTGACGACAAAGCTCCACTAACCTTAACAATCTGTTGTTTTTTTTCACTTAAACCTTGATCCTGTTTAAGCCTAATCAAACAATATCTCACCTTAAAACTGATTTATTCATTTTCATTAATGATTAGTAAAAGTGTGGAGGGTTTGTCTGTTGGGAGAAGGCAAATACAAAAAACAAACAGATTATACAAATACATTGAAACATATAGACATATATATATATATATATATATATATATATATATATATATATATATATATATATATATATATATATAGAGAGAGAGAGAGAGAGAGCGAGAGAGAGAGAGAAGAGCTGGGAAGCAGTTTTAAACTAATATTATATAATATTTATTTATTTCAATGGACACTGATTTATTTGGATATATATTTGATTATATATATATGATATTTATTTACTCCATTAACTGCTTGTTAATTTAATCCAGGGAGAGGTATTCATATTTTTCATTTGATATTCATCACTTATTTCATTCATTGTCACTGTATGTAATTAATTAATTGATTGATTTAGATAGATATAAGATATTTTTCTATTTTATATAATCATGACCAATTTAATCTTTGATACCAGACAGGGCAAAGAGAAATAAATAAATTTAGGAAAATTATATAATTATTTTATTTACTGATTACAAAAAGCACAACTGAATTTATCATAACACACGGACACTTCAGATATTTCACATTTTAAATGTAGGATTAAATATGAAACAGTAAAATTTACATGGGGGTAAATGTGACTGTTGGACACACTGTTGGCATGTGGAATAACACACTGTGTAGATGGAACATGTAAACGCAATTCTGTTTTTATCAGCAGGTTTATCTCTGACATGTAAACAAACCCACAGACAGATGAATGAATGTTTAAAGACTCCACATAAACCTCCAAAACCCCAAACACCATCTGTCATTATTCAAAATGACACTTCCCATGATGCTCCTCACACACACACACACACACACACACACACACACACACACACACACACACACACACAAACAGCCTCTGAACACCAAACACATATGCGAGACGAACAAACAAACAGGATGTGAGACGTATGTTTTGTGTGAGTCGGAGATGTTTTTGCCAGCTTGAACTCATGAGATGAATATTTTGAGTTTTCAGTCGTTAGTGAGACAAACAATATTCCTACCTGTCCTCCCTTCATCAGAGAGGACAGGTAGCTGAAAACACCTGGTGAGCAAAGCATGGTGAGGGACTTGTGTTGAAGGTTACATGTGCCTACACCTCGCTGTGTGTGTGTGTGTGTGTGTGTGTGTGTGTGTGTGTGTGTGTGTGTTATAAATCAGTCAGTGAGACTGTGAGATTGTGTAATAAATATTGATCCCTTCACTGAGAAGAGTCAAACTTTCCCAATCCTCCTCTGTCTGCTCAGACTTTTTAAAAACACTGAGATTATCTGCAGCTTTTTAAAACTTTCCCTGTAACACTGATCCAGCAACGTCTCACTGCGGGATGATTTCTGTTGAACATGTCCTAAATCCAGGCTTTAACCTGGTCTAAATCCGGTTTTAAAACCAGTCTGATCAGAATCAGAATCAGAATCAGAATCAGAATCAGGTTTATTGCCAAGTATGTTTTCACGTACAAGGAATTTGTTCTAGTGAATGGTGCAGAGCGCACCAAAACACAGAGGCAGCCATCTGCGGCGCCATTTAAAAAGGAGGAATGGGGAAAAAACACGTGGAGAGGAGAGGAGAAAAAATAACAGAACCCAAACTATACTCCTGGGAAAAAACCTCAGCAACATAGGCATATATAAACAAACACATCTTACAACACAGTGACTCAAGACAATTTGCTCCAGGGGAGGGGGTAAAGGGGGGAGGAGGTGATTCCAGTGCAGACAGGCAGCCAGCCGCAGCCGCTGCCATTTAGGCGCAGCTATCGGACCCCGCCCGCCGCGCTGGATGGGAGGAAGCGGCGAAGGCGTGGGATGGGGTTGGGTTGTGAGTTGCATATGTACATGTAAGAGGTGTCCGTGAATGTGTGTGTGTGCATAGGCCTGGGGAGTCGCTTCGTCTAGTTCACAATCAGTGCCTCAGTTCGCAGGGTGTCATCGCGATAACACAGCAAGTTGCCATGGAGACATCCTTGATCGGTTCCTGGACGGAGTCAACAATCCACAGGTGTCCGTGGAGGAGGGGGGGGGGGGTAGGAGTAGAAGCGTCTCACTGCAGCGATCTCGTGGGGGAGTTGTTCCAGCACCGGTCTTGGCCAAGGCCGGTGCTGCGGGGGCCGGAACGCAGATTAGATTATGATTGTTTGGGTTAGGGCGAGCAGTCGTATTTCAATAGACACGGCTTACTCTGTTAGTCCATTCTGGTCATCTCCATCCATTCTCCTTTTCAAAGCTGCAAGCTTCTCCAAGATGTGACCCATGTTGCGATTTATGACCACAGTCTGAGCATTAACAGCTCCTTCCAAGGTGGTTCCCAAGTTGCGGTTCACAATCACAGTCTGAGTGCTTACAGCTTTACTCACTCCATCAATTATGTCGGGCAGCGTGGGGATTTGGACTGCTGTCACCGTCTTCCGAATTTTCCGATACACCAGGGCAATGCCTAATCCAATCAGCAGAAAGCCTGATATCACAATTCCGAATATATAGAGATCTTCGATGTCCTCAACGGAAAGACTCGCCAGGCACACGACCCTCCACTGCTCCCAGGAGTCCCTCATGTAGCCAGCGGGGTACGTTCCGCCAGGGCAGACAGGTTCCCCCGAACCCGGGCTTCTCGTCGAGAAGATCCTGTCAATTGCGTTGAGAGACCAGTTGACCAATTCCATGATTTTAGATTTGGAGAGCAGTGCGGAGAGAGGCTTCCAAGGTTTAGACAAGACAGGACGAGACGTGAGATGCAAAGCAGGGAAAAAAAGGGAGAGGAGAGAGGGGGAAGATGCGTCCGCCTTCGTTGGGAGCCGGAAGAGAGTGTCTTAAACCCATTCTACCTGGTCTAAACATTATCTACTCTGGTCTAAACCCATGTTGCTTAAACCTGATTTAAACTAGTTTAATCTAGCCTAAACTGAGTCTACTGTGGCCTAAACCCAGGCTAATGTGGTGTAAACCTACCTAAACTTGGTCTAAATCTAGTTTAACCTGGTGTAATGCCAGACTAACCTGGTTTAAAACCGGTCTTATCTGTCCTAAACCCAATTTTAACTGGTTTTAACATAATCAACTCTGGTCTAAACACTGGTCTAATATGGTTTAAACCCAGTTTAATCTTGCCTAAACCCAGTCTAATATGGTCAAAACTAATGTGGTCTAAATCCAGTTTAACCTGGCCTAAACCAGTGGTGCAGACCTATCTTGTATAAATGTACTCTAAATTGGCGTAGACCCAGTCCAGTCTAGTGAGAACCAGTCTAATTTGATCTAAATCCAGTCGACCTCAGATACAGCTAGCCTGGGTCTTGTTTGGTACATCGGCTCCAGCAGCGTCTGGTTCTGGCACAGATGCAGGTCTACTCATGAACGCAGACAGAAGATGATGAGAAAAGTAGCTCCTGTGCCCAGACCCATCAGCGAGCGTCTTCCGTCTCACTGTGACTTATCGATCAGCGCTGCAGTCGGCCCCTGCGGACATCGTCAGCTGTAAATCAGTCTCTACATCGCATCCTCAGAGGGCCTCGGCCAATCAGAGTCACCTCAGTCTCTGAATAGCAGATATTTACCTGAGTCACAGCAAACACTCAGAGCTGCTGCACCAGTTTACCAACCAGCCCGAAAAGTCCCAGGATTATTCCATTTTACGTGGGTCTACATGATTGGATTAATTGAAATTTGCACCGCTCCATCTTATAGCGCAGCCTTGTAGAGAGATCCTGTGTCAAAACCTAATTTTAAGTTTGAAACTGCCTCCATTTGTTCTGTCTATCAAGTTGTTAACAGATGGAAAACCTCGAGGGAGGTTAGGGTTTGGATTCTCTAGGTTATTGCTGAGTTAAGGGTTAGAGTTAGGGTGGGTGTAAAATGTGAATGAAGTATTCAGTGCAAGAAATGCCAATCAATATTCCCTGAAGGCCAAGATCATATATTCAAATAATGTTTCTGTAAACTCAATCAACAGTCAAAAATACAAAGATGTTGAGTTTAATGTCATAGAAAATCTAGAGAAGCTGGCACCAGTGAAGATTTGGTATTTTTGCTTTGGAGTTTGGAGTCTTTGGAGTTTGGGAGGAAGCCGAACTTGATCAGCCGGCAGGTTCGAGCCCACAGGTTTGAGGCAACAGTGCTAAGCACAGTCTTGACATAATGTCTGTTGTGATTTACAAATAAAACTGAACTGAGCTGAAGTGAACAGGACGTCAGCAGGAGCGCAACAACAAGGTTAATCTGGTCACAAACATCGAGCCTGTAAAAAAAGCTGCAGCTCAGCTTTAAGACAAAGACCAATGTCAGAAGAGAGATGTCTAACAATGTGGCTGACTCTGTTATGGTTTATAATAAGAGTCTTATTATATTGAACATCGTTGATTGTTAGCCCTGTTGCTTTATGTTTGAATCCATCACCTGAGTCAGTCTCCTCATCCACAAAGCCTTTGCTGTAACACCTTCTAAAACCAGTATGTCTTGTTTTATTCCCACCTGTTCTATATCCAGTTTGCCTCGTTTTAAAATCAGAGATTGACTTGATTCAAAGGATGTCTTAGTATTTTTTAACTTGCATGAGCATTTTGAAAGATAACTTAGACCACTGAAAAAAAAGGTGTCCAAAACACGTCTGGGCTTTTACAGTCTGCTGTTAAACATCTGATGCAGGTTGTTACACTTTGGTGCGTTTTACTACCTGCTGGCACAAACGGCCGCTGCAGGATGGACCCATAAATCCCTGAATAACAGTCATATTAATGCCCCCCTCCATAAAAGTGATGTGTTTCCTGCTGCTGACTGGATGACGAGGATCATAAATACCTGCAGCCGCCGTCAGGCTGATCGCTTCATCCAAGATCACTGTCGAAGGAGAATGATGAGGAGACAAATGCACACCCAGCAGAGAACAGTCAGGATATCAGATCCACCACCACTGCTGTTCCAGTCTTTCACTTCTTCTTTGGGTTGAAATTACCAGATTGTTAAGGTTTGTTCACTTTGTCGTCAGGGTTACAATAATAAAAATGTTGCTAATGTTGAGTATTGATTTGAAACATGAAATTAACAACTGTCTGCTGTGTTCAAGTCTAATGATTTTCGATCCATCCTCCCCCACCAAGATCTGCAGATGCGTACTACGACCATTAGAGGGAGGTGTCACTTGAACATAAACATGTTTTGTGGATTTTGCTGAAACAAATGACGCTGTCACTCTTAGAGTCTCTTAAAGCAGACACCGCTGTGTGTTGGACCGACAGAACCAGGGAATGTTCAAGGATGAAATATTAAAAAATGTTCTCAGATCACGAGGAGCAAGACTGAAAAGAATTCTGGGACAAACATCTTTTTATAGCTCAGGCATTAATTCATAGATAATAATGATCATTTTCTGTTACATAAGAGACAACCAACTCTTTTGTTTCAGCCAATCAGATCACAGAAGCTGTCTCAGCTCTGACGTCGTCTCCACGTCCTCCAGTTGTGACTTTGCCTGAAGCAAAACGACTCAGTGTCTGTTTGTGCACCCTGATGTTTTAAACTGTGGCGGCGGCGGCGGCAGCAGGTGGGACTCCCTGCTTGGCTGCCAGCTTGACGACGGCTGATGACCTGTCAGCAGGACGTCTGTGATTGGCTGAGACGTGTGGAGTATAGCTCCTCTGCAGATGTTAACCGGCGGCAGATGGTGACACATTAGCTCCTGATGACGTTTACAGGCGGGAGGCGACGAAACGCTGCCACTCTTTCATTTTTTAAATGTTTCTAAATACCACCTGTCAATCATCACATAACTCATTATGACACACCACTGTCCCATCACTTCCAGCTGTGTCGACAGAGCCCTGTTTCCCATCATCCTTTGTGTCTCGTCAATGTTTGATGTGACATTAACAGGCGTAAACACAGACGCCGACACGACAAACCAGCCTCACACGCATCTCCCTGACACTCCCCGCTCGAGGGCGTCGGGTTTCCCCAGTGAGTGAACAAACATAAGCCGCCGCCACCAAACACACACTTCACTTCCTCTCTCTCTCTCTCTCTCTGCAGAGCACGAATCAAACAGCAGATGATGAAATATTGAGTCAGACACAGTGAAGTAATGTTCTGGGGGGAAACAGTATTTGTGTCCATTTCCAACTTCTTAACATGGGAATCTTAAAAAGTTTTTGTCACAGCGTCCTTTGGAGGAAGTGTGAAGGCTGTTGGGTGATTACTCTTTATGTAACTGGGCAGCTAAAATTTTTTAGAGCAGTTTGTGAATGTTTTTTGTATCATTTGGATGATTTTCCTGATGAAAAGTTCAGCTTTATTCCAGTAAATCAGTCCTTCTATTCATCCAGACTGACACAGAGTGTTATTTCAGTTCATTACATCTAAATTGAAGCTCTCCCTGTTACAGTTATTATTCTGTCACGGCTCTGTGATAAAACACTGAACCCTGATGGACACGCTGCATCAAAGCAGGATGACAGTGACTCTTTCGTCTTCTTCCAACACCACAGCTGCAGATCTGCAGCCACAGTCACTGGATACACATATAAAATCCAAAAACTCTGCAATAAAAGAGCTTGAGCACTCTGCTGCTGCTGGGCGACTGTGTGGTCTGAAGCGTATTGATCTGATATCAGAGGAAACCACAGCTGATGGGAGGAAACGCTGGGTCCTGATCAATAATTCACAAGTTTTGTTGGGGTTTGTACAGACTCTTAGCAGAGTTGACTCAGGCTAATCGGCGGATCAAACACGAGCCGCCGTATCGTCAGTGTGTGAATGATGTATGACAGCATGGTTAATTACACACAGAAAACCTCACAGTGAAGAGACGAATCTGATCCTGAGTCAGAGCTAAGGAAAAAAAAACTATAATCACTGATGTGAATAGACAGATGTGACTTCTGCAGGTTTATTGTGCTGTAAAGACTGTAAACCCTAACCCTAACGAAACAACCACAATGAGACAGGAAACAACTACAAAGAAAGATAAAATTGCCACAAAGAGACAGAAAACAAGTACAAAGAGACAAAAAACAACTACAAAATGACCACAAAGAGACACAAAATAACCACAATAAGAAAGGAAACAACTACAAAGAGACAGGAAACAGCTACAGTGAGACAGGAAACAAATACAATGAGACAGGAAACAACTACAAAGAGACAGGAAACAACTACAGACACAAAATGAATGTGCACAACTACAAAGATGAAATGACAACAAGGAGATCCAACTATAAAAGAGAATCCAAAACCAACACAGACAAATAAAAATGACCACAAACAGATGCAAAAAAGGCACAAAACACAAAACAATGACATACCACTAACTATTATCTTAAAGGGTTCATCCTCTGGAG
Source organism: Trachinotus anak (assembly GCF_046630095.1). NCBI lineage: Eukaryota > Metazoa > Chordata > Actinopteri > Carangiformes > Carangidae > Trachinotus > Trachinotus anak. Next base: position 26,773,460 of record NW_027273853.1, on the reverse strand, counting down.
AGCAGGATCTGAACACTTCAGGCCAACGTGAGCAGTAGTTGTTGAGGTATCTTTTCTCTTCTGCAGGTTCAAACTTCTGTGACCGACCAGCACCAGGCTGACGTGTTTTGTGTTGAAAGCTTCCCTTCATCTCAGAGTCATGAGCACCACCCTCTGACTGTAGAACTGAAGTCATCGGGCTCAAAGCACTTTACTGAGAGCCAACCTGCCCGGATCTGACTGATCAATAATGAATCAATTGATGCAGCCTGACAGAAAGCAGAGCGGACAGAGAGACGAACCTCAAATACAAAAAAAAACCTTCAGAGGAACAAAACAAAGAAGAGAAACCTGAAGGAAACCAGAGGCAGAGACACACAGACCGAGAGTTCGTAAAGAACAAAACCGCGTCTGATTAATAACAGTCCGTAAATTAACTGGACCCTGATCCTCTCATGTTGATCCCTGAGTCAGGCTGATTTGATTTTTAATGATTTGACAAAACCGAGTATTTTCCAGTCCATCAGACTTTTGCTATTTTTGGACTAAATCAAAACATTTCAGCAGTTTTCATCGATTATTCATTTCATAAAACTTTATACTCATGTTGTGAGTATAAAGACACAAAAAAAAAGAAAAAGAGAGGAATTCTCCTGTCCTAATTTTACACTAGAAAAGAGTAAAATATTGGGTCTTTGAAGGAGCTATTTGTAAGATTAGCTACATAGCTAATGTTAGCATTAACAGCTGTTTACTTACCAGTCCAGGAGAAACGTTGCGACTTCTTTCCTTTACTCGCTCCTTTACTTGCTCAATGTGGTTTTAGCTGGGGTTAGCTTGTTAGCATGCTAACTTCAGTAGAGCAGAAATAGTGATAGGGACAAGAATTAACATTAGTGTTGCTGTCCACTCCTGTCCACTTTGATGTTGAACTAACAATGTTTCTTTTACACTGGGGAGTAAGCAGCTGTTTATGCTAACGTTGGCTATGTAGCAATAACTTACAAATAGCTAAGACGACAAACTACGGTGGCCCTTAAAGCTCACTGCATTTAAGAAAACAATACCAATAGACATAACATGCACAAATTCAGAAATCATCTTCATCCATTTGACAACACATGCACTGCAAATACTCACAGTACAACCAAATGCACTGATTCACTCAACACAGGTTTCAGTGCGTTGATCTCTGTGGGTCACCGTAACAAACAATCAATAATCACATCGATCATTGATCGTCCATCAGAGGTTTTGATGCTCTACAACACAGACACACACACAAGGAGACAAAGTTCAGACTCAAACTGCTGATACTGACAGATCAGGACTTGGACCTGAACACACTGAACCCCCCCCTCCTACCACCACCACCACCAGCCCCCCCCCCCCCCCCCCCCAACCCCCCCCCCCCCCCCCTTCAGGCTGTAATCTTCTGAAAATAAAGCTGTTTTCTCTCTCGGTGGATATTTTATCTCCTGATGCTGCTGATGTTGCTCTGATAGGCCTCGTCATTATTCTCCACATCGTCCCCCTGCTGAAGCGTTGCTGGGGCGATGGTGACCTTGTCAACAGGACTCCTGTATAAATCCACTAATGAGGATGAGTTTGGGAAAAGAAAGAAAGAAAGAAGCTTGTCTTTATTTATTTATCCGAGAAGAGGGGATGCATGTGTACACTGTAAGTGATTAAATAGTGCAAATAGGGAGGTATCTTTAAAATGATGTGGGATTTTATTCCAAATTTCAGTGCATGTGTAGAGAAATGATCTTGAATCAAACTGGTTAATAAAAGCAGGTAGTGGGTTCAGTTCATCTGTGATGGCTGTGGTTATTCTTCTAGGTACAGTGTTATTTCTTGGCAGGGAAGATGAAGGGAGAGGGAAATTAATGTGATTGAGAACAGAGTAATATCAGCAAAATATATAGTATAGTTACGAAAATTTAATGCTGTAGATTAATATTAAATTCCAAAAGCTTTAATATAAAGTCTGGCTGAAAGTTCAAAAGTTTCCATGGTAGTAGAGACTAAAAATTAAAATTTTTGGAGATGAAATCAGAAACAGAAAGTGAAAGATGTGACCTTCTCTTGCTCTAAAGATATAATTTCTTATTCAACTCTAAAATCTAAAAACTATTCATTCGGTTTTTCTTCTGTTTTGTGCCCATACGGAGTCAAATGGTTGAACTGAAGATGCTTCACTACGAAAATGATTAAAATAATCAATAAAGTAAGAATCAGGAGAATGACAGATAGATTTAAATAGTAATTTCACACTCAAAGCTCACTTATAAAGGGCCCAGTGACCCTTGGTCTTCAGCAGAGGACTTGAGGTGTAAGTCATTTTTCAGGGTGTGACCGTACAGGACAGAGGACCTGAACACAGCAGGGAGAGTAAAGGCCACTTTAATGAATCAATGGGCAAATGAAGAGCTTAGAGTCGGCCATGAGGAGGATTTCCAAACAAGCAATAAACCCAAAGGCCAAGACCAAGAAGACCACAGGTAGTTTTCTCTTGTGTCAGCTCAGCAGCTGAACAGATTTTATTTCTCAGAGAATCTGTCCTGAGAAAATCCAGATCTAAAAACCCTCATCCTGAGCGACCCCCCCCCTCGCCGAACCCTCCAGGTGCTGCTTTGAGCTCTGCGGGAATCTGCTGTTTCCTCTTCGCAGTGAAGATGAGACGACCGTGAAACTGACACAAAGACGAGACCGATGTTTAATCAGACGTGATGATGGCAAACAGACGAAAACGCTTTTCTCTCCTTACAAATGTGTGAATAACTGGAGCCGACGGGTCGACCTCGGACTGACCTCCGCTAACTGCCCTGGGCGGCTGAATGAAACCTGTGACATTATGTCAGCTGTTAAAGCAGAAATGAGCTGAAGTGAATTCTCAAACAGACATCCAGGATGCATTATAAATAGACACCGCCGGCGTGTGTGTGTTGAGCAGGTCCAGGCCTCCTGCGTGTTGCTCACAGTTAAAGGGATGCGATGAGAAGCAGGAAACGCAGTCTGCATGATTAAACACACGGCGTGCTGTTAGAGACGAGGTGTCGCAGCTCAGGAACAACGAGGTGAGACAGTGCGACGCTTGAACACACACATAACAACGTATCCTGCCGTCAACCTGTGCTGCCGCTCCAGAGGGTGGAGGTGGAGTTAACTGGGAACTCCATCAGTTTTCCACCTGATCAGTTCATCGATATATCACGATAAAGTAAATTTTGTAACATATGTATCGTGCAGATCGACGTCAAGTCCACGTTAATTTCATCAACCTTATATAACATGTTTAATTCTTAGGAGAGGGGTTGTTTTGACCACAGTCAGATTGTGTCATGTCTTTGTTCTGACTATGATTTATTTGCTAAAAGGAGCCATAACCTTCCACACCTGTGGTTCCCAACCTGTGGGCCAGGGCTACCTGTTGGGCCGCGACGGTATTGCAAGTGGGCCGACAAATCATTTGCAAAACAGAAAAGTTTTGGTAAAAAAAAAATTTAATCATAATTAAAAAAAGCAATGAATAATGTTTTTAAATGTTTAAAATGAAATTTTACTTTCTTTTTATTTTCAAAAGTTATGAAATAAAGCTTGCTGGGAAATCCTAATTTCACCAATTAGCTTGCTTTGTGTTATTTATGATAACTTGTGTTAGTGGCCGTCAGTTTTTTTTTCAACCTTTTAGAAGTGAGTTCGTCAGCAGCATAATAAAAAAGCGGTGCTCAGAAGAGGAAGGATAGAAGAGGAGAGGAGGAGTTTAAAGCTGAACTGATGAAATTAGATATGTTTTTTACTCACCATGCTTCAAGTTCACTGAGTGCTGGCAATGCTGACGTTAACTGAATTGGCAACACTCTCAGTACAACAGCAGAGCCGGAGTCTGGACTTGAGCCGTGTTGGTAATGACTTTGCTGAATAAAGGTGCAGTGGAGGAACTTCGAATGGGTGAGAACATTTTACGTCACAGCAGATTCTGTCTTCATCATTCATTACTCTTGTTGGAGCTCGACCCCCTGCTGCACAGACCGTTCTCTTTAAAATCTGTGAAGTCCGACAAGTTTAAGAGACAGACTGAATCACTGGAGTGACATTAAAAACAGGGATCAGTGCAGCATAAATCCAGGGAGAGAAGGAGAAATAGCTCAGCCTGCTCTGGGTTATTTTTTATTCATTTTAAATGCCACCGAACGGATCACGTGGTATCGCTTCATTTGACACCTGCAACATGCCAGTGTCAGGAAGTCGTGCAAAACGTTTTGCACTGAGTTTAGGACACAAAGATGGTGATAACATCTGGATCCGGCCTGAATGTTTTTACACTTCCTGCCTTTTCTCCTGTAAATCCTGGGTTTGATAATTGTGTTAAAACTGAATCGTGACGTCCTCGTGTGAGCACAGAGAAGCAGCTAACCTCCTGAAGGTAACCACAGATAATAACATGCTGAATAAAACACCACAAACCAAGCAGCAGTCACAGTTTTGACTGAGTCAGCATGAGCCTCTAATAACCTGTAAAGCAGACCAAGCTTTTTAGGACCATCTTAAGATATTGATCAGTGACCAGGAGAGATAATCCAGGACGTATTGACGTTTTAGGCTTGATTTGTTTCCAGACATAAACAATCAGCTTCGTGTCTGTTTTTACAACTGATCACATCGGCTGTGATCGTTAACCCCACAGTTAATCTGACAAGCTGATACCACTGATCAGCTCCTGATCCCATTAACCTTTGACCTCTGAGCATCTGGAGCACAGCCGCTGATGTTCGCTGGTTTCAGTCAGAGACACCGAGTCTCGGTGAGGATGAAATGAACTGAGGAAGTCTGGATCCATCCCGGAGGTCAAAGGTCAAGTGGTGCAAATGAAGAGAGGTCAGAGAGAGGAGCATGAAGGAAGAGAGAGTGGAAGATACTGATAAATCAATGGACAGAGGGAGGAGGGGCTGATTGTGTTTGTGTGACTTTGGGAAAGAAGAAAAGTTTGGACAAATCAGGACTGAAAACTGGAGCTAAAAACAAAGAATACTGGACAAAGTCAGGGCTGTAACATCAGAGAATATCAAACAAAACTGGGACTAAAATATCAGAGAATATTGGACAGAACTCCAGAAACCAGAGGAGAAATCTGGAGCTATAACACTCAAGAATATCAGATAAAATTGTGACAAAAACAGCAGAGAAACTCTGAGTAATATATTATATCACATCTGGATTCATCGAGATATGAAGACACAGCTTTGATTCTGCTCATCATAAACTATAGACCAGCGGTTTGGCTGAGATCGACCTCCATCTTCTTCTTTCCCCTCAGTTGACCACATCTTTACACACAGATGGAGAGGCAGCGGCGAAACAAGGCGAACAAGATGTGTGTGTGTGTGTGTGTGTGTGTGTGTGTGTTTTTGTTAACATGTGTGTGTCGAGGGGTCAACCAATGTTGAGGAGGGGAAATGAGACTGACAGCCAATTAGAGATGACAGGCTGAGATAAAGGCGCGGTCTCTGCTCCTTTAAAACACATACGTCCTCCTGATAGCGAACATTGACGAGCAAGGACACAGAAGTGTGGAGAGGAAGAGGAGGAGGAAGAGGAGGAGGAAGAGGAGGAGGAGGGTCCCTCATATTTCTCTGTTAGACGCTTGACTGTCATGGCCAATCAGATTTTGCTCCTCGCCTCCTTCGCCTGTGGTTGGATATTTTTCATTTTGTTGTTTGTTTATTTTATTTCTGAAATTCTTTTGAACTGGACAGCTCATTTTTGTTGGGGAGAAAAACGTATGTTAAGTAAATGTGATTATGCAAAGAGATGAAAATATCCACAGTTTCGCCCTGGGTGGAGGGCAACATCTCAGCTTGAGAGAGTTGAAATCTGTGATTAAACTGAGTCTGAGTCTGGATGTATTTTTATAAGATCACAGGAAACAGAAACAGTTTCTCCAGTGTTGAGCAAACTTTACCTCAATTTTGAGACAAGTATTAAAAGAAAATGAAAATGCAGATTATTGTGACCAAAGGAATTCACGATAACAATATATTTGCAATATCTATAAGAAATTTGGTAATAATAATAATTCTGTCAGTCAAATGGATTTTTGTGCTTTAATGCTGGACCCATATTGTTTTCAGGTTGACCATCTTACGATATCTCAGTAACGCCGTCACAGAATTTCTTCAGATTTGGCACGAACATTCACTTGGACTCAAGAATGTACTGATTAGATATTGGTGGTCAAAGGTCAAGGTCAGTTTGACCTCACAAAACACTTTTTAGCCATTGCTCAAGACTTCACATAGCAATTGTGACAAATGGTTATTAATTTAAATGACTCTGGATAAACAGGGATGTAATCTAAAGCCTTTAATCCTAAACTCAGGAGGAAAAGTTTGCAAATTGTTGAAAACAAAATGTGACAAAGTGCAGTGAAAACAGACTGAATGGATGACGATTAAAAAAAAGAGAAATCATCAGATCTTTGTGGAGCGACTGTAACACTCCTCATATTAATACATGAGACGAACAGAAATGTCCATCATATTTTCTTCATTGATTTTCACAGTTTGAAGTTTGACTGATGCACCTTTAACGAGCTGTTAATTTGCTTCGCCAGCTGTTTATCTCCTAATCCTCACATCACAGTCGTGGATTCATTCATTTGCATTTTCTTTTTGCCAATTTTCAGCAAATTCAGATAAATTTTTTGCACAACACTTGAATGGAAACATCACTAATGTAGATCTACATTTTAGAAACTCCGGTTTCTCTGTTCACAGCATGAAGCTGTTTTAAAATTCATCTCCTCTGCAGAGCATAATGGAAAAGATCTAAAATTCAGAAGTTTGGATGGAGAGATGACAAAAAAAAGAAATGATTAGTTTTCCAAACTGCTCTGCATCAGAGGACCCCAGAGTCCTTTGTCACAGCGATGTGTTAAACACGCCGACTTCTTCTCCTTGTTTCTGAAGCGCAGATATTTTTCAGTCTCTGGAGAGTCCTCGGCCTCCCGCTGAGCGTCTCCTCTCACACCGCCGCCTCTTCCCCTCTGACAGAAAACTGCTCTTTGAGACATCAGTGACTTCTTCTTCTCCACTTTATATTCATGCTGCGCTGCGTTCGCCGTGTGGAGGAAAGGCTCTGCAGACTTCAGTTAACACAAAAAGGGGCAGTTTGTTTCAAACAGCAGCGTTTTGCCGACAGACTGCCTGAAGCTGTTTGAGCTCGATGGCGTGATGGTGATGGAGGAGAGATTCTGGTTCACAACATCAGACCCAGACTCAGTTTATACACAGAGGACATGAAATAAGCACATACTGAGAATATGAAATACAAAATGAACTTGGAAACAACCAACCACAGAAACTACGACTGAATGATTAAAAACTGTGGTTTTTCTGACAAATATTTTCTATTATTTACAGATACCTGTATTAAAGGTTTGTTCAAAACAAACTGACAAATTTATTTTTTAAATAATATAAAAACACGGTAAAGTCGCTGGTTGTTAAGTCAATGCTAAAGTGTCTTAAAGCTGAATTCTATCTACTGACCATCAGGGGGCGACTCCACTGGTTGAAAAAGAAGTCAGATTGTATTGAAGTCTATGGGAAAATGTCTCAACTTCTCAACTACTACCTCAGTAAATGTTTTCCTGGTGAGTTTATGGTCTTAATCTCTAGTTCCAAGTCTTCTTCAACACAACATGATGTTAATTTTTTAAATTATGGTCCATTTAGTGGAAAATAGATGATAAAGCAGGGTATACATTAGGGCGTGGCTACCGTGTAATTGACGGCAGTGGGTTGCCACTTGAGTCAGATCCAGACTCAGGAGTTTGTTGTGACCAAAAGTCACGTAACAGAACGATAAGTGTAATTATTTATGTTGTATGTTTGCTTTAGCTTGATAGTGGATGTGGCTTCCAATTACTAATCAGTTTTTATATAGTATATAATTTTTACAGATGTGTTTTTATTTTATTTGTACATATATTTCATATATGGAAATTCAATATATGTACATATATTACATGTGTGTATGGGTAAAACAAGCTAAATGTCCTTATCTGTTGGATTAAGACCTTGGTTCCTGCTGCCAGCCTCGATATGTGTTCAGACAGTGAAAGTAAACCTCAGGAATTCACTTCATTTCCTCACAAAGCCTGAGGACATACATGCTAATGAGACTGTATTAAGTTACTGAAGCTAGAGGAAAAAGAGCTAAAATTATGTCTGTAGCTGCAATTTTGTTGCCGGTTTGTCGACACTGCTGCTGCTTCTTTCACAAATGAACGAGACTGAAGATGCCGTGAAAAGTTTTTCTCTCAACTATCAAAGTTTATTTTTTAACTTTGACCACATTGTGTGTTTTTGCTGAGAAAACATGAGACTTTAAGGAGTATTAATGATTCAGTAATTCAGAGGAGGGAGGATAAAGGCCAGTGTTCAAACCAAATACAGTAAAGTCCATTTCAGATTATCATCACTTCCATTCTTCCAGAGGGTGAAACAGCTTTTTAAACCCGGTGACATTATCACTGTGCTGCAGGAACATTGATAATAGTAATAATAACTGTAAACCGTCTCAATCCTACAACAGATGGAGGAAGGGAAAAGAGAATAAACTGAAATATAAAGGCTGTGTAAAGAGAGCAGAATAGGATTTTTTCCTGTGTTAGCAGTTAGCGTGTCGCGTTGTGTCCCGTTACTGAGGAAATCCACGTCTTCAGAGGCACAAACTGATGGAGTGATGAATAAAACATGCTCTTGGTTTTCTGAGGACACCACATCATCAGATTCAAGGGAGCAGACAAACACTGATGATCGCACACTGAGACCGACTGCAGCTGCAGATCTGAATGAAGTCCGGGTTTTTTTATGTTACAGAAGAAGCTGTAGAGGAGCTGCAGAAATTAACTCTGAGGTTAAAGTGTAATGAATCAATTTATATAATGACAAACTGTTATGAACCAGGAACCAAGGCACAAACAGCAAATGATGAGATTTTAGGGGTTAGTTTGTGCTTCAGCCCAGAGAACAACTCACTCAAGCTCGAATCTCAGTTCACTGAACAGACAACTCTGAGTGAGATATAGAGATTAAAGGTCTTCAGGACCACAGAGTCCCCCCCAGGGAGGGTAGATCACAATCACTGCTGAGTGTGTGCTTTCAGAAACTCAAAATTCAATTATTTTTTACATATTCAACATATTTATTTTTGTTTATTTTCAAGTCAAGTTATATTGCAAACTTCAATGTAAGTTATATATTTTTTATTTCCATATGATAAACATGTGTTAATTAATTTGACGCTATTAAAATAAATGCCTGTGGTACCAACTAGACTTGGGCGATGTCCAAAAATGAACATACAGTATCACTGAAATTAAAAAAAAAAACTATATAATTATATTATTGCATTTTATGAATCAGTTTGTTTTAATAATATGAAATTATATTACAGTATTTTATGTTACAGTTGTTTTTTGAACCATAATATAATTAATTTGTTGTATTTCATGTTTCAGGTATAAGTGATGCTGCCACTTAACAGCACTTGACTGTGCTAAACTGAAAAAAAAAAGATTCTTTGATATTGTGAAAAATACCACAATATTCAATATTTATTATTATAATTATTATAAACAATATTTATTATTTATAATATATTTTAACCTTTTTGTTTCAAATGGAGAAAAACCAGATCAGACAAGGATGCAACTGAAGCCTGAGGTTGTTTTACAAAAATCAGTCACTTACAAGACTCATGTCGTTAAATTACTTTTTTGTCTTTTCTTTACATTCATTCATAGGAGAGATTATTATTATTGTTATTATTATTATTATTATTATTATCATCATTATTCTTGTAGAGAGCTCTGTCCACAGTGAAACACCTCAACAACGTTGAAATGGCTGAATCTCTTCTTCTGTATCATCTTTTCATTCAGCAACTCTGACAGAACTCGTCACAGCCAGACTGACTGTACTGACCGTTACTGTGTTTTAATGCAGGAACAAGTCAACATATAGAGGTTCTCATTCACATATTTTTGTGTGTCTGTTGTTGTGCTGAACGCAGGTGAAATAAACACTTCATGTTAACCAGCAGTCGTTCCCAAGCTGCTCCTAACATAATAAGTTAGTTCATCTTCACCCTCACTTCGCTGGCAGAGCTCTTTGAGTTTGGGAAAGCTCAGTTTTGTTTAAATACTTTGTGGCCACTTTAAGCGAAGAAACACAATCAGTAAAAGTTTGGCTGTGTCCTTGCTGAGCAGCAGAACTGGACTATTTTCAGTTTGTGTTTTAGTATCCGATGACCTGAGTCTTTAAGCTGCAGCCCGGCTCCGTGCGTGCAGATACAAGCCGTCCTGTAAACGAGGAGCCGAGTGTGTTCAGAGCTGAGCGGGAAGTCATTACTGTGAATAATGACTCGCTGAAGGCATTCGTGGCCTTCGCCTTATTAGAGCGCTGATGATGACACCTCCAGCAGAGAGAAGAGAGAGGAAGGGGGGGAGGGGGGCAGAGGAAGACCAGGATCCAATTACCACCAGCGCTGAGAGCTCTCTGTAGGCGAGTGGCGGCCTTTTCTCCAGGCAGCGGCGTTGGTGGTGAAGAGCTCTGAGACAGTTTTTTCAGGTCAGAAAAATCTATGTTCGTCTCTGTTGGAGGTCAGAAGTGACATCGTGGTGCTGGGTACATACATGTAATCCTTTTAAAAGCACTCCAGCTGCTGTGACCTTTCACCTTGCCTGTCTGCGTGAGATCGACTACAAGAAGAAGAAGAGGCGAGGGAGGCTGCGTGCAGAGGTTACCCTTGAAAAGAGCGACATGTAACATCCCCTCTGCTGCCGTCAGTGAGAGGTTTTTGTCTCTGTGCTCCAGCCTCAGATCTGAAATCAAACCGAGAATGTGATGTGAGAGTTAGAATGTGAGGATGTTTACGTGGTTCACAGTTTCCAGCTGTTTTTAGAGACGTTACTATCTCCTGCAACAGAAGACCCTCGACGGCCCGAGGGTCATGTGACCAGTGGAGGCAGCTGAAGGCGTCCGATCTTCAGGAAAACGAGGTAAAGAGTGAAGAAGTGAACAACACTGTTGTACTTGGAAAGTAATCAATTTTAATTCACTTTAATGGGAATAATAGTTTCATTTCTACAATGTAGTTAGAATTGTTGGACATGTGGCTGGTGGGTTGGCATCGTTTTGTGTCTCTTTATGGTTGTGTTGTATTTCTTTGTTGTTATTTTGTGTCTCTTTGTAGGTGTTTTGAGTCTCTTCATCTTCACTTTGTGTCTCTTTAGTTGTTTTGTGTCTCTTTGAGGTCATTTTTTGTCTCTTTGTGGTAGTTTTTAGTCTCATTTTGGTCGTTTGCTCTCTGTCATATTTTGCAGCTGAAGCCCAGGAGCCTTCTGACCCCATCAGTCCTTGACCTCCTGTTCGACACAGAGGAGACTCATCATCTTCACCGCAGGCTCTTTGCCTCATGATAAACAGAGAGAAGCAGAGTGAAGAAGAAGGATGATGGAGCACAAGATTGCAGATTTTTCACTTTGAAAAATTTAATTCAAAAATGAAATCAAACATGCTCAGTTATTCTTCGTCCGCTCTGAGGCAGAGTCTTTAAACCGAGAGGAAGAGGAGGAAGGAGAGGGATGTGTTCGTATCGATGGATCAGCGAGGAGTTCACCACACTGAGGTGTGTGTGTGTGTGTGTGTGTGTGTGTGTGTGTGTGTGTGTGTGTGTGTGTGTGTGTGTGTGTGTGTGTGTGTGTGTGTGTGTTCAGAGCTGGGAAGTATAAATTATAAAAAACTCGGACACGCACATATACACACCTTTGGTCTATTGATTTTCATGTTTTCTTTCTTGACTTCAAATCTCATAAATAAAATCATCAGCTCCAAACCTTCACCTTGGACACACACACACACACACACACACACACACACACACAGTCCAGTGAAAATTATGTATCTCACCATTAAATCACCATAATTTGTACAACACAAAGGAAAATGGGGCCCATTTTCCACCCAGATCACACAATAGATTTCCTCCTGAATTTTTAATTGACCAACCTCAACAGTCAGAGGAAGAGAACCAGCTCTCAGCCGAGCTAAAGGATAAAAAAAACATAAAGATATAACATATGGTTCAGGGACAAACTTTAGTTTGATGTTGTTCAAAATTCAAAACAAGAAATAGAAATATAAACCCTGTGGAGACCTGTGTGAATCACTCACCATAAACACATTTAAGTCACAGCCGATAATTTCATATTTTCGTGCAGCACGTCTCCTCCTAAACTGTTGGAAACTGGAGCGCTGACATTTTGGGATATATGTGGTTTTCACTGGACAACAGTGTTATGTAATAATAACATGATTTCACATTTCAGAGAAAGTGTTTAAAGATGGAGGAAGTGATGAGAGGAAATGTTTAATATTCAACTAACCAAAATAAATGTTCTGAGCAGCAGGACACACGACGTCTGTTCATCAAGATTTTCATGAAATAAAAAGCAGCTTTTGGTTCCATTTAAAGTGTTTTTTCTGCAATAACATTCATTATTTTCACTATGTTTGTTTTTCTTTTTTCCTTGGATGTAACCTGGTTGATGGGAAATGCAGTTTTCATGTGTAACCTGAGCTGTTATCTCTGTGACTCATTTACATTCATTGAATCAGAATAAATGCAGATTGACCGTATGAATAAATCAATCAGCTCAATAAATAATCTGTGTGTGTGTTAAACTGTTGGAACAGACTGTGCAGCATGTGTTTGGCAGCATCATGTTAAATGGCTTTCTCATTAATTTTGTAAAAGAAAACCAGACTCATCACTTTAGTGTCGACTACAGCGATTAAATCTTTATTCATACATCAGGTGTTAACAGACAGATTACAAATGATTCAAAAGAGCAGGAACAAAAGACTCTGACTGTTCAGTCAGATCAGATTAAACAACAGTGGAGACACAGGAGCAGCATGAAGGCTGAAGATGTTGTAGCTCAGTTTATCTGAGGATGAAGCTGCAGAGACTCACACAGGCTACGACTCAACATTTCAAGTGCAGTCAGAAGTTTAAACTGGATTTAAGTGAAATAATAATAACAGGAGAGCTTCTGGTGTTTTCACCCACTGCTGCTCTCAAGTGGGTAAAAGATTTATTTTAAAAAGGAAAAATACATGTCTTCAAATGACAGTTTCAGACACTCAAATGGATGGTTAAGAATAGGAATCCTTTCATAAACGACTGGCCTGATTGTTTAGGGAGCTGATCACTGATCAATAATCTCTGCTGCGCCTCAGCTGTAGGTTGTATATATTGTATATATTTTTTTTCTAATGTGTCACTGTGAGCGACTGGAATTTTGAATTTCCCTCTGGGATCATTAAAGTTTCTATCTATCTATCTATCTATCTATCTATCTATCTATCTATCTATCTATCTATCTATCTATCTATCTATCTATCTCCATGAAAAAATGTACAGTGTGTACAGGATTACGACCGAGGCTGTACTGAAAAATAATTTAAAAAAAAAAAACAACAAGAAATGAACCTTGGTGAACTGAACTTGAAGCAGCTCTTGTGAAGTGTGAACATATAAAGATGGTTTCCACCGACTTGCACAGGTGTTTTCATCTGTGATTATTTTTTTAGGAATGTGTGCAATAAATCATTGTTTATCCTTCACCCAGTGTGTTGCTTTTTCTTGCTGTTTTCACTTTCTGACTTTTAAGACTGAAGCAGAGCTCAACTGGAAGTGTAATAATATTTACTGAGGTTTGCAACACAGAAAAGTTTCTAGCAATTAAGAATTTGCCAGAAGCTTCATAATCTGTGTATGTTGGTGGAAACAGTCGTCGTATTGTTCAAAACACATCACTGCACAAAATGCTCCGATCACGGCATTGTAACATGTCATAAAAAAAATTTCCAGATATGATCCAGATTCCTGCAAGAACCTAAAAAGAACATCTTCAGATTCTTGTAGGTTTGGCACAGTGACAGGACTTTGACATGGGAGACTGTTGTTCGCCTACCGACCATAACCACCATTGTTATTGTAACCATGGTGACAAAGGTTCCCCATGCTTAGAGCCACATAGCAATCACATCATAAAACAGATTTATTTTTCAGCAGTGATCGATCAGAAAATGCAGGTGTTGTTCTGAAGGACAGTTACGATGCATTTTTACTGATGTAATTGAGATGATTCGTCCCAGCAAATGTTTCCACTTTGTTTAAGACAACTCCAGCTCTTCTTAGGCTCTCTGAACTTTTTCAGTTTTCTGGAGACCTTCAGACAGAGTTTCGCACTGTAAAGTTCTCTGAAGCGTTCAAAGGTCACAAACCTGCTGCCGTCTGTGTCATTGTTGGTTATCTTCACCTCCGGCGTCTCCTCCTCTTTGACATTTTTATAAAACTCTCCGGAGGAATCCTCATCTCACCTGCACACAGTCGCTGCTCTTTGTTTTCTTTTCCCCAGTTTTCAACATTTGTGAAGCTAAACTAAACCTGCAGGATGACAAACCATTTCACAGACCAATAATTCTGTCTCTTTCATTTAATACTTGGCATCTGGTGAAACTAAAATCACAATAAATGGTGAATTAATTTAAGGAATAAATCAGAATTTTGATTTATTCACTGACTTTTAAACTGCTGAATTTGACTCTGTATTTTCTTATTTCACATGTGTATAACTCAGACTCCAGTTAACTGGTTATTACTCTTATTTTTATAGTCATAACAGTCATCTACTTTTTCCTTCAGCTGGAAAAAGATAAGGCAGCTAGTTTAAGCTCACCTCTATAAAGTGATTGTGTGTGTGTGTGTGTGTGTGTGTGTGTGTGTGTGTGTGTGTGTGTGTGTGTGTGTGTGTGTGGTTGTTGGACACCCCTGAACATCATTTTTAACTCCCTCACCTACACAGAGGTTTTCTCTTGATAATTAAAACCAGACTGATTGTTTGTTTGTGGTCAGAGAGCTCCACTCCTTCTCTCCTCAGCCAAGGTTTAATTTTTCACCAAACTGTTGGAAGACGAACACGAAGGAACATGAGGAAGAGGAGGAGGAGGAGGAGGAATGTTTTTGCAGCGGGCGTTAAGAATCCATTTTCCCCGGCCTGCTGCTGCAGCAGTGGTGATGTTGGTGTTGGTGGCGGCGGCAGTGCGAGCAACAGACAGCAACGTGGGGAAGATTAGGAGCTGATATCCTCCTCCTCTTCCTCCTCCTCATCCATCCCTGATAACACACTGTGGGATAATGGCTCTGCTGCTGCTGCTGCTGCTGCTGCTGAGACGGTGACGTTTGTTATCTGACTGCTGGAAGCTGCTGTTTCGAGCTCCAGGAGGCGACAGGGCAGACCCATCAGTCAGTTTCAGTGATGGATTAATGGAGCTCCTGCTGGTCAACATGAGTGTTGGGGCAGCTGCAGTCAGACCATCAGATACACAGGAGCATCTGTCATTTTTGGGGGAAATTTGTTTAATATCAGATGAGATAAAATTACAGATATAGTTATGTTTATATCAACATGTTAAATTTCATCAAGTTAAAATGTTATAACAGGCTCATACATTGATGTCAACAGTAGCTTTCTGTGATTCATCCAAATGTCAGAAGTTGGCTCCTCTAGTGGATCGATGTGCAGGTGGGAAACTTAAGTCCAGAATCTCAAAGAATAAAAGATGAATGTCAGACACACACAAGGATTATGATGAATTTTTTATCCTTAAAGAACCTTGTGATGAAAATCAAGTGTTAACTTTGTGAACATTTCCATGCAGTGTTTCATGAGTGAAATAATTTCGACCTTGAACTGCAGTGAACCAATGACAGTCTCATAAAAACAGATTCAGAGAGTCAGGGATTTATACGTCATATAACCTAAGGAACCAATCCTGTCAACTTGCATGGACAGGGGCGGGGCTAAATAAACCTGAAACCTTGTCAGTACAGAGAGCAACATTTTGCAGTAGCACAACCACTAGCACTGTGTCAGCCACTGCCAGTTACAAGCTAACAAACAACAAATAAAAGATGCAGACTACGGTAACGGTTCTGATCCGTCTGCTAGTCTCTGATTCTGGTCTCAACAGACTCCTCATCTGAGTCTGGGTCTGACTGAGGCTCCAACATGAGGCTGAGTCTCTCTGATGTTTCCTCCTCTAACATCTTCATCCTCTCTGCTCTTTCACCTGGACACCTGGAGCCAGCAGGATGTCAAGCGATCAAGCAAAGTTGCTCCTTAACCAAAGGTCTGTAGAACTGGTTTCAAAATTATTAGCAACATTTAAGCTACAAATATGCAAAATTAGAAGTTTATATATGCTACTGTTGTTTTGTAATTAATGAAAACCACGTTTGTATTTCCATTACAATTATTGAAGGCCATCTAAAGGCATTTAAAAACATTACAAAAACAATAAAACAATAAATATTTTTATTTGATCATAAAAGTGTATTCAGTGTCCTATATTTTCATGGAGACAAATAAATTAAGTAATTTATATTTATACAGTAAAAGGTACAAGTGTCTTCTTCAATTTAAGGCATTAACCATCGTTAATGGTTAGTTATTAAGCATTAAATGGATGAGAAATAGGCCTAACACTGCCACTGCAGACAGGGGTTAAAATACTTGCAGTTCACAACACTTTTATTGTGAAGCAACCACAGGAAATGCATTTATTTGTTTGACCACAGAGGTGTTTAAATGCACATGGCAGGGCAGGAGCGTCTAATATTTTTTTAATGGTACATCTTTAAAAGTGATGTCAGGAAAAGGTTGGTTAGCACAACCTTAAACTCTGCAGAAAGGCTGTAAAAGTATCTCAATATATTACCCTCCATTCAAATGTCCATTTTCTTTGAGTGCTTTTACAGTTGATTCCCATCAGCTTCATGTCACTGCCCACGCTCAGCTCTCAGCCCATGATGTAATCAGCTGAAACACATCTGTAACCACACTGACTGGCCTGGAGTCAGTGGTTTCAATAATACTTCATGTTTAAATGAACTCAGATATTTAGTTTGATGACTCCAGAGAGAGCTGAGTGGTGGGCTGAGTGAGGAAGAGAAATTTAAAGGCCTCAAGTGTCTGCAGGAACTGACAAACACTAACAAGAAATATTGTAATAAATATTCAAATGTGAAGTCTCATCTTTAATCAGCACAGTACAGAGCTGAGGTCCAGCGTCACCTCCAGATTAACCTGGAAGTAACCTGGAAATTGAGCATCTGGGGTTTCTTTCAATATTCCTTTCAGTTTCAGCCTCAAATACAACACTGGCTATAAGGAAATGACACTTCTGGTAGTTAGTGACAGTTTAACATTACTTTGTGAACACAAACTAAAGCTCCCATAAATATCTACTATCGTGGCAGCATGAGTACTTAACATGGTTTCACCCATTAATACTCACTCTGTCTCTCAGTGTGGTAATATGTATGTTGTGTCATGACAGCAGCAGAACTAAGACAATATAAGTATTTAAATCAAAATGCAGAACAATCATTAACACTAACAGGCGCTGGAAGTTGTTGAACTTAACCAAACTGCAACAGTGATTTTCTCTAAATTTGCAGGAATCAGGAGTAGTATCCTCAAGCTAATAGGATTGTTGTGTTCCAGTGGATTGGTCCGCCTCCTCTGATGCCTGATTGGCCCTCTGCCTCCTCAGCTCTGCAGGGATTGGTTCTTGTGGGTTTAATCAGAAGTGCATAAATGTAGCTACTCTGTGGATTAATCAATGAGCACAGGGAGGCCAAATAAAAATAATGCAACCAATAAATCAATTTCTAAAACAGCCTCTTCCATCTTTTAGATGTTGGAGTCTGATCAGTGTGATCACTGAGTCACTCAGCAGGATGGAGACTCCGTCATGTAACGGTGTTTGGTGGCGGCGGTGGAGTTATTAAAGACTGGAGCTATTTAAGTCTTGTGCAGCAGATGTGCACTCATCCTAATATCTGCTCATTACGGTCACTCCACTCTATTTTTGAAATAAAACATTTTTCACTCGTTTAATATTTCGTCTGTAATCTGATTCAGTCAGAAAATAATGGGTGAAAAATAACTCTGTTCAAACACATCATCTTTCTAAAGATCCTTCCTCTTCCTCTTTCTGTTCCTTATGTCTTCCCTCCTCCTCTTCCTCCCCTTCCTGCTCCTCATCCTTTAGGTTTTATTGGTATTGTTAAATTGCCGTCAATGTAGTAATTTACTAAATGACTAAAGAACAAAATTGTCTTGATTGTATTGTATCTGTATGTATTATTATCAATGTATTGTATCATGCTGTCTTGTGAAACAGGTGGTGCTGGAAGCTTGCCAATATACTAACTGCTAACTGCTAATGTTAGCCAACCACAGTAGCCAAAACACTGTTAAGGTTAGTTAGGTTGCTAACTTGCTAAGCCAAATCTATTAGGCTAAATTGCTGTTGATTGAGTATTTCAGCCAACAAATATTCACATATTGTAAAATATTCACAATGGCAACTAAATTGAAAGACCCTGGCAACCACTTCTTACACCCTAGCAACAAACCACCACCTTAACAACCAACTGTGCAGATTGTCAATCACCTAAACACGCCATAGTAACACCCCAGCAACTGGCTGGCACACCCTGACAACCATCCAGAATAATCACCACGGAAACCAGAAACCAGACTCCCCTGACCAGAGCAGCTCCACCTGCTGCTGGGGGCAGCTGAACCCACACCCACTGACTTTATTGTACTGTAAACCTCCACAAGGCTAAGCTGTGAACTCCGGTTGTGAACAGACGAGTTAATCCACACGAGGTTTATCCTGACGTCTTCTTACAGCAGGAATCTGAACAGTTTGATCTCAGTGTGAAAGTTTGGAGGAAACTCTTTATTATTCATAATCCACTTTCCCTCCCAGCGGAGCACATTTCAGCAGTTCTCTGAAAATCAGATGCGCACATCCGACCACAGGCATTTACTGTCGTCAAATAGCATTTAATAACGTGACTATGATTTGGTTTTCTTTTCAGCAGACTGGCTTCAGAAAGACTGTGGAATCAGTCGGGCTGTTTCTTACTGTGAAGAGAGAGAGTAAGATGTTTCTGCTCTGTTGCAGACATGATTCAATCAGTTTAAACTGAGCCGAGTAAATAAAACACAGTGTGTCGTGTTTCACTAAGCTGATCAGCTGATATGACGGGTGAGGAAATGACCAGAGGTCCACACTCCCAGTAAATGCTTGGGGCCCTCACGGGGAAAAAGGACCCACAGTTGTATGGTTTTTGTATAGATCTGAACACAGAGTAGTGGTAAAAACAACAAAACTTTTATTGTAGTTTTAGTAAAAGGTCAAGTCATGGCCAAGATGGGCAGGAGTCACAGAGCAGGGCAGACAGGGGAGTCAAACAAAACAGGAATCCACTAAAAACAAAACCCAAGATGAGACAGGAGCAGAGCGTGGCAGGTAGCAGGAGTATGGATCTGAAGCTCAGGAATGAAAGGATTAAGACACAGAAAAAAAGGTAACGGACAGAGCTTGGCCGAAGCGTTAGTACCACACACAGAGATGTAATGATCTGGAGAACGGTGAGTTAAACTGGTCCTTTATGCAGCAGCTGGTTGTGGAGTTGATCACATGATGAAGAGCAGGTGTGTATGGAGACCTGAGAGATCATGATAAGCCACGCCCAGCTGACACACACACACACACACACATACAGGCACAGAGATCAAACTGGGGACAAACGAACATGAGGGAGGGAAAACAAAAGGTCCACATCCTAACAACAACAGCACATTTTACAATGACAACTATAGACCTGCTTAAACCTCCCATAAGGACACTTTACAATGGTCTGCTGAGGAAACAGATATCAGTCAGACTGTGACTTTATTCCTATAATAAAAACTTATTCCCAAAACTACGACTTTTTTTCTAGAAAATTTTTTTAGTGGCCCCAATATAAAAGATTGAGCTTCATGCAAGAAAACTTTCTTCTCCTAAACTTCTCTGACTTTTTTCTCTGAGAGTCTGAGCTTGTGTAAATGTTCCAGGTCAGATTCACCAAACTCTCTAAAATGCACAGACTTGTCATAAAATGCTAATTTCAGCCTGATGAATGTCACCTTTTCATGAGTAGGTGCGTGTTAGCATCATTAGCATAAGCATGACACTAAAATTTCCACATAAGATGACCTGTTCCACCTGTTGGGCGGCAAATTTTATTTGTAAAAACATCACCAAACAGAATAAAAAAGGGGATTTCACTCCACGGAGCTTCAGGTCCCTGCTGTCAGAAATGAGCAGACGAGAACATCACACGTTTAGCAGCGTCAGCAGAGGTGTGAGCGGACCAGAAACCATTGGAAAATATTAGTCTTACAGCTGCCAGCGAAGTGTCAGCGCCGTGTACTGTGAAAGAAATAGAGAGAGAACGGTTTGACATGAACTTAGCCACAAAAAAAAAAAAGTCTAATAGAAGCGAAGCAGCCCTTGACTAATATGAGAGGCTGTCAAGAGGACATAACAATCATCGAAATATTACACCACAGAGGATATTACAGCCAACAGTAGGTGATTTTACACTGTCATTGATATAACAGAGGATGATACAGGACAGTGACCTGCAGAACGACCCTGAGGCAGCGAGAGCAGGAGGAGGGAGAGTTTTCTGTGCCAAAATATGACAATAAAATCCTAGAATCTAGAAAAACCTCTCGGTAAATTGGCAGCCATGATGACAATGATTGTCATTTGCGAACTCTACATTCATTCAGATTAGGATTTTGTGATTTTGGGTCACGACTTGTGCGACAGGTCTGGACCACTTATGAAATTCATTTGTTCCTCAGAGAAGAAGAAGCACGAGAAAAGTGATGAATTCCACAAATATCGTTTGAATTTGCAGCTTAAGAATAAATCGATTCATTAGAGTGATTCTTGCACGAGGTCCAGCAAGAGAAGACTACGATGAAGAAGAAAAGGATGACTAGATACAGACTGAAAAGCAGCCTGGACAGGTCAAACAAAGTCAGACCTGCTTTGAACATTAAACCTGTTAAAATTTCTCTTCTTCTCCGTGTGAATACAGTAGGAAGGCTGGACACTTTCAACCTCTAAAGATCCCTTTTACCCATAATAGATTAAATTAATTAATCAAAAAGTTAACATTATTCATACAGACACAATCCTGAAAACAATTACAGAAATGCTCTAAAGGCAGAAAAACAAGAACAAGAGAAGATTAATAAATGAAGATATATATATTTCACTTGTGGAATGGGTCTGTAAAAATGCTTCGTTGTCTTAAAGTGAGCAAACTCTCCTTTTAAAAGCAGAATTAGTTTTAATTTGTTGTCTCCATCAGCGTTTTAATCTGGAGGAGTGCCGCAGTGCTGCAGGATGCAGTCACATCAGTTGGTGTCTCAATTTAGAAACAAAAACTAAAGCTCATTTGTAAGCAGGAATTCATTTGTGCAGTGACCTGCTGCTACGTTTCCTGATTAAATCGACATGATGAGTCTCCACTGATAAAACTGAAACACCTGAGTCATTGCTCAGGTTATATATTGGCTAAATCAGACGCTGAGCTGAGCACTGAGTGTGTGTCCCGGTTCAGACGGATGTGAAAAGACTCATTTCTGTCTTCTGCTTAAATCAACTTTTTTTCTTTAATTGAGGTTTATCTCTTTTTCTCTTTGTCTGTTTTATACTTTTCATGATTATCTTGAATGAATAAATAAACAAAAACTCAATTTGCACCAATATAAGCAAGTTTAACATTGAACTTTTTGGAAAATACAAATATTAAGATGAAAAGAAAATACAGAAGGTTGGTTTACAAGACAATTGGCACAAGAAAACATGGATTAATGCACTTTTCCTTCCGCTGACATTACGTGAATGTTGGTGCCTCAGGATAATCTTGAAGAGGAGGATGCAACAAGATGATGAGTCGAAACTTAAAACTTTGAGGACGTTTACAGATCTGTTTTCACCTGCTGCTATTTTTCATCTCTTTGGAGACTCTACAACAAACCCTCCGAGCGGCTGGTGTGATGTAATCTCACTGTGAATGTTCTTATCCACATATGACGGCCTGTCAGTTAAATTCCTCCAGATAACATCCTCGTCTGTAACACAGGAGGAAGGTCGTCTTCCCGTTGGCGTTGTATGTAAACCCCTCAGATAAATGGACGGGCCCTGCGAGCCGGTGGAAATGAAGCCCTGCAGGCGATTCTGAAAAACAGGCGATAAGAAGCAGGATGGATCAAAGTCTCCGGAAAACAGAACTCATACTGCTCCATTGTTTACTGCTCATCCTCAGATGAATGAGCTGCCGGGGAGCATCATCAGACATCCAGCAGAGGCTGCTCCACTGGGTTTTACCAGGGAGGAAAACAAAGCTGCAGAGTGAAGTTATACGTTCACATCTCAACCTGAGAATGACCTCCTGTCCAGTGTGAACAGTGTGCAGAGACGGGAACGTGTCTAATTATACAACAGGGAGAGACATTTCTGATAAACACGGTTTTAAAAAACAGTTTCCAGTTTCTCAGTTGGGCCTTGATGTAGAAGACGCATCATGAGAGAAACATGTTTTTAATGCCAGAGAGAATGTGAACCCACAATCCTCCGATCGCTTCACTAGATGAGCTACCAGGACTTTGAGAGATACATTAGCTCTCACTCAGAGTAATGAGATCTAACAATTGGTGGCAACGGAGCCAGAGTTAGTGTCTCATGCTTCCTTTCAGCTTCAATAATCTGCATATAGATCTTTCTTGACTGAACCAGAAGGCAGTTTAATGTTTGTGAAAGAGAAAGTGACAGACTAGGCACGCCGTCATGTCTTTATGACATTAGCTTCCTCTCAAATCAAGAATAATTAAACTTTAATTAATTCATAATGTGTAGTTGAGATGAGTGCATCATTTTGAATATGAGAATAAACCTCCAGTCTGACTCTCTACATCCTCACTCTACATGCTCTTCATTATCTCAGGCTGCAGGCAGGTTGAGCTGGATTCAGTTTGTCAGATTGTCAGTGTGAACATGTTTCAGTCAGAATCTCGACTGAAACACTAGCATGTTAGCAGTTAGCTTAGCAGCTTGCCCCATGAATATGTGTTAGCTTCCACCACCACAGGCTTCAAAAGAGAGCATCAATACATTTTTTCTTATTCGTCATTTCGTAAATTTCTCCATCAACAGCAATTTAATCAACTACTATTCAGATAGTTGGTTAATTTCTTAGGTCAATTTTTAAGAAAAAAACATTATTTGGTTCCAATCTTCAAATGTTAATATTTGCTTTTTGACTCCACCATCTGTGTTTGTAAACTGAATGTTTAACTTTTATTAAGTTTTTTTTCTTTCTTTTAAAATTTTTTTGCTAGTTAGCAACTTAGCAAACGGAGCTATGTTTTGGCTTCTGTGGCTGGCTAACACTAGCATGTTAGTACGTCACCAAGCTTCCTGCCCAAGACAGCATGAATACATTTTTGCTTTATAGTCATTTTGTGAATTTAAATATATCAACTTGAACAAATTGTGACGGATGATTTTTATACTAGTTAATCAATTAATAGGGAAATAAAGCAACAGATGAATCGATAAAAAACACAATCATTAGTTACAGCCCTAACAGCCAATTTTACAATAAGTCTTGTTGAAAAACTAAATTTAAAACATGTACTACAAATACAAAGACACATCAGTTTATCTTATTCAGAAACCTATGGTTTGTCACTGTGCTTTAAAGCTCATGAAACTGACAGTTAACAAAGTGGCCTCTAGTTTTACAGCAGTGTGTTACGGACATAACGAGACCTTAGAGGTGCAGCTAATTAAGAATAATGCCACACCACAGTTTATATTTGCATAGTTATTTATTTTACCACTTTCATAAAATATAAAGTTAAACCATAAGTTTCCTATTGATTATCCCATGAGGGCAGCAGGGCTGTGTTTTATTATTCAACAGGCGTGTATTGAAACATGAGGCCTGATGTTTGAAACCTTCGTGGTAATCTTTGTGGTGCTTTCCTGAGTAGAGCGGCCTCACAGTGTGCGTGGTATCCAGTGTAGCCACAGTCTGTGCGTCTGCTGTGGGAAATGAAGTGACGGGCTGGTGATGTATCACCTCTGTGTTTTCTTTAATTAATCCCCCTCCTGTGCAGCAAAGTGAGCGTAATAATTCCACACAGGCCGCTCTGATCTGCCTAATGTGTTGCTCTACCTCTGACTTAAAGCCAGACCATAAATCCAGCAGCGGCTGAACCTTCGGAGATGCCGGCTGAATAATGCAGCAATTAGATGATAAAGAGCAACGCAGCAGGTGGCGGGGTCAGGAGGAGAGAGGGGAGGGGCTTAATCTGAACCCTGAGGTTAACCTGTGACAGAGAAGCTCACCTGCAATCCTGACCTCTAAAAACTGCAGATTTCACAAGCTGCACGGTGGTTATGTTGTTGAGGCTGAATGCAACCTAAAGGCAAACCTGCAGACACTGCTCAGGGCTCTGAAAAGTCATTTTACTACAGTACCAGTCAAAAGTTTGGACACACAAACTTTTCACTGTATAGTTTTATTTGCAGTTGAAATTATCCTGGACATTATTTGCCTTTTGGCACTTCTGGTTCCCTCATCCTGTCTCTGGGTTCTGTAAATGGGTTTTTGGTGAGATGACTGAAATAAGGTTTGTGTTTAACACAAGCTCAAGACATTTTAACGTTTTATTCTACGACCCAAAATACATCAGTAAATATCCCAGTCCAGTTAAACGTCATCAGGTCAAACACAAAAACAGATCTACTCACCAGTCCGCAACCAGACTTCAGCAATCATAAAAGTGGTGTTAATTACTGAAGATTATCCAGCTGAACAAAACATGTAAGTCCCATTAACTTCTGTTTGTCACAGAGTTTATTTCCTGCAATAATTCAAAAGCCAATGTAACAATCCCATCGGCTCTTTGTCGAGGGAACCAAGGTGATGCTAACATCTGGGTTAGGCTACAAAAATACGTTATTCCTGGAGCCGTCCGTTTCCTCTGTCCTTTCAGTTTTAACCATGACCATGATCGGTCTTACAACAGATGTTTATTAATGTTACCATGACAACAGATGTTCTTTAACCTTAACAAAGTACTAAGATGTTTCCCTAAAGCTAGGAGCGCTCAATGAGGGTAGAGACAAACGACCAGTGGTAGTTGAGGTTGGAGACTTGTTGTTGGCCGGGTCTGTGAAGGTCTCAGGCTGCAGTAACCACTGTTAGACCTGAAACTGGGCCACAGGTGTCCTCTTCATGCCCCTTTTTCTTTCTGTAAACTCATTAACAAAAACTCAAAAGTTGTTCTAACAACAGTTTGTTGTGCAACGCGTTGCTAAAAACTTTTGGAGGGCAAGGCAATATGTTTTTCTAAAGCTATGAACTGAACTCGCTGCTTGTCAGAGAATTGACTTAAAAATACGACTGCTGGTTTATAAACCAGCGCTCGCTTTAGGGCAAAAATACATTTCTGATCTGCTGCTCTGTTATGAAACGTCTGGACCTCAAAGAAGGTCAGGACAAGTCTGCTTAATGTCCCCAGAGTCAGAACCAAACACAGAGAAGTAGCTTTTCAGTTTTTCTGCTCCACATTTCTGGAACAAACCAGCACTGAACTCAGCTTCAGACGTCTCTGTTTGCCGCTGTATTTAAAAACATTACATTTGGGACAATTCATGCTGCAGCTGCATTGTAATTTTTATTCTCCTGTTTCTATTTTACCTTATTTTTTATCTTCTATTTTATTTTACTCTTTTTCAACCCTCTTTCTGTGGGTCTCTTTATATTTCCATGTGTATCTTTTATATCTTGTCTTAATGTCTTTTACATCTTTGTGTCCCCTCTCGTTGAAGGGTGCTATACAAACTACTGGCTTTGCCTCCAGCTAAATCTCACTCCTGTTTTTTTCCTAATCAAACACTGAACTTGTTGACATGAGATCTCTTTGCTTTCTTATCTCATAATTATTTCCTAATTTCTGCATATTTTCCCTTGTCTCTGCACAGACACGCAGACAGTTTTAGTTCAGTTCTCTTAGACATTTAATGTGTTGCCCTGAGAAACTCTGTGCTCTGCATAACAATGACAAGACACAGAATGTAAATTTCAGATTGAATTTGGATGAAATGCGCTCAACGCTGACCTGAGGCCAGTTTCATTCTCTGCATCCTCCGGTTTTTATGGGAACATTAAATTGGTTTCAGCTCTCTCCCTCTTTCTCTCCACCAGTCAACAATGTGTAAGTCACAGTGTTGTTTTACAGCTGTAATATTGTACTGTAACTCTCTGCTTGTTTTAAAGACACTTAGTTTTTTGTTAAAAAATCCATCGCTCATCTTCACTTCGGGCAGAAGTGAAAATGAATCGTTTCACGCACAGTTAAGTTTCTCAGCAAATATGAAGCTGAGCGGAAAACAGAAAGGTCAGAGGAATAAAAAGTTTCATCTTAAAGGCTATTTCCACTTTGCTGGTTATATTACATCTTCAGAGATGCAGAGAATGATTGTACAATAGGTAAAAGAGAAACGAGGAGGACAAAGAGAACAAAATCTTGACTGAGACAGTGTACATATTGAAAATTATTTTCAATCAAAACAGCAACTGCTGACAATAACACTGAAAATTCAGCCAGTTTGGAAACTCTCTGCATTGTGTTCCCTGTGTTTGTTTGTTGTCAGGTTTCCATCCAAATGTGGCACAAATTTTATCTAAAACCTGCAAATGAAAATTTTAATGAATACACTTTTCCATCCACTGGAGTTGGCGCATTGAGATAAACAGCTGGTGGCTGTAATTCTCCCATTGGTCCCATTAAAGGGATATTTCAGGTTATGTCATGTGGAGTTGTGTGAGGTGCTTATCTACAGTCAGCGTATTACCTGCAGTAGACTTAAGTTAAAGTAGCAGTTGACTTAAAGTGGCCACAAAATAAAAGTTAACGTCGGAGCTGGAGAGCATTTTTGAAAAGCTCCATGTCATGGAATGAAAAACTGGCCTCTCACTGTGGCTGTCGGACCAGAACAAGACAAAAAGAACTTTCACTGGTGATTAACATCCCTCACCATGGGGCTGAGCTGCAGTCTGCAGACGTGCTTTTCTTGTTTCTTTGTGGTCGACACCAGCAGAAGATGAAATATTTGATCTGAGTGTTTTTCAGGTGCCTGTCTGCTGTGATTCATTAACTTACACTGTGATAAAATGTGTTGCTCTGCTGTCATGTTTAATCACTGATACTTAAGTTTTTATTGCTGCTGTGTATAATCAGGCTGCTGCTGTCTCATATTTCACACCCACACATAAACAAACGCAGACGCACAACTCATAACTGTCCAAAAGTATGTGGCTAAATGTTTTCACTTACTCTCGTACAGAGTCTCCCGCCCAGGAGCAACCTGCAGTCTTGAGTTGATTAAAGTCTTGTCAAGACTTTATTTAAAATGTTTTTTTTCAGACATGCCAGAAGTGTGGCTCTATTGGTGACAAAGTTGGTCTGTTGTCTGGTCCAACACTTTGGTCCAGACTCAATTATCAACTCAATTTGATGGATTGCCATGAAATTATTTACAGGAATTACTTTTCTTCTCGTGCCACGCTTAGCTACAGGAGAACTTATTGTTATTATTATCATTATTTTTATTTATTTATTTTTTCAGTTATGTTTTCTGGCCATTTTATACCTTTATTATGTTATAGGACAGTGACGAGTGACAGGAAATGGGACGGAGAAGTGAGTAAGTAGTAGGTAAACGGTGGTCGACAGTATCAAAGAAGGGGACTGACATACAGCAAAGAGTCCGACTGACCAGGAGTCGAACCAGCTATTCAGCTATCGGGTCGACCCCCAGGAGAACTTATTATTATTATTAGATAAAGACTTTGATGAAGGCCAAACGCCAAAATGCATTGGTCTAAGAATAAAGTTCCTCTATACATTTCAAGTGTTGCTGGAGTTTCAACCTCTTTAGACTTTTTCCTTTCTCCATGCACCTTGGAGGTTGGTGAAGTTGTGCCAGAAGTCTCTTCTTTTCTTCTCGTGCCGCCATAAATGAACTTTTAAATTGTCCAGTTCTGTGGTTTCTGACTTAACACCTGTTGTTCGTATTTTTGCTGAACACACAGAGCTGCCAGCACGTCTCTAGACTAATGACAGATGATATTTTAAAGTGGACATTTGTAAGTTTTGCTATTGCTACATAGCCAACGTTAGCGTTAACAGCTGTTTACTTACCTGAAACATCAAACTTCATTCCTTTACCCACCAACAATTGTCTCCAGATGGGGAACGCCAATGCCTTATCTCTCTCATTTCTTTTCCTCTACTGAACTTAGCATGCTAACCAGCTAGCCCTGACCAACGTCACTCAGTGTAGACTCCAATGACGTAGCATTGCTCAGAGGACATATTATAACCTCTTGTCTTGTAAATGCAACGATGGCCAAAGCTGTTGTCAAGTGACAACCACCTCCACCTGTGCCCACAAAAAAATACACTATCCCTGTATTTCCTGTCAGATCAGGTTTGACCCTGGCCTGATGACACAGTAACCAGACGTCAAACAAGCTGGTACAGAACATGAGAAGCGAGGTGACATGGAGCTGGACTCAAAGTGGTGGAGCTGTTACACAGTTAGCGCCCAGAGGCCGATGACAGATCCTCCGTTGCAGCAGAACATCTGGATGTTAATGTTTGGTTTAAGGGGAATAGGTTTTAAATGAGGCACTTGAGTGGCGCAGGAACGAGCTCGTGAGTCTGTGTCTTTGTGTTTTTCTGTGAATTGTGAAAACGAGGACACTCATTAGTCGCAGGTGCGAGCTCTCTGCCAGCTCCACACATTTTCTGCTCATCACCAAATAAGCAGCATTTGTCGGAGTGGATCTGTCCCCGCTGCCGAGTTAATTTGGCTCCTGAAGGAACAAACTAAAACCAAAGACCAAAGACACAAAGAGACGCTGATCCGTGGCTCTGAGTTGAAGAAGATTCTCCATCGAAGGAATCAAGAGAACCGCTCCTCGATTTCAAGCCAGCTGTGTCGTTCCCCCTGATTGTGCACGGTTTTTGGTGTATTTGCATTTGTTTCATGCTGAGTGAAGTGTTTCCTCTGTTCCTTCATGCCTGCTGAAAATCATTGTTACACAGTCTGTAGGAGTTTTGATGGAAAGCACACATGGAGCTGATTTCCATGAAATAAACACAAAAAAAAAAACCCAGAGGGTTTTTAATAGGCTTTACACTTTATTCATCAGAGAAAGTCGACACACTTCTCTCACTTCAAGCATGTTAGAAAAAAAAAGCCTTAGTGTTTATTCTGCAAACAGCAAAATGAGGAGAACTCGTTCATCAGTTCGTTCTCAAAACCAACAAGGAAACAGTTTGTGTTGACCTTATTAAGGCTGGACTTTAATTCGCAGACAATTAAAATCAATTTGTTTCATTGACATTAATCTAATAACTGGAATTGTTTTGCAGTCAGCTTTCATCACTTATTAAACAGATGCTGCTTGGTTGTGTATTTGCTGCTGTGTAGCATCACACAACAGACAGAAAATCAAACACTGAGAAAACACTCAGAAATCTCAGATGTCACTGAGCTTATTTTATACCACACTGACGCTTCAAAGTCCACGTCAGGCTACATTTGCACCAACATAAACTTTTATATTTATTTTTTATATCATATTTATATTTATTAAATATGATTTAAGTTGAAGCCCTTCTTAACATCTGTGTTCCATAGCTTTCTCACAGGTGTTGTTTCATTTGTCTGGGGAAGTTTGAGTTTTAACCTTTATTGTCCTTCCAAAATAAAGTAGTAAGCTAAGTAGAGGTGATAACTTATGACATCAATGAGTGTTTCACTTTACTTACTATGAAAATTGTGTTGATTCTATAATGTCCAGGGCAAATCAACAAAAATGTCTATATATATATATATATCTACCCTAATACTCCCATTACCATTGGGACCACGTTCGACTTAACTGTCCACATCTGTTCCAGATGTTCCATCAGCCCGTGGTACTTTTCGACTTCTCATGCTCCTTCTCTCTGATGTTACTGTTCACTGGGATTAACAACATCTATCACAACTTCTGCTCTTTGTCAACCACCTCGATGTCTGGTTGTTTAACCAGCAGCTGCTTGTCAGTCTGGAACTTAAAGTCCAACAGGACCTTAGCTCTGTTGTTCTCAGCCACTTTCAGGGATGTGTCCCATTGGGACACTGGGATTTCTAATCCATACTCAGCACAGATGTTGCTGTACACTATCCCGTCCACTTTGTTATGCCTTTCAGTGTACGCTGTACCAGTTTCCATCTTACACCCTGCTACTACCTACTGCCTCATCAACCCCAAGTCATCTGCTGCCTGAGGTATCTTCACGATGTATTCATGGACACTCAGAGTCTCAGGGTGCTGGACATCAAAAAGAAGCCTCCGAAGCACTGTCAAGAGTTTTTATGTCTCAATATCAGTGGCATGTATCTCCTCCTGTGGGAAGCTTAATATTCCAGCTGGGTATCCCTTGACTTGCAGGGTGCACATGTTGATTAAATGGTTCTAATGTTCTCTGATGGTCCCATTTCCCAAGTTGGGAAATCGTTCGTCTGACTTTGTTCATGTGGTTTTATGACATAAAGTGGAAACAGCATGGATGCTGTATTTTATTGCTGAGCTGTTTCTAGTGATTGTGCTACTTTTTTATCAGGGTTACTGCTAATAAATAACCTTTTTTAACTAATCAAGGTCACTCTACATGGATAGTTAGAAACTTAATACCATTTTACAAATTAAATGTCAGCAAAAACAATATATGAATTTGCACCATTTATCAAAATTTCTCACTATCAACAAAACATTTAATAATTTCTGCATATATGACGTCAACAACTCGTCAAGTTGTGTACCAACATCTTTGCCATCTTTTCAAATCATTGTTCCAACTCGAGGGGGCGTTCGTATGAATCTTCCCAGTCTGAAAAACAAATGTTCCTGATTATTTTGACACCTTATGAATTCAGGGTTATTCCTACCCATGAGCTGGCTCCTCAGAACCCTTACCTTACCCTCTGGAGGTATTTGGTTATGACTGACTGTCCCTGCAGCCTCATCACAGAGCAGTGCTGGCGACTCTCTACAGATAGTAGCTAAGGTTTGTCCGAAAAGTTGCTAGAATTGTTGCTGAAAAAAATTCTTTAGTGGGGTCTAAAAAGTTGGTTAATCTAGTGACAGATGCAACACTGCTTGTTTATACCACTTTATCTTGAAAGAGCAATGACCAATGGGGGAACTCCAACCCTCGGCTCACTCTCCAAAGGAAGAACTTCATCACTCAGTCAGTCAGCAACATTCACGTTTACAGGGCTGGCCCCAGCGTCACAATCCAGCCAAAAAGTGTAAACAACCAAATCTTGAACATTTTATTAATATGGTCAGTATCAAAATACAGGGTTGCATGACAGTAGGCAAAACTAGGAGAAGAAATTAATTGGAGCAAATGAAAGTATTTAAATCAGTACTACACAAAACAATTATAACTAGGACAGTTGTCCAAACGCAGGAGGCTGCAGGAGCAGCATCCACAAGCTTACAAGTCCCCAGGTGATGCGTACAGATGACAAGTCCGTTTGGTAATATATAAATGTGGAGCAGATCCTGGAAGTGATCTGTACCAGTGCAGAGCTGGTCCATACCTAACCCATAACTGTTTGGTCATTTTTTGGCCATGATTCTTACTAAAAGTTTGAACAACCTATAGTATCCCTGGAGGTGATGGCAGTGTGATGGGGAGCAGCATGAACAAAAGTAGGACTAAAACTGTCCGGGAACACTTGACCATTTGCTTTTGGCTTCCTTCAGACAGATGAAGTGATATTTAGATTCAGCTACATGTGGGCTGGTAGTTTGACAGTTTGTGGTCTCAGTTATTTGTCAGGTGTTGATTTCAGGCCTGAACCGTCTTCCTTGCCCCCTGACTCTCCATCCTGTCAAAGGGACAGTTTTCATTTCCTGTGCTGCTACATACACCAGATGAGTCCTGACAGTGTTTGTGTTGATCTCTCTCTCCAGACTCCTCTCGACGACACCCCCGGCCGCTGACTGACTGCTCTGTGGAAAGCTAATCGATGGCAGGGAAACATCAGCAATAATCACCCCCGCCGCAGGCCCAGAGAGCGCGACCTGATGGAAACAGATCCAGATCAGAGCAGGAGGGCAGCAGTGATGGAGTCCGTCTGACAGACGGGGAGCTGCTGAGAGCTTTGATAAGAGCCTCAACGTAACCTGGAGCCTCTGAGACTGAACGATCAATCAGCTGGATGGATTCATTCACAGAGAAGGGCCAGGAGACTGCAGAGCTGACAGACTGCCGCTGCTGTCATCATCAAACGTCTCCATCAACAGCCAACCATCACTCTGCTCCAAACACTCAACATGGAGGACAAATGTTTGTATCTGCCTGAAAACCGTCAGAAGAGACCGAGTGCTCAACAAATGTCTCCAGACAGCTCATTGCTTCATGTACAGAGCATGTATGCAGAGTGTCTATGGAACCCAACAGGTAGAAAATATGTTACATTATATATTACGTTTTATTTGGTTTTTCCATATAATTTTATGTATATTGTATTAACTATTATAACTTTATAAGTTTTTGATGATCAATAAATTGACTGATATTGCCATTCCTAGAGGAATGAGCTCCAATTCTGTAACACATATGAATATATGTAAATTAATTTTTCCTTGAGAATATGTTTGACGCCACTGGAATAATTAAAAACCTTTACAGTGTTCAGTTGTAATCAATCCATAAACTGATAATTTGATAAACTGATAAATTAGTGTATTTCTAATGATGCATTATAAAAACTAAGTAATTAAAGTAAAATAGTGATAATAAAGATATCATCAAATTAGTTCATTATTTACTATATTATTTATTATAAAATGTCAAATAATTCACAATTTAAGTTAGAATAAGGGCAACACATTTTCTGATTTAATGATTTCGTCATAATTATTATTATTCATTATTATTATTATTATTATTATTATGTTTTTTTTCACTTGCATCTGTTTATTAGTTCATTGATGCATCATTTTACTGCAAATTTAATTTATTAATTTGTAATCACTTTTTCAACTATATCAGTTCTGCAGACTGCAGACTTCATACATATAATTCAATTTTTTTCTTACAACCAAAACTGTGTAACACATGTATAGAAATATATGATTGAATATTTCAAACAAAATAATGGAAAGTTTTCTTTTATTTTTTTTCACTTGCATCTGTGTTTGTTTCTTAAGGAATGTGATATAATGCAAATTTAATTAAGTATGTTTTAATTTTTTTAAACACAATAAAAACCAGCCATTATTCTGGTGGCAGACCCCAGGCTCCATGTATGCAACTCTTTTTTTTATAGCCTATCTGAAAAAAAATATAGCAAAAATACTTTTTTTTTTACAGTAAATATAACGTTTCACATATTAAATTAAAAGTATATCAAAATGTGATTTAACCGTACAGAGAGTACATGTCTGTATCTTTACAGACTCTTGTGCTGACTGCAGCTTCAGTTTTATAGAAGCTCTGAATAATTTATTTCTTTATGGTAAACAACACAGTAATTAGAGCAGAAAGTAAAGAGCAGCAGATTGCAGAGTTGGATCACAACAACATGTTAGTTCAGGGGAAACATAAAAATAGTCGTTGGCTGGTAGATTATGGCAGTAATTCATGCTGTCAGAGCTGCTCGCCATCAACTGGGGGATCTGCACTTTGCTTCAACAACAGCAGCACAGACTGCTACAGAAACATCTGTCTAAATGAGGATAAATCTGACTAAACATTTCTGGTTAAAATTCGGATGATGTTGGAGGAATCAGCTGGATGAAGCTGATGCTGGATGAGCAGAAGTTACTAAAAGTGACATAAAGCTGTTTTTTTTTTTTTTGCATATACAGAGCTCCTGAAGTCACAAGAGTATATTTATGTACTTGTTCCTATAAGATAAAAACTTGCTTACGCAGGTTTGTGTGAGACGTTTGATGTAACGGTAGCGGCTCTGATAGTTGGCAGGTTCTGAACCTTGAAAGCTGTGATAACTGATTTTTTTGTCACATGGGAGAAGCAGAAACAAGATGTGAACACATCATTGACATTTCATCACCTTCTAAGTTAATATGGTGAACAAGAATTACTCTACTGTTTTTACAGAGCAGCAACATCACTCATCTGGAGTTGTGTTCGTGTCCAGCTGACGGATGGAAGTCCAGTGCTCCCTCTCTTTTAGCTCTGTTTTTGGTCTCCACCAGCTCCTGAGGGAAATAACTGGCTCTTAGCTGCTAAATACTCCACTGTGTTCACCAGTGTGGTGAGAGTTAACCTGAGCAGCTGAACAAAGAGCTGAAACTCATTTTCTCTGTAAAGTTGAGAGGAGCTACAGATTCTGATCACTGTGAGTTAACCCTTTCACTATGTCACATTGAGCAGGAACCTCTCGTTTGATTGGCTGAATGTTTCCTGAGTCAGCCAACCACAGGTAACAGATTGTAGCCTGCGACTGTAGCTTGGTAAAACTCACCAGTAAATACCAATGGTGGTGGCTGAAATGAGCCGAACAGATGGTCACAGTCATAAACTTTAGCCTCTGGTCTTTAATATTGCTACCAATAGGAGGGCTGTGCAGAGATGTATTAGCTTCCTGACATCCTGACTGTGGAGCATTTACTCCACATTTTAGTGCCTGTGTGCCGGCAACAGCCAGAGCAGGAGGTAGGATGTCTGTCCCATTCTCATGGACACGAGAGCTCAGTAACACCTTGATGGAACCTCTTCAAATATGGACTCAGAGACACACTGATTAAATTTTGATGGCCAAAGGTCAAAGGTCAAAATCAATGTGACCCCACAAAAACACTTTTTAGCCATGAAGCCAAAGTTTCATACCAGTGGTAAATGTTTTATATAACTGTGGATAAGCAGGGATGTGGTGGAGTCATATGACCATAAGGTGGTAATTCTGGTTCTGTCCTGCAGTTTGCTGGCTCAGCGATGGGATGGCTGCTCGGTGTTGTGTTGGGTTTGTCTGTGCTGGAGGCATGACTGAGGACGGAGACATCACAAAGTCATGGAAGCCCTTATGGCTGTTTCTGTTTAGCTTCTGAACACAGTCTGAGCTTCTCACCCCTTGTTTGATACTTTCACAGTATTTTGTATAATGAAAAAGGCATTGAAATCTTAATTTCTACAAAGTAGGACCTTTAAGTTGGCAGTTATTAATGCTTATAATAATGAATAAAGGGTTTTTTAAATGACTTCTGCAACTTGGGGCAGTGGTTCAACAGTTCAAAGGGATTTCCTTATTATTAATGGCTTAGAACTAATTCATGAGACATTAGGAGCCTAGATCATTAACTGTTAATTAACTATTAATTACTTATATATATACTTATATTATATTACTTATAAACCTCTTATAAAGGATGATTAGAAAGTGGCACCAAAAACCTGAATTAAAAACTTAAATAAAACACACATGCTCACACACAAACACTTTTTGTGCCCCTCAGATTTCGGGTTTTCCGCCTGTTGATGGTTTTGCTCCGACACACACGTTAGTATAACCGGTGTTACGTCAGTCCGTGATGAAGAGAGAGAGAGAGAGAGAGAGAGAGAGAGAGAGAGAGAGAGAGAGAGTGTGGAGGCTGCCTATCGCGGCGGATCTTCAGACCCAGACTCAGCAGCTGCTTCTCCTCCTCCTCACTCAGTCGGGCACCGACCAGGGACGAACTACCCAGCGGGAGGGAACGTTCAACATGCCCGCTGAAGAGCTCCAGCCGGGCCCGGTGTCGGTTCTTCCACCTCTGGAGGGATTTACGCGGACGAGCGGACGGAGACTCCTGATGGACCCGAGGCGCAGAGAGCTGTAAAACTGGGAAACTTCACATCTGGAGCAGATTTTGTATTTTGATGGACGTGCTGCAGTGGAGGGGATCACCCCGGAAATCTGCTGCTGCCGCCGGTCGCAGCTGCGCACCGTGACGCGCCGGGTAAAGCGGCGAGGACCCCTGGCATCCTCACCCGGAGAGTCCGGGAAGGAAAGAAAAGCCCCTGTGCGACCTAAAATCTCCTCCACTCTGGATTTGTCACTTCAGGCTCAAGTGTGGTTTCATATCCCGGAGATGCCACCTGTCTCTCGCCTCCGTCCTCCTCTGGATCGGACCGGGATGGATGTGGCGTCGTGAGGAGGCACCAGCCTGCGGATAATCTCAGTTTGGACTTTTTGGCACCCAGTGCGGTTCGCAGCTCTCCCTCATGCAGCTCCTCCGGCTGGCCTGGGCTCTGACTGCCGCTGCGGTCTGCTTTCTGCTCCTCCTGCTCCTCCACAACCACATCTTTAGAGAAGGTACGGCTCTGTAGTCTGCTCACACACTTTGGGATGATGTGTGTGTGTGTGTGTGTGTGTGTGTGTGTGTGTGTGTGAGTGTGTGAGAGAGAGAGAGAGAGAGAGAGAGAGAGAGAGAGAGAGAGACAATGCGTGTGTGTGTGTGTGTGTGTGTGTGTGTGTGTGTGTGTGTGTGTGTGTGTGTGTGTGTGTGTGTGTGTTCAAAACCTCAACAGGTCACAGAAAAGCTGAAAAAATGACAAAAAATGAAATTTTACTCAGGATAGTTGTGGTTTTTTGTGACAGGGTTAAAACCGCGCAGGCGTGCACGTTTTGCGCACCTGTCATGTCGTGCATGTGCAGCAGTGGACTATATGTAGATAAAAGGGCGGGAGATGGAGAAGAGATGAGGCAGCAGAAGCAGTAACGCCTGCCCTCGGTTCGGGTCGGGCTTTGTGACCGGGCTGTGACGCTCAGGGGGCGGGCTGAGCTCTTGCAAGGCTCCGCTGGTTTTTAGTGGAAGAATCCAGAAAGCTTGGAGACAGATGACAGAGTGAGGAAACACTGTGACTCTGCCTCTCTCTACCTGACACACACACACACACACACACACTGCAGTCTGCCCTCCCCATCATTCAAACTGAAGTTAATTATTCTGTATTGAAATTTTAATTGTCACATGATGACTTTCTGTTGTTCAAAAAGCATTTTCAAAGAATGAAATTTGATGTAAGTCTGCAACTAGTGATGATTTTCATTATTGATTCATCAGTTGATTGGTTTTTATTTTTTTATTTTTTTAGAATAATTGAGTAACTGTTTATTCTCTGATCGATGTCTTTATTCTACCAAAGGACCAAACCCCAAAGATATGCAGTTTATTATGATATAAAAGAGGGAAAAGCAGCAAATCATATAAATTTTTACTCAAAATCTTTAACTGATCAATTTTTATTATGTAGTGAGGTAATGACATTAGAGGTAAGCTCAAATAAAAAAATCCATAAAGCAATAAGTCACATATACAAAATGTAATAAACAGTTTACAAAAAAACGCATTTTAAAATCAGAAAAGATGAAGACAGAGAATGAAAAGTAAGAAAAAAGAGTAGAAAAGATAAGTAAATAAATACAACAGAGAGAAGTGAATAAAGCAAACTTAATTTCTATTGCTTCGTTCAAAACCAGGGTAACAAGCTGGGGATGGCCAAACATAGAGAGCAATACAATAAAACGCAGAGAGCCATGACATAAAGCCACTGGAGTAATAATAAAACCCACAATCTGTGCAGCAGTGTTTTTAAACGTGGGACAGACTTAAGGACTAAAAACATGATCATCTGACTGCCCGACCTGACGAGGGAAAACACAATAACTTAAGATGCAAATCTACAATGTGTAATGTAGACTACCACCTATTTCAAGTATGTTCAGCTTGAAAAGTCTCCTTGGTGCTTTAAAGGTGCTATATGTGAGTTTTCTCTGGTGGTGACGGTGATGCTGCCAAGAGCTTCAGCTGTCGTTGCATTTACAAGACAAAAGGTTAGAAATACAACATTTTGAGAAGCACTACGTCTTCACTCCGTCATGCTGGACGCCACAGTGACTCACGATTGCAAAGTAGTATTATGCGACCTTGCATAGCTGGTTAGCATGCTAACTTCAATAGCAGAAGTGACAGAGGGTTGGGGAAACAAGAGGGTTACGTTCTACCACTGGAAACAACTCTTGATGAGTAAAGGAATGAAGTTTGATGCTGAACTCATTAATGCTAACTAGGCTAGGGGCTAGAGATAAAAAAAAAAAAAAACTTACATACAGCACCTTTAAAAGTATGAGACAAATTAGTTGAAATTCATTTTATGAGTAAAAAAAATTAAGGTTAAGGGAACTGAACTTGAGAAAATGAGTTGCATAAAGATAAAATGTTGAATTGATGTTTGTGAAGTCAAGCTGACAAATGCTGCAGACAAATTTGTTTTCTTTTATATTTTCTCAGTTTGAAGAGTCACTTTAAGGATTTAAAGCTGCTCCAAGGCTGCTCCAAGTGACTTTATTCATTTAAATGGAGATAGGGACTGAATTCAATGCTAACCATCTTATTTTTTACACTGTGTTGATAAATATGAAAAGAGACAACCATCATGCAGTTAACATGTATTAAAGATCCATCATCTTCAGACTACAGGACAGAAGGGTCTCTGGAGAGTTTTAACACTCGAGCAATGAATGCTGCAAACTCTAATTATATACTAGTTTTTAAGTCTGCCAATTAAAACTAGAAATTAGGAGTTGAATTAATTGAGAAGATTTAGATTAATGAGAAAAAACTTGGTAATTGCACTGGATTTTTGACTTTAGTTTTATAGGGAAGGACCATAATCAGCCCACCCATGTGGTGGGATTTCTCCTGATGGCCAGTCAGATAATGACAGACAGGTCCATTATAATGTGAATGTGTGTGTGTGCGTGTGTGTGTGAGTGTGTGAGTGAGTGAGTGAGAGAGAGAGAGAGAGAGAGAGAGAGAGAGAGAGAGAGAGAGAGAGAGAGAGAGAGAGAGAGAGAGAGAGAGCAGGGAAAGGAGGGGCTGAGTGAATCAATTTATGTGAAACACTGAAATTCAACATTAGTAACAAGTTAAAGTCGTTTCATACCTCTGAGCTGTTTTCCTCTCATCTGACAGAGGCAACGTTTGCAACTGAAAACAAACGTACCTGTTTACTCCTCCCTGACCTGGTGGGTCGGTCAAATCGCTGTGATTGGCTGGATGTCCGTTCAGTCAATCTAACTTGACCAATATGTTTTCACTCACGGGGAACTCTTTTCATTAATGACAACCTCAGTATGAAGCTTTCACTAAAACATCTCTGTCCAGGTGGAGAGAGGAGCTGATAAAAATATTCATCTACACTTTCAATTAATACCACTCGTTAATAGTAATTCGATTTTACAAGCAGCAGCTGTGTAGGCTTTTTCCCCTGGGATTTGCCTCTCAGGCTCAGGAGGCTGCTGGTCCACCCTCTGCCTGGTGGCTGTTGTACTGACAGACACAACTCAGGGCTGGAAAAACACTGCAAACTCCTCTATAGGTTTTACAGAAGAAAATAACAGTAAATAAAAATGATAAAAATAGTTATGTATGAATGTATGTTATCAATGTCTAAACTTTTTGGTGAAGAACCTCATATGTGAGTAGTTTGCATTCATGTTGCTTTTCCAGAAGCTCCCAGTGATGGATAACAGGATCTTTCCCTGCAGCCTCATGACGAAGCCTTCACTGCAGGGATGTGTGTTTTTACAATCCTCAGTTGTAACCTACAGCACAGGTACAACATGAAGCTTTGTTTTCACCCTGAAGCTCAGAAGTGTCCAGTGGAGTTTTTTTTTCTGTTAAACTGAGCGACGCTCGTTTGAGCTTCGACCTGCATTAACAGAATCAATGGAAAACTACTCAGTGGAAGATCCACACAGCTTTTAGCTCCAAGAGGATGAGAATAAAAGAAAATCAAACGGTCTCTGCTTCCCTCCTGAGCAGCGGTAATGATCCTGCGTGAGGGTTTTCAGGTGTCGGGTCTGGTTTGTGAGAAGCTCGTTATCAGAGGTTTCTGTAATGTTGAATTTATCTCTCAGTGAGTGGCTCTGCAGGAAAGCAGTGGCACCTACAACCTCAAACATTTTAAATGTAAAGCGAGGAGGACTGTCTGGAAACACACAGGCTGACTCACAGCATTTTGATTTCACACACACATCGACCAATGATTTTTTTCTTTTTCAGTTTATAGTCCAGTAAAGCTGCAGTGTCATTTAATAAATTAGTTGATCAAAAGAAAATGACTAAGCAATAATGTGAGGATATGATGCTTTTCGTCATCATATATGATCGTAAACGGAATATCTTCGGACGTTTGAAAAAAAAAAACAAGACATTTGAAGAGGAAGGAAAAGTATAGAGGACATTGCTCACTATTTTCTTACATTTTATGGACAAAACAATTTATCAGAACAAAGGAAAGAGTTGGCAGATGAATCATGAATGAAAATAATCGTTAGTTGGAGCCTCGTGTTCCAGTTTGAACCTTCAGTTCTTTTCCAGAAGAGATGTGAAGTGGCCGATGACGTTTCTCGGGCAGCTAAATGTTCAGTTTTTAAACGGGAAACGGGAAAACGGATTTTTAACTGATGATTAATGGTTCTGTTCAGACTGTGAAAACAGTTGTGTCTTCTCTGGTGTGTGGAGGTGTGGCGTTTGAAAGATGTGGCTGTTTACCTGGCAGGGAGGGTGTAGAGAAAGACAGCATCAAGTTGTATTATGGGAAATGTTTACCATCAAGTGACAGCGCCCTCTGGAGCCTGTGGTTATTGTGACAGAAGTGGGTGTCGGGATGTTTTTCTAAGAAGCTGAGGTGGAGTTGACTGCTGTTTGTTTCCTGTTTCTGTTGTGGTTTTCTTTAATAATGACAACAATCGCTCCTGCACCTTATCCAAGTGGTTATTATTGTAACCACGGTGACGAAGCTCCTCTACTGTTAAACCTAACAGAGTTGTATTTGTGTCGAAACCTCACCAAACTTTAACCACAGTGCTGTCACATCATAAAACAGTGATTTCTAATGGATGTTAATATCCCGTTGGCTTTTTGTGGAGGGAACCAGGGGGATGCTAACTTCCTGTAGCGCTATATATTGAGCTAAGTATAAGTTAGTATAAATGAGTGTTTGTGTGTGTGTGTGTGTATGTGTGTAGGTCTAAGTACTCTTCCTTGTGAAAATCTCTGCATGATGTCTGTGAAAAAGCACTTTGGCACAGACCTGGTTTGTTTTTAAAGTGCTCTATAAATAAATTTGACCTTGACCTTCCAAAATCAAATCAACATGGATGTAATTGTGTTTTAGTTATTGTTGTTTGGGATCTACTAAGTATGGAATAAATCATCTGTAATGGACTGATGCTTTTAGACGGTGAAGACAAACAGATGACACATAACAAACTCTACTCGGGCTGAGATTTAAAGCTGCTCTCTGGTGCAAAACACAAACACTAAAAGTCCTCCTGCTCTGTGAGACTGAACCAGAAACTCAGCAGTTTTTTGTTTGGCAGCTGCTTCTGACTCTCCTGCTCGTTGGAATGCAGATGTTTCAGATAACTCTCTCTGCTGCAGAGAGAAGAAAAATCATCGAATGCAGCAGCTGCTGATTTAAATTCATCAGTCAGAGCACAAACAGACTCAGCTGGGCAGGTTCAGGTTTCTTCTGACACTACAGAGACTCTAATCATATTACATCAGATTAAACAGGTCAAATATCAGATCAGAATTTATTAATTTCTCTTTATTAGACCAGATATAGTGACCAACATATGACCAGGATAAAGTTAAAATCTTAAATAGGAAAGCTTAATGAAAAAGGCCCCATATTGTAGAAGGTAATTCTAATTATAAAGCAGGTCTAGGTTCTATATTAATACTGTGAAAGTATCAAAGCCTCAGTCCACAGAGAAATGCACACAGCCTGTATTCAGAAACTGAGCCTTAAAACCAGCCGTCAGGACTTCTGGAACTTTGTGATGTCACAACAAAGCAGTCACCACTCTCAGCCACGCCCCAAGCCCCGCCCACCTGGACCCACCATCCAACGTTGCAGGATTTGGTTTCTCTGAGTGTTTACCTGAAATCTGCTATATTTCTATTCGATCACTCAGAAAACAGTCAGCCAATCAGTAGAGAGGCTCAGATCCTCTCTTCCGATTGGCTGACTGACCTGTTGGTACTCATGCCCCAGAGAGAAGCCTGAGAGAGGAGATGTAAAACTACATGGAGATGCTCTCAACACTTTAAATAAAAACACAGGAAAAGTGTAAAATATGGGACCTTTAAAGAATCAGGTTTGGTTTGTTCCTTGATCAGCTCAGTGTGAAAGACTTTGATGAACACAAAGTGCAGCCTAAATTTAATCCCCTCACGCTCTCTGTTTACTCAGTTACTCTTCGTTTTTCTGCTTGCTCATAAAGCTCATTTAGATCCTGGAAACAAGCCTATTATGCAGCAGACACAAACTGTTGTGCCTGCGGTGTAGAAGCTTACCTAAGGAGCCTTCAAAGTCCAAATTAATTCTCAATGCTCCATTAAGTTGAGCATATATTAATGGGAATTATGAATTAACTGCATCTGAATGAAAGAAATCAGCAGCAAAGAGGAACAAAAAAACAACAACAACAAAAATAACACAAACAGAAATTAACGGTGCAAAGGGCTGTGGAGGGTGTAATTGGATTTGAATAAATTCATCTGGAGGAGAAACGTCGGCGAGCAGCCCTGAGTGTGACGGATGATGCTTTTCATTTCAATGTTTTTCTCCTTTTAAAAAGAAGAATTAAACCACACCTTAACTGCACAACAGAAATGTCCTCTGCCCACCCTCTCAGCTCGCTGAGACTAAGACAAGAAGGGAAAAAAAATCAGCGCTAACACCTACAAACTTTAAGACTCCTCCTTCAGAAGAAAAACATCAATCAATTCAGAAACACTGGTTAGAAAGCCGTCTCATGTCTGTAGTAATGATGAGTCGTTGCCATCTGGAGCAGCGTTGTTATGAAATCTGCAAAGAGACTAAACATCTGAGCTTGCCACTCGAGCCAGCTGCCCCGTCATTAGTCTCTTTTATCCAGGACCATGATCGTTCACAAAGCTTCTCCTGGTGGTTATTTTTGCAGCCATGATGACCAACTACATTTTAACTCAAACCATGAACTCTCCCTAAATCTACCCAAACTGTAACAGTTCATCAAACTGGTTTATCTTTTAACAGCCATTTGTAACATAAGGCAAAAGCTCTGTTCATCAAGTCACAAAACATAGCAGTAAAATGTTCACAGACATTTAAAATTTCTAACACTCACCATCCACCCCAACCACTGACTCCACTGACTTTAAAGGTCCCATATTATTTAAAGGTACATGTT
Source organism: Trachinotus anak (assembly GCF_046630095.1). Classification (NCBI taxonomy): domain Eukaryota; kingdom Metazoa; phylum Chordata; class Actinopteri; order Carangiformes; family Carangidae; genus Trachinotus; species Trachinotus anak. The sequence continues at coordinate 26,730,075 of NW_027273853.1, read as the reverse complement.
CATGTGTTTTTTGATTATAAAGCATGTCTAGGTTCTATATTAATTATAAAACGAGCCGTCAGGACTTCTGTAACTTTATGATGTCACAACAAAGCAGTCACCGTCCTCTGCCATGCCCCAAGCCCCGCCCACCATCTAACCTTGCAGGATTTGGTTTCTCTGTTTACCTGAAACCTGCTGCATTTTTATTCGACCACTCAGAAAACAGTCAGCCACCTGCTGGAGCTCCAGAGATTTAAAACTACACTGAGATGAGGTTTTTGGTACCACAAATATATCTTCTTATGGATATCAACACTTCAAATAAAAGTGTAAAATATAAGACCTTTAATAAATGTGGTACTTTGTGCATTTATTCATTCAAAAAATATACCTGTAGTAGACATTGTTGAATTCAGAGGGCTTCTTACAGACTTCAGAATAAGAGTCTTTGCTGCAGTAAACTGAGGGACCACATTAAACTCTCTGGATAAAATCACAGACTAAACTCTGAGACTTAAGATGGAAACCCAAGGGCTAAAGTGGCTAAATTATTTATTTTGATAGTGTACTTGATATTGATGTTCCAGGAATCTTGTGCCAGAAGTTGTAGTGCAACAATCTCATGGGATATTCTGCAATATCACCAAAAAAAAATCAAAACACAAACATTCTCAATAACCTTTCTCGACCTGTCTGTGCTCCAGTCCATTGGACACTGTCAGATTTCTGTTTAAATTACACGTCTGTCCGTCCTTGTTACGTTGTTTCTGTCATTTCATTTAACAATTAACAAGGTGTCAATATGAAGAGCAGCCAGACCAACCTGTATAAATATTGCACTGGCTGATTTGCATTACATGTTTCATTAATTCTTCACGGTGACTGGCTCACTCACTCAGGTGCACAGAGTGGCCATTACAACCTGACACTTCACATTATCACTGCTGATACGCTCATGCAAACACTGTGTGCTGCCACAGTTTCCAACCACCCCACGCTCCTCCTCATAGTTTAGACTCATGGATAAGTGGTTGATGGAGCATTTCGATTGTCACTGTTGATCTTTGGCTGCTGCCGTCCCACAGGACTGTGGCACTTACGCGCAGTAGGTCACATAACGCTTCTCTTATGCTGATTATCACATGTCACTGCTCTGTGCATCATGAAAACCTTATGTCAATGTTGTTCCACTGACAGATGCAATTATCCAAAGGCTTAAAGGTCCCATATTTTACACTTTTCCTGTGTTTTATTTGAAGTGATGATATCCATAAGAAGATATTGTTGTTCCATTGCAGTGTAGTTTTACATCTCCTCTCTGGAGCTCTAGTAACAACAGACCAGTGAGCCAATCAGAAGAGAGGATCTCTTCTGACAACCTGAAACTTTAAATTATCACTCTGCTGATACACTCATGCAAAAACTGTTTGCTGCCAAAGTTTCCAACCACCCCAAGCTCCTCCTCATAGTTTTGATTAGAAGAGAGCCTCTTTTCTGATTGGCTGACTGGTTTCTGAGTGATCGAACAAAAATATAGTACATTTCAAGGAAACACTCAGCGAAACCAAATCGTACATGTTAGATGGTGGGTCCAGGTGGGCGGGGCTTGGGGCATGGCTGAGAGCAGTGACTGCCTTGTTGTGACATCACAAAGTTACAGAAGTCCTGATGGCTCATTTTAAGGCTTAGTTTCTGAACTTTTTCAACTTTTCCACCTCAGCAAAGCATAAAAACTATTTGCGATTTTTTTCCCCACATTTTCATTGTTTCCACTCAGGTTTTTTCTGTCTGCTAAATTTGAAAATGCACTTAAAAACAGCTGCAAACCCACCTGGTGTCATCTTGTTTTCATGTGGCACACAGGAGCAACATACTAACCAACACACTCTCAGTGTTTCTCTTTGTGTACCTCTGCTATCATCTCCTGAGTTAATGCTGCTCTCAGCCATCGTGTTAAATATTTCCAACAGTAACGACCTTGACTCAAATCAAAAAATCTCTATGATCCATTTTCCTTGTTGTTTCCAAACAGCTTCAGAGACTTTGTGTCCGACCTCATGTTGGATTCAGAATTTATTTCCTGCTGCACGATAACAGCCCCATTAACTGTCATCAGATGATCGGCGAACAGCGGCCGAGTCCTGTCAAAACCAATTTCAGCCTCATCATTATCCCCCCGTCTTCACTCGAAGGACAAACACAGTGACTCCAGATTTCCAACTGTGTGATTGTTCTTATTCTCACTAAGCAGGGAATTGAAAAAAAAGATTGCAGATAATAAAAGCTCATATCAAGCAGATGTCAGGGCATTTCTCATGAATAGATGACACATGTTGGCTGTGACTGGACAGAAAACAGCGCCACGAGCAGAGAAAACAATGTGCTGTGATTTCATTATTCTGCTGTAATGGGAGCCTTAATGTAGGACTCAGAGTTTCATCTGTGATTCGTTCATCCAAAGTAAAACAAACGCGCAAGAGTTTCACTGCAGAGATCAACTCCTGCAGGCAGGAAATCATCACACCAAGATTACAGCTGTAAAATAAAAGGATAATAATAATAATAATAATAATAATAATAATAATAATAATAATAATAAAGGTAGAAAATAAATAAGAAGTTATCTGTGAGGGTTTGCTTTATGAAGGTAATAAAGATTTTCCTGCAGATGGAAAAAAAAAAATTACATTTCTCTTAAAACCGAAACTAAATCTGAAGGTTGGTGGTAAAGTGAAACACTGTAATGTGTGTTCAGTTGACTGATTTCAGTTAGAAACATCTATATTTTTGGAAAAACCTTCCTTTCAATCATAAGGAAACTTAACTTTGAGCATCAAAGCTAGTTCTTGACCTGGGGAACCTTCAACAGTTTGACCAAATAATCGTCAACTTCGGGTCAGATTAGTAGCTTTTTGTCTGAGCTTTAGCTGCGTCTCATCAGTTGTGGAAGAAATACTCTTTGTTAATGCTGATGCATCAACGCTTCAGCAGCATTTGAACCCTCCTATTGGATTAGGGTCAAATTTGAATCGTTTTCAAATTTAGGTGTGTGATGAAAACTTAATGAAGACTTAATTCCAACCTCAACAATGGACAACTGAAAACAAAATACATTTTCATCATATCTATTTTTTTAAAACCCCCCCCAAAAAAAGTTACATCTAGTTACACGTAGTAAATGTTGCCAAACCATCACGAATATAAGAGATATATATATATATATATATATATATATATATATATATATATATATGTATATGAATAACAAAATAAAACAAAATTATAGTAATAAAACCCTATAATAATAATAATAATAATAATAATAATAATAATAATAATAAAATAATATTGAGTAATAACATTGAAATTATATTTAATGCCATACTGCTATACAGCCTCCTGTCCACCGGCTGTATAGCAGTATATAGGGTGGGACTTTCTCACACCCTACACCACACCTGGACATACACACACACACACACACACACACACACACACACACACACACACACACACACACCTCTTTGATCTGTCACTTTTTTGCTTTCATGTTGTTATTACAGGAACCACTCCGTTCTCACAGATGAGGTGTTGAGAACCCAGGTCCCAGCAGGTGAGCAGTCTCACATGACAAGATAAGAGGAGACATAAATTTACCTTTGACCTTTTTGCATCACAGCCTATAGATGACTTCCTTATTGACACAACCACCATGGACGTGAGACCAGTGTTGGGAATATTTGGAAGGAGACGGACACTTTAAACCTTCCGTATATTTCAGAGTTATTCAAATTGTCAATCATGAGACAAGATTGGCTCATTGTGAGAAGGACAAACTTATACCCATAAGAGATGCTGTGGGACAAATGGGTGGGACACCTGCCACTGGCCTACAATCCAGTACCCGAGGTAATGGTAGAGCTGGTCCCACCCAAAGGTCGATGTCCATGTCGACAATATTTTCCCATTAATGGCATCAAAATCTGGGCAGTTTGCTCCAGCTATACATGGAACTGACGACATTCCTGCTGTTCTTCTCAGCAGCTCACAGGACAAACCTGCTGCACACAGTTGTCGTTTTTTTTCCTGCTCTGTCGCTTTAATCATGTTTACAGCTAACACGCTGTTCAGCCGTCCTCTCCCAGCATCCTCTGCTCAGACTGACAGAAACATTTCATCCCAATGTTTCTGCAGCAGATGGAGAATTACAGAAGGCCGGCGACGCGCTGCAGCTAACGAGCAAACAGAGTCCTGCCGCTGCTCTGCTGCTCTCCCCGGTTACCACGGGTTACCTGTTAGCGAGTGGCGTTTCTTATATCATCTACATGCAGACTGAATCCCAATTACTGCAGTGAGCTCTTGGGCTTCTCCTGCAGCAGCAGCTCTGATCTCAGCAGCTCAGAGGCTTCAGGAGCACTGAAACAGAAAAGACACACAGCTGCTGTTTCACCGCTGCTCTGACACTTACTGCTGATGTGGACTTTAATCTTCATCACGCTGATGTCAGTGTGAAGGCCTGGTCACACCAGACGGTGCCACAGGAAAATTTGTCTGCACTTATTTGCTAAATATTGTCTAGAAGCCTAATGATAAAGTGAAGAATAAACCACAACACTATTCTGGGAGTAGTTGGTCTCTGAGCGCCGTTTACTCCCCTCTAGCATCTTGTTCTCAGGACTCCAACATTAGATTTAATAAAGATTTAATGAAGAGGGAAAATAAAGCTGTCTGAGCTAACGAGCTTGCTGATGGTCAGTTAGCTGTCACCTGTGGGGCAGGTTGAATAAAACTGGATGGTGACACAGATAATAAGCTGTGATAGCTTTCTCCATCTCGGCTCCCTTCCCTCATAGGTCAGCACCGTAGAGACGGTTCGCTATTGGCCACTGGTGTGAGTCAAGGTTCAGTCCACTAATCGCCTCAATTGAGACAAATTGAATTGAACTGTAAAATTTTTCCATTCTACATGCTGCTGTGAGCGGGTCTTAAAGATTAAGAGCTGAGCTGTGTCGCTGTTTAGTTTTTTCAGAAGGCCAGAGTATGTTTGGGAGAACGCAGAGAAAAGGTTGAGGTGGGCGGAGGTTAATTATCGTTTAGATGTAGAGAAAATTGTGCACACTGTGGCCACAAATTCACTGAGAACCGCAGTGCACATTTACACTTCCCTGTTTTCTTACCAAATAATAAATAAAGCTTTCTGATCACCTGATTTATATACATATGTTCTTGTGTATTAAAAAAAAAAACAACCCTACCCCCAAAAAGCCGTTGTTATGCTTGGCTGAGGTGGAGAAGGTTTGTGTATTGATAAACACAAAATGTGACAGATTTAGATGATAAATCATGACAGACGTGAAGCAGGTGACTTTAAACAACTTTCTGTGTTCTGCCTCTACGTCAGCTTCCATACTCTGACCTTTGACCTTTGTGTCAGATAAGACTACACTCAGAGATGAAGGTTAAAGTTTCCCTCCCCTCTGTATATTGCTGGCTGTCCAAGCTCCAATACTTTTTACTTTGACCCTTTATATATGAAAGTAAACTGCTGATCCCACAGAGGATCATATGGAGAGAAGGAGGAGGAGGAGGAGGAGGAGATAACCATCATCACAGCAGCTCTCTCAGATTGAGGTTATTAGCTTCCATGTAGCCTCAAGGCTAACAGAGGGGTGGGTGAGCACACACACACATCAGACAGAAAGCAGCCGGCTGTCAGATGTATTCATGAGCGTCATTAAAACTGCATCACGAAGATCTGAACAGTGCTCGTGTTTTAAAACTGAAATCTTAATCTTCTATCTGGATTTTATGAAACAAAACGACTCAGTTTTTTTATTTTAAGTGAATCATTTAAACTGGAGCTCACTGGTGTGGAGGTCGATCCAACCAGTGTAAACTTCTCTGTAGCTCAGGGTTTAGGTCTAAGAGATGAAACTGTAAGTACGATCTTTCCTCCTGGATGTACAAACAGATTTATTATTTGTATTACATTTCATACAGACTTCTTTCATAATACCACATTTTAGTAAGGATAATGTTTTAAGTGTTGATTTCCATAAGGAGATATTATTTGTGGTTTGAAGAACCAAAAACGATCTCCTCTCTCAGGCTTCTCTCTGGAGCTCTAGTAGCAACAGGTCAGTCAGCCAATCAGAGGAGAGGATCTGTGCCTCTCTTCTGCATGGCTGAGGGCAGTGACTGCTTTGTTGTGACATCACAAAGTTGCAGAAGTCCTGACGGCTGGTTTTAAGGCTCAGTTTCTGAATACAGGCTGTGTGCATTTCTCTGTGGACTGAGGCTTTGATACTTTCACAGTATTAATATAGAACCTAGACCTGCTTTATAATCACAAACACAAGGACATCTACCTTTAGACTATGTTGGACCTTTAATGTCATGAAATCAGACACAGTGCAGGAGTTAGGGTTGGAGCTGCGTGGTGGATTAATGGCAGAGCAGCATGCGGGTTCAGCAGGAGCAGGTGACAGCACCTGAGCAGGCAGAGCTGAGGCAGAGGAGAAACAGAGGTAGAGGTTTGTCCTAGAAGGAAGCAAAGTGAGTAATAAGTAGAAACACTAGAGTCAATAGCAGCCTGGCGTGTTGCCACGAGCGAAAGCAGAACAATCTGGCGATGGAAGGGGAGCCGCGGGGTTCTTAAGCTGAGCTTGATTGTGTGATGAGACACAGGTGAGCCAGGTACTCAGTACTGCACCACACCCCCGCTGAGAAACACACACTTACACACACACAAGGGGGAGCAGATAATGGAAACACGGGGGAAATCCTGGAGTGGGAGCAGGACTGTGACAACGGAGCTGAATCTTCAAACTGCTTTCACAGCCACTGGGGGATTCGGAGCCAATGAGGCGTGTTTTCAATCCAGCTTCACTGTTTGTGATTTTGTCTCAATGGCTCAGCCTCACGTTCACTCTGTCACAGTCTCTTTATATCAGAGCTGGGTTACGTTACTGCTAATGCAAACTAAATATTTCTTACTGCTGCTGCTTCCTACAACAGAAATCCGGCGTAAATCAGAATACAAATACAAAGTTCAATCACAGATATTTTTATGAGGTAAACAGATGCACATCATACACTTCTCTGTCTATGTTGGTGCCATTTCAACAAGCTCTATTTCCTGAATGAAGTCCCTGAAACATGGACGAAAGCTCTGTGAACTAGGACCTGTAAGCACAGATTCTTAAATTTGACAATCTTGTTTTCCTGTTGAAGTATTGTGAAGAGAGAAATCCTCCTCATCACACAGACATGAATCCTCCTGAGCGTCAACTCACCTGACAGATGGCAGCGATGAGTCTGAGCCGATAGAAAACAAGAACACTCTGTCTTCATTCGTGTTTCACAGCCCGCTGACATCGAACGCCGCTCGCCACATCAAAACCTCTCAGTTCCTGAGTGCTGCTGCCGCTGCGTCGTGTTTCAGCCTGATAACTGAGGCTCTTCACCCTGACAGTCAGGACTTCAGACGGCTACAGCTGCAGAAATGACAGAATGAATTTAAAAAATAAAAAGCTGAAGGACAGAGTGGCCTTTCAGAGGAGCTGTGAAACTAAAATAACAAATTATACTCAACAGGGAAACTGTGTTAAAAAATCCTCTTACAGAGCTTTTGACAGAGTTTCTTCCATTTAACTAAAGATAAGAAAATCCTCTTTTCTCAGCATGATTTTGAATAACTTGCAGGTTCTTTAAAGACTTCTTGGGATACCCATGACCCATACCCAAGTGCATTACTGCAGAGTAACACATGGCTGGATTCACCTGTGAGGCAAGTTAATTTATACAGCACCATTCAGACAAGGGCTTCACAGAGCATGGAAATACATTCAAAATAAAACAGTGAGATAAGATTAAATTAAAAAAAAATTATTTAAAAAAAAGTTTGAATAAATTAAATAAAAACATTTGAATAAGTCATTTTAAAGGAAGTGCTGCAGGGATAAGACATTAAAAACAAGCAGATGCACACGATTAAAAAGATGTTACATACGTGATTTATTGGTGAGTTGCAGCAAATAGTAACGTGATTTAAATGAGCTGATGGTTTCAGCAGATCTCAGGTGTTCAGAAAGCTTGTTCCACAGGTTGGCACAGGTAATAATAGTAGCCAAAAAGAGGAATTTAAATCTTTTGGTTTGTATGTCCACACGTTTCACACTCACAATAAATATCTGTCAATGTACTAGGAATATAAGAACCATGTTGAATATGAGAACCATGACACATTGAGCCTAATCGATATAGGAAAATAGTGAAATTATCCTGATGACATAATAATTCCACATCTGGGTGGAGTCCAGCTGTTATCTTCTCTCTGGGTACAACGTCATATGATAGACAGATCGTTCAAACAATCTCGTGTCAGGTAGTTTTTTTTTTTAAAGCGCCCGTCCTTTTTCAAACTGTTTCCAACGAAGCTTCCCCAGATGGTTCCGTGTAACAAACCATCTAGTGCATCAGTGGATTCATGAGACATTATGAAAGAGTTTTGATGCAAACTATAAAAGGAAAACTTCAGCTTTTGTTGTGGGTCCAAATATTTTTGTTGGAGGGCCGGATTTAGCTCATGAGCTGCTATTTGCCTTCGCCTCTTCTCAGGCTCCGTCCTCGGGCAGTTACCTGCTGAACTGAGCTGCCAGTCTTAGCTTAAAGTTAGCGCACTGTACAGACTAAGCAGAGTTTGCCGAATTTAAAAACAATAAAAAAGAAAAAAAAGGACTTTGTTTGTAAAACCTAAAGAGGTGTAAAAGAGCTGACTAACCATGCTTAGTGTAGCTGGGACAGGCGGATGTGGAGCTGGTTGTCAGATTGTGTGTCACTGCTTTAAACAGTCCGTTGGAGTCTGGTGGAGCTTGGACAGTCACTAGAAGCTTATTTATGGCGAGAGTCACTGTGGATATCTGTGCTGTAGCCGAGGCTCCCTGGTCGGTGCAGGAGTCTCAGTATGTAGCCACATCCCCTGCTGTTTATCACACTTAACGTTACCGTTTGTCAGCCCTAAATATCACGTCAGACTCTGAATACAGCAGCGTTATTGATGAGCCCGTGTGGTGTGTTTACTGCCACTGCGGAGGAATAAATGTCGAACACGTAGAGCATTGATTCACGGCTCCTATCTGGTTTCCCGATGCTAAAATCAGCAGTAGCCGTGTGTGATATCTGCTAGCACAGTTGGGGTGGTTAATGTATAAAATAGATTATAGCATCAAGGTTTGGCTGAGCCAGATCTATGTGATTGTGCGGTCACTGCAGAAACAATAATTTAAGGTGTAGTTACTCTTTAAAGTCGAAGTAGCCCATTGATCGCCTCCCCTGCAAAGTCTCTGTCCACAAGGAAGTCTCTCCTCCGTTTAAGATCTTGCTGGACAAGACAAACGTCCCCTAGGTACTCCAGGTACTCGAAACAACCAGCCGCCCAATCAGAGATGACGCTGAGCCGTTGGGGTGTGTGCCTGACTCGTCTTTAATCACCTGTTGTTGTCGTCGTCGATGATGACGTCTCTGACCCCGCTGACCCCATCTCTCTGAACTGATCCCTCTCTTTTCTCTGCTCTGAGGTCCTGGTTGTTGAGGGGACAGTCCATGGCCCTATTGATGACAGCTCATCAGCATGCAGGGAGGGCCTCTGCCGTTGCCATGGCAACCAAATACACCCCCCCCCCAACTCCTGAGGCTTTAATCTGTCCCCTCTGATTCACCCTACATTCATGCCTCCATCAGTCTCATCTGAACTCAGTGAAGATTTGAATTGTTGTTTCTTCAGCTACACGTCTACAGGAGTTTATCTGCAGCTCCTCTCGTTCTCTATCAGTTATAAATAAACAGTGTGAGCTGGAAAGGTCTGAGAAGTTACAGCCCAGTTACTGCCTTCTTACAAAACAGATTCAGTAACAAAATTATGATGTTAGCACAATAAATAAGATGAATTATTGTGAGGATGAAGTTTTCATCTGCACGGGTCCTTGAGGTCTTGAGGAGGTTTTATTGTTCCTTGAAAACGTTTTAGTGGTTTGAGGAGGTTTCAGATTTTCATAGTGAAGTTGTTGAGATCCCCGACTGTACGTTCAGCGGCGAGAACGTCAAAATGACCGTCATTCATTTCTCAGTGTCTCTTGGTGGTAGAAAAAATGTTGAAGTTCAGGCAGCTCTATGGTAATGAGCTATGGCGCAGTTTGGCGACAACCAATCAACTGTAGAAGTCCTCCGCTTTAGAAAAGACCAGAGAACTAAAACATTTAAACTTTTGTTCCCATCAATCATCTGTACTCAAGCACAAAGGAGGAGATATTGTTCATTGCGGTGGCTGGTTTCCCCATCCTTAACGACGTCCCTGTCTCCTTACAGGGACATAAAAGAAATAAAAATGATGCACGGTGTCTGACATTGTAGGTGTTCCAGGTGACTTGGTGAAGTGTGGCCTATAATATATCAAAGCTATGCTAAACTGTGTTGCTTGACAACTTGATGTGAATTAGTCGGTAATGTTAACATTGCAAATTTAAAATCATCTAACGTCATCAGAGTGCCCACAAACTTCAGCAGCATCCTTGACGGGGCAGCCGGCGGGGCAGTGGGTCTCCCACCGCTTTCAGTCTGATCTTACAGTGAGTGTGTGAGCTTCCTTCTGACCTGTAGTGTGGAAGCTTCTGATTTCCCAGAAGGAAATTGTACTATCTCAGAAGAATAGTCCCCTCGTCTAGTGAAGATAAACAGAGAAATGGACATTGTGTGGAAGCAGTCAGGCAGATTCAACTGCAGGTGTGAGCTAGAACCTCAGTTACTTTATTTAACTTTCTTGGTGGCGTAGGTTCAGCAGGTTTCATGCAGTCAAAGCGCCTCACTTTGCATCAGCTGAACCTCCACCTTTACTTAAATGTCAGGTGCACAAACGGTGTGTCAGCTGTTTGCTCAAACTGAGGCCACTGTGAGTTCAACAGAAGCAGAAAGTGAAATGAAGCATGTAAGTTCATATAAAACATTGTCATCAAAAGGAAAACTTGTTGTCATGATTTACTTCCCTGCGTCCCTCAGGTCAGCTGGTGGCGGGGACCTGTGAGATCGTCACTCTGGACCGGGACAGCAGCCAGCCGAGGAGGACCATCGCCCGACAGACGGCCCGCTGCGCCTGCAGGAAGGGACAGATCGCCGGGACGACACGAGCCAGACCGGCCTGCGTTGACGGTAAGTTGGTGCCCGTCCTTTGGTGACGCGGTTGGAGTATGGTCTCAAATTTGTCAAGATTTAGGCACATTTGTGACATGCAGAATTTGACGTCATTAAAGTAGGTGAGGAGGTCAGTGAGTTTACTGCAGCGTGTTGTGTTCCTGCTTCCACCATATTCCAGGATGATTTTATTCCTGCCTCTGCTGCGCTCATCTCAGCAGTTTTTCTGTTTACTGGTTCTCCTGATGCATATCTCTTGCTGTTAACAAGCACTTGTTCTGCAGTTTTTGATTCTTGACCATGTTCACAGGGACCGGCTGGATGTTTTCCTCAGATCCGGGGTTTTCAGACTGTGAGGTGCACCTTTTCAGGGGGCCATAGGAGAGTTGAAGCGGGGGCTGTGGAGGGACAGATCTGAGACAACTATCCTGCTTGATGACAAGTGCAAAAATAACTGAAATGAGTTATTTTGGTTTGGCCTGATGATTTGACCTGTTTATCAGCACGGTCAGCAGTTGGAGCTGCAGCAGAGGCTGGGACACAAAGCTCATGTAGAAAGTGAGGTACATTAAAACCCCTGACACCCGATTACCCCAGTTTGCATTTAGAATTGTACTCTGACTCATTAATAATTCTACCTAGAAATCAGAAAAACACCCTTTATTACTTAAGGTCTTGCCTGGGAGTGCTCACATTTTGAAATTGTCATGAGTGTCATAGTAATCCAGTGATAGTTGTGTGTACATTGCCATCAATAACTGCTAACAGCTAATCCACTCTTAATGGTGCCAAAACATACAGGGTAAAAAATGGAATCCAAAATCCAACCGAGCATTGCAGGACCTGCATTTCTCAAACTTACAGCAAGACTGTCTACTAAATAAAATGAGGATAAAGAAGAACAAATGCCTGAGTTCTTTGATATTAATTATTTCATGTAGCACCGTGAATATAGCTTTTCTCTTTACTAAGGCTGTGAGAGATGAGGGTCGGGGCACAGATGTGCAGGTGTTTACTGTGTTTTTGAGTGATTGTTATTAATATTTCACTCAGTGTGCATGATTTTCCCTGAGACTAAGTGAGGGTAAATTGTAGGTAATAAAGGAAACAACGTGTGCTCTCTGTCTCCTGGACTGTGAGGTTCAGACAGTTACAGCCCAGTGTTTCTCTGTATTTCATCACAGGCTGTTTCCTCCTTTCTCCGTCTCCTTCTGTGTCTGTCTCTACCATCTGGAGACGGTGACAGCAGCTGGAGGGACTTGTTCTTCTCTGTGGGGATTCACGGGTTCTCCTGGTTTCTTTCAGAGTCTGTGAACAGTTGTTTAGCTAAGTTCAAGCATCTCCTGCTGCTTTCTCTTCGACAAAGCTTCAGCTGAACAGAACTTCTGATATTTCCTCAGATGTTAGATTTCCCACAATTATCACATCCAGCAAGATTTAAAAAGATGTTTTAACCAAATCAGCATCAAAACTTTATCTTGTTTATCAAACAGCTTTGAGTCCCAACTCTACTGTCAACTGAACCCAGCGGGACACTGATGGATTGATGTCTCTTTTGGTGGAAGGTGTATTTTTCTTTCTTCTTTGTGGATGTTTCCAGTCTTGATGCTAAACTGGGCTAAACATCCACAGCAGGTTTCACAGAACAACCAGTCCTCCAACCTGAACAACAACACGGGTCGTTTTTTTTAACCCTCTGATACGACTCATAGCAGCGTCTCCTGAAATAGTGCCTCTACAGTGGCAGGTGTACCTCACCTTGGTTGTCATGGTTACAATAATTAACAGACTGTACTGAGAGCGGCGTACCTACCGTCATCGCCATGGTTACTATAATAATGGTCATGACTTGGTTAGGTCTAGGACAAGATGGTGATCTGGGTTAAAATAAGTACTTCCTCAACATTAGACAATCTTTGTTGTCATGGTTACAATAATAACAAAGAATGGTCATGGATAATAGAAACAACATTAACTGCTACTGTCACATGGGAATCAAACCCCCCCATCCCAACCTCCTCCTGACGTGGACTCAGTGGCTCTATAAGCTACGTCACCGCACTTTTCCCTTTGCTCCTGTCATAATATACGACCATTAGATGTTGCCTAGCAACAAAACCTAACTATGGGTCATAATAACCTGCAGGGTTCCCTTAATAAACCCTCATTTGCACAAAACTAGCGACACTACTTCCTTTAAAGGTCCTGACGTCTGAGCTGTTGGAGCTGAGCAGGTTAAAGTTTGAGCTGTCAGCGATCAGAACGGTTTGAACCTGCTCTGCTGCTCGGGGAGGATATTTTCAACAGTGGCAGAACACTGCTGAATCCTGCGACCTGTTTTCTGAGCTCAGACACTCATCAGCAGCTTCCTGTTTTTGTTTTTTTGTTAATTCCCTGAATGTCTCCAAACAATGAAAATCAAACCTTCTTAAACCCTCAGTGGCCTCTTCACTCCAGGAGCTGCTGCTGGTTTTTAGACAATAAACTCTGATTGAGTAAAATATAACTTCTTTCTTTAACTCACAACAGCCAGGAAGGAAAACAAAACAACATCTAGTTCCTGATAAATGTCGGGGTAGACTATATGGCCGAACGCATGTGGAAATATAGTGTAACTTACCTTAGAGAGCGCGAATACAAATATTAGATGTGAATGACAAATCATTAGAAATGTCATGCGGAAAATGTTGTATTTTATAAAGTATTCGGAGCAAACTTTCACCTTCTCCCGTATCTCTCTGTGACCTTTACAGAGCTGCATGTTGGTATTTATGTCAGTTTGTGTTTTCTGTTGCAATCTCAGGTAACACAAACTCTTGAAGTCTCTTGAATGTTTCACGAAAGGAAAACTTTACTCAACCCGAGGGAAATTTTTATAACAAAAAATAAGACAAGAAAAAATAACATAAAGAAATCAAAAGTGTTTCCAAGCCAAAGTACATATAGAACTTTTTGCACTCTCATCAAGGAAGCTGTGCTTATATAAAAGGAGTAATACTACTGTTAAAAACTCAATTACAAATAAAGTTTGCGTAGGTTCAAATGCAGAATGCTCCATGTCAGTGTTTTATTACTATGTTGTTGGAAAGAACTGTAAAAGGCTGCAGGCCACAGTTTTCATTATCAGGTAATCTGCTGATTATTTTCTCTTTTCATCATTTAGTCTGTAAAATGTCATAAAATAGTGAAAATACACAGTCACAATAATCCAGTGACGTCTTCAGGTGTTTTGTCCAAAACCTAAAGATATTCACCTCACGACCATATGAAACAGAGGAAAGCATAAAAACAAAATGATTTCAACGATTCATCGATTCCCATAATAATTAACAGTTGTTTTTGATAATTCCCTAATTGATTAATTGACATGTCAGCAGTACTTTAATGTTGCAGCTGGTGGAGCTGAGTGTAATTTTTCTAGCTTTAAATACTGTTGGGTAGTTTAATTAGTAACATCACATCAGGTTCTATAAACACTTGTTTTGTTAGTAAAATTTTACACTGAAATGTAACTGATAAATAAAAGTAATACAGTAAAAAAACAGAATATTTCTTTCTGAAATGTGATGGAGAAATGTGAAGAATTAGAAATAGCTTCTTCTGCAGTTTTGTTTTTATGCAGTAATATAGTGATACAGATGCATCTTTATTCATAGCTTCTAATAATGTAACTAATGCTGGATATTTTCACAATAGTTATATTTCTCAGGTATATATTCAGTAGATTTATGTCTATATTTGTCACAGTGTACATCAAGCTGACACTGCAATTTTCTTTTTAGTGAATAAAGTTCTAGCTTACTTCAACTAATCATATAAACGGTTACAATTAAAAGCTTTAAAAGCTCATTTATTTTTGGAAGCGACTGCCAAAGTGCAGTCATAGTTCAGAAAGCCTTAATTAAAACTCAGACCTCAGCAGCAGCAACGTCTGGATCTCGATGACCTTTACTCTGTTTCTGAGAGCGGTGTGTTGGTATTTATGTCAGTTTGTATTTGAGGCGGTTGCTCACTTTGCCTTTTGTTACTCTGCTGTTGAAATCCACCAGCAGAGCTCTGACCGCCGAACTCAGAGGAAGATCCAGGCTGCAGTCGCCTCTTATCTGTCCTCTCACATCACAGATCTGCTGCTCAAATACCCAACATCAGTCTGGGTCCTGGTTGCCTGAGCAGAAGTCCCGCTCTGAGCAGGATAATCCCAGCATGCATCAGAAGAAGCAGAGGTTACACTGAGAAGAATCATTGTACAGAGGAAACTGGAAAGAACTAAGATGTTTACAGATACAGAAACTCCGGTTTAAAGAGTCAGAGTGAGTGTCTCTAAATTTGAGGGTCAGGGTGACTGCGTCTTTCATGAAGACACAGTCACATAAATCATTAACAAATAATCAGAGAGTCACCTCGGCTGTTTCTTATCCTCTTCCTTTGCTTTGCAGACTTCAAATAAGCAGTAAAATGAAAAAGAAATCAAGTCAGAAGAGAGGAAGAGAAAATATAGAAGAAAAGAAAAGGAAAAAAGTCCATGTGACAAAGTTGGGGAGAAAATTACAGAAGCAAATTTTATTCACCAACATTTGCACATGATCCATATTAAAGTAATTTCCCACGTGAATTCTGTTTCTAATAATTACAAAAACCTTCATTATGTGACAATGAAATCTGCATTTCAATTGAATGATAATTGAGAATTTTTTGTCATTATAAGAACTGTGTCTCACAATTATCAGAAAGTTATTACGTGATTACTGAATCTCATAATTTAATAATAATAAAACCTTCTCATATTAATTAAGAAGATGTTTGTCTTGTGATTATGAGACAATGATGACAATGAAACTAAAGAGATAATTAAAACTTTAAAATAAGTATCTTGTAATTGAAATCCCATGAAAGCTATTTTGTTTAGATTATAAGTCACAGTTAAGAGAAAACATCTCCTTTGCTTTTCTTTGTTAAATCCTGTGAAAAAAGTAAAAACAAAGGTAAAGATACTGAAAAGTTGATTAAAAGGAGAAAAGAGAGGAAAGAAATATAGAGAAAAATACTAAAAAGGATGATTAATTGTGCCTTATCAAACCTCTGTTCTATGATGGAGGAAAAGTCTCTGTCTCCACTTTCTGTTCAGCACCATTTTCAGTTTTTCCTTTTCTTCCATCAGTTTGTTCTTTGCCTCATTTCTTTTCACTCCTCTGTTTTCCCCTCCGGTCATCTCGTCCTCTGGGGACAAAGCAGCGTCCCTCCTTCTGTACGTCGTCTTTGATGAATGAAGCGATTACAAAACGTCCTCCTCTCTTTTTGGATAAATGAACTGCGCTGAGCGGCGGCAGACGGATCTGTGTTGCGGTTGTTCATAAATCAGCCTGGTGATGCAGCGTTCGCAGGTGTTCAGGTGCTCACTGGTACCTGAGATTAATCCACTGCACCTCCATTACATGCTATTTGTTAATGTGAAAGTCTGTTCTCTGTTTCTGACCATTTTCTATATTTAACGCCTGAAAACACCTTCATCCATCCTGTGATCTTATTGGTCAGATTTAGAAACCTGCAGGTGAACAAAGTTTCCTGGTAAAGTCGTATACTGATGACAACATTTAATCCTGGTGGAGATAAAATCTCGGTCTGCTCTGAACCAAAATTAAAATATACAAAAATTAGCAGAAAATCTAAATGTAGATTGTGCTGAAGGCAACTTAAAAAAAATGCATTGGTTGGTTTTGATTTTTTTAGGGATTCTTACAAAAAACGCTTGTGAACATGTCTCAGGTTTAACTCACATTTTAACTGTAATAAAATTTATATTGTAATAATATTAAACTGTAAGAATTCACAAGTTGCTTTTTTTGTATGGAAAACTGTTTTCATTGGGGGATCATACATTATAATGATAACATTCCTTCCAACATGGTCCAGAAATATACAAAATCAAGACAGACAAAAACATGTAACAGAATGTTTCACTCTTACAATATAATAGCTTTAACAATAACATTATTATTATTATTTTCATGATTTAATAAAAAGGAGAAGAAGGCAAGAAAACAATCAGAAACAGACAAAAAAGTAATAATAGAGAATTACAGGTTGGACCACATATGCAGGTTCATTAATAAATAAATGGATGAAGTAGAAGAAAATAACAGGCTCTTCAATTAGAGTGGGTCCTTCCAGCCTCTGTTAATGGGTCTCTTCAGAGTCAACGAGTAGCTCTGCGAGGCTGATTAGAGGCAATGTGAACATCGTCAAAATATCTCACTAAATCTACCAAAATATCAAATCCAGTTCATAGTTAGATATTTCAATGTGGATTAAGTGGATGCACTGACAGACTAATATTTCTGTCTGTAGAGTAACATGCTTATGGTTAAAAAAAACTATTGTGTCTTTTTCTTCAGCCATCTTTATCCTCCAGAAATTAACTTCAGATTAGATGAGAAGTCAAACTCATTATACGTGAATACGTCTGGAATTCATATCAAAGCAGTCACTGATTTTGTTCCGACCTTTAAAGACATTTTGTGATCAGGTAATAAGTCTGTGTGATGGTTTCAGATCTGGACGCTTTTATCAGGTTCGGTCTGAGTTGTTGTGTTCAGTCTGAGTGCTTCCAGCTGATTTCAGGAAACAGCTGCATTTACAGCCTTACTGTGAGGCGTCTGATAAAACACATAGACACTGCTGAGATAATGGAGGTGATGCACAAGGAAGCGTGTGGCGTGCCCACTCACAGGAGGCATCCTGGGACAATGGAGGAAAAAGACGAACCAACGAAAGCGGCGGCTGCTGTCGTCTTCCATCCTCGTCCTCAGCAGGTGATTACACGTGGTCCTCTCAGAAGCAGCCGGGGCGCTGCTGTTTACTGCTGCTCAGCTCTCGGAGACCGTTCATCGGGCCTCAGGGGGAATCTGTGGGGGCTCCGCTGAGCCACAGGGAGACAGGTTGTGAAATGTTCCCATTCAAACCAAACCTACAAATAAGACAACAAGAGAAAAACACCTGTTATACCGACTTCTGTGTGATCTCGCATTAACACAATGTGATTAGCTCTTATGATAACCTGGTAGTTACACCTGGATTAGCTATTTAGTTGTGTTACTTTAGATCTTTACCGAGTGACAACAGACACAAACAGTGTAGCTTAAATAAAATATAGGTTTTGATTTTATTTTGACATTTGAGTTTGCTTCTGGGTCACATTAGCTTAATGTTAGCCTCCACATCCAGTTATGTTAGAGTTGCGTTTAGCTTCAGTTAGCTTAATCTTAGCTTGTGATCCTGTTAGCTAATAGTTAAGTTTAAGGTTCAGAGTTAGGTCCAGTTATCTTGAAGTAGGCTGCCAGGTACAATTCATAATTACATTCCAGGTCCAGTTAGCTCGGTGTTAGCTTTGTAGTCAGTTTGTCTCAGAGTTTCTCATCCGACTCTGGAGAAAACAGAGAATAAGAACCACAACCTTTATGCTGTGTTTGTACTTTTAAATCTGAGACTGAACAAATATCTAAAAATAAACTTAAATGAATGAAGGAGCCGCTGAAGTTTTTTCCTCATTCTGGAGGCTCTCACTCACTCCATCATCACAAAACTGTGAAACGGCAGGAGAACTTAATTAAGTATCATGGCTGAGAGGAGCTGCTGTTGTTCAATAGAAATTGGTTTGATAATTGGGGGCTAACAGGCTATCACAATCACACCGCTGCTCTGCTGCTCCAAAGGGAGAAGTGATTACCTGGTTATGTGTTACAGGCCTGGACAGACTTTCATTTTCTTCGTCCTTCCCCAGGCTGAGTTCACAGAATGTAATTTAGTCCGGGGAACGAGGGCGAGGCTGGAATGATGCGAATGACTGGGTCAGTAAAGTATTATCCAAACAGCAGGAAATCCCTCTGACTGACACGTCCCTCTGCCTGGACACACTGTGTCTGAGTATACGTGGATAGTTTCTACAGAGCTACCTTCTGTGGGTTCTTGGAGTTAAAAAAAAAGAAAGAAAAACTAAACCAAAATAAAAACACACCATTATATTCATCACATACACTGATGTCATGTCATTTCACGTTATATTGAATGATATTACATTATGTTATGGTGTCGTGTCATATAACATTGCATGTTATGTTATGATACACTACCTTGAGTTGAGTGGTGTATTATCATAAATAAAATGTATTATTATTATTATTATTATTATTAATGTTAATAATCTTTATAATCTTTATCTTGCTTTACATTACCTTGTGTGGCAACGCCATGCATCTAACTGTGTTGCGTTACAATGTGGTGATTGAAACTACATTACCTTGCATTATGCTTCCTTGTGCTGTGTTCCATTGCAACGCGTAACTTTGCATTGCATTGCCTTTTTGCTGCATTGCCTTGCGTTGTGTTGCATTGGCTTGCATTACGTGTGTTATTTTGTGTTGCAATACCTTGCGTTGCATTGCCTTGAATTATGTTTCCTTGCACTTCGTTTCCTTGCGTCGTGCTAACTTGCGTTCCCTGCGTGTTGTACTCATTACATTATGTTACACTAAAAAATATGCATACATTTCCAGATTTAACGAAAAATTAAGGTCATTATTATGACATTTACAGTTTTTAAGTTATTGTGAATTATATAAAGCATTAAAGCCTTAATACATGTTTAGTATTTTAGATCCAATGCTGTATTGTGAGGGCAATGATTTTTCATTTAATCATACTGTTAATCATCATAATCACATGACAACATTTGTAACTGCACTTATCCCATTTATTTAATTCTTCTGTCTGATGTTTCCTCCTCGTATCTCTCCTCTCTATAATGAGCAACATCACTTTATGTTCTCCCTTGTGTTCTTTCCCTCTGGGTCCAGTGGCCATACTTAATTAGATGCACATACTGTTAATTACTGACAGATGTTTGTTTCATATTCTTCTGCTGAATGCATTGACAGCATATTCTCTCATTTGTTGTGTCATACATTATGATTTGCAGTCACAGAGCCATCTGCTCTATAACTCTGACCTTTGACCTCCTTAGTTTTGACTATTATTGATGTTGAATCTCTGGTTTTGATATCTGTCCCAGAATCTATAACTTGAAGGGAACATTCATCAAACTCACTAATGAAAATCAGACATACACAGTGGAAACACTGGGGGTGTAAAACAGGGTTGCTGTATTACGTCAACTCTGTTTTAAGGGGTCAACTAAAAGATATTATCCAATCATATTATGGGAAATGTTGTATCCATTGTTTTGGGAGATTGATTTGGGGCCAACACTTGGGACCAAAAGTTGTGATATTCTGACCAATGACTCCACTGAACATCCTGTGACTCTGTTTATTTTTTATTAGCAACTTAATTAGACTCCACAACCCAACACACTCATCTTCATCACCCCCTCCTTCCCCTCTGTGGGCCAATATGCAAATGTTGTGGTGAGAATGTCCTATTTATTATAAATAGCTGAGTGTGTGATGAAGAGGAGGTGTGTACAGTAAACACAGTCAGTTTAGTTTGATTCTTTGATTTCACTTGCGTCCACTCCTTTCCCTTTCTTTCGGAGATGTAATTCGCAGGGAAAATTTGAGAAAAGAGAAACAAAATGACGAGAATAAAACAGGAGGAAAGAAAATAGTCATACATTTGTGAAAATAAAGAAAAAAAGCTGTAACATTATGAAAACAAAGAAAATAGTTGTAATAAACTAAGAATAAAGGCATGATTTTAAGAAAAATGTTTGAGAACAAAAAATTATTTTACAAGAACATTAAAATATTTTTTAAATAAGTCATATAAGAGAAAGCGTATTGAAATGTAATTTGAAAAATATTTTTAATGTGAGAGTAAAGTTGTAATTTAAAAAGTTAGTTCATTAAGGCTTCATTTTCCAAAAAATGTTGTAATTTGACTAAACTGTCAAAGTGTGAAAGAAAGTGGAATAGAGACAATAGAGGCAGTAGAGCTCAGTGGAGGGAGTAAACCAATCTTGGTGCCTGGTTTCCAACTTTAAGCCAAGGTTTGGACTTTTTAAAATCTATCTTAAAACAATTCTCAGACAAAACGTGTGAAAACACATTGCTCAAAAAATTAACTTTACTGGCAACGTGAGAAAATAAATGGCTAATTACATGCTCAACACAAACTCAGTGTCTGTCCTTTATTTGTTTAGTCGTTAAGTGAGGATGTTAAAACAGTAATATTACGAACATAAAAATTATATTATTTTATGGTGAAGTGCAAATTTGGACATTCAGGAGGAACTGGGTCTAACAGCAGTGAGATGAAAACAAAATAATGCATCAAAATAAAAGTGAAGATGAAACAAATGAACACATTTCTCCCTGTCCCTCCTCCTCCTCCTCAGTTCGTATCGTCAGGAGTCGACAGTGGTGTGAGATGACTCCTTGTTTGGACGATGAAGGTTGTGATCTCCTGGTCAATCAGTCGGGCTGGACCTGCACGCAACCAGGAGGCCGAGTCAAGACCACCACGGTGAGAACTGATCCGAACCCGAACCTGACCTGTTCATGTGTTTGTCATGTGACTGATATTCCTTTGGTTTACACTTCAGATGAATCCCTCACTTCATGAGACCAGACCATTTCTTTCTTGTGCAGGAAAGTTTTAGGTGGAACCAAATATTGGGGCTCAACCTGTAAACCACTGTATGTTTATCTGATAGGACACAATTCAGGATGTTAGGCGTCAAATTCAAAGAAAAAGAGCTGTTGTTAGCTAATAGCAAAATTGAGTTTCTTTATCACCACCTATCGTCTTATTTGCACCGAATTTGACATGACAGTGTTAAAGGATAAAACATGTGATCAGTATAGTCCTGGGAGGAGGTTGGTTACAGTCCCATCAGTTGTAGATTTGTTGAATCTACAGTGGTTTGTGTTTTTTTTTTCTCCTCATTTGCTTTTCATGTTCCACATTTAAACCTTGGGTGCAGAGACACTTCCAGCTGAAATTAGGAAAAAAATGTAAACATAATAACAAAAAGTGGAAACATGTGAATACAATACTGATGTATCGTCACCTCTTAGATTGATATGGTGAATCTGCTGTTTATTTCCACACCCAACATTTATGAAACTATCATTCATTTGTGTTGTGCTTGTTTCCACCTAATGAATGTAAATTCAACTATCACTCTCTGTGTTTGGTCTCCACCAGCTCCTGAGGGAAATATCCGGCTCTTTAGCAGCTAAATGCTCCACTATTTACAGCAGCTGATCTCTAACTGTGTCTGAGCTGTTTGCTGCTGAGCAGATGATGGACAGTGGCTTTTTAGAGCCTCGTCTCTGAAAACAGCTTCCTGCTGTGGCCAAAAATGATCACATCTGATGATTAAAGTCCTTCATCTGGTAAAAATACATAGTTACAAATGACCAAGAGCTAATTATATTGTAAAAAGTCAATTTTGATGCTTCTTTCACGCAACCACAACACTAATGCATGCACAAATGGGAGGCGACTAAATGAAACAGACCATTAACTTGATTAAAATTTGAGATTTGTCTTGGTTTGAAAATTGATGGAAACATTTGGGATCATTTAAGTAGCTACACAACTCAACAAAATATATAACACAGGTCAAGTCGTTCTTAAACACTTTATTGCAGAAAAAAGTTGAAAAGGATTGAAAATGTTATAAAAACTAGAGAAACAAGAGTTAGCGTCCTTCATTCTTTCCTTTCCTCTTATCCTTCTCTCCTCTCTTCCTTGTGTGTTTGGTTTTAATCAAAGCTTTAATTGTAGGTTCAGCTTCTCATAACATAATAACATCTTCAAATGAGGACACTGCTGGGCCACATATATACACAGCCTGTGTGTATGTGTGTGTGTTTGTGTGTGTGTGTGTGCTGATTGAATAATTGCTACCCATGAGCACTCTCTCCTCCGTATGTCACCGTTCAAAGCAGCTGATTAATAGCAGTTGTTTTCGAAGCCTCTTCATGCAGCTGATTCATCCCATCAACCAAACCTCATTCAAAATTTGTTGATTTTTAAAACGCAGCTCTTCATCTTCTTTCAGTTGTCTGTCATCCTGTCTCTGATGAGGCTGATTATCTGCTGCTTTCCATGTTTCATTACTGTCTGTTCAAAACCTTCAGATAGCTTCAGTTGTGATGGGAATATATTGTATGTGTGTGTGTGTGTGTGTGTGTTTATGAGAAGTACAAGCACTAGCTTTTTGCAGAGCTTTCAAACACATCTCACAGTGTTTAACCACGGATTGTATGAATATGTATGTGTATGTATTATAAGTGGAGAGGTTTGGTCATTTCCAGTAAATTGTACATTTCCATCCGCTGCTGTCACATGACCATTAGAAGTTATTTAATCAAGATAAACAGCTGCTGGCGCTCACTCTCCAGTTGTGTGCCCTCTCTCCACACATAGTCACACTTCTGTAGATGATTACGTCACAAGCTTCATGTAGCTCTTCACTAATTTGTCTATTTCCTTTGAGAAATGTCCTCACACCTTCCCTGTCTGAAACCTGTGTCCTTTACATGCTCACACGTGAAAAGATGAGTTATTTGTAATCCTGGCAAAAAAAAAAAAAAAAAAAAACGTATTTGGGAAATTCTCTATTAATTACAGAAGTCAGGTTTCTAGTTTCTAGTGAAAGTGTTGAGAGACGACTGTCACCATAGCTGAGAGTTTCCTCTGAGAGTCTGAAAGCTGATGGGCAGCGTCCTGCATCAAAACACCAAACCCCCCCACGCCCCCCTCCCTCCCTGCGTTCTGGTTGGTCGGTTTGAGATGAATCAGTCCGCTCTCTGGATAATGAAGTCTGTCAAACCACCGCTGACTTTCACACGTGAGGACGGTGAAAAAGAAAAAAATCTCCCTCCTGTCTGTTTGGTCTTAGAGTTTCCCCTCTGTTGGGAACTTGTTGTTTTTTTAAGGTGGACGGCAGAGCCAGTGGCGGCTCTTTGTCATGAAACTCAGAGCCGGATCGTTGGAGCGTCGCCTCCAGAGGACATGCTGCTGCAACTTCAGGACATCTGAACACGTTTGAGGATTTTGTCTTTCTCTTTCAGTCTTCCCTGAATGAAAAATAGAAATAATTTGTTCTTTCTTTACGGCACTGAATTGAAGTAGATTTAAAGTTATTTTGGACACAGTAATATTATCATGTTAAGCAACAGTGAAGGGACTTAAGGGCATTTTGACAAAGGTATAGATATTAGTTTAATGAAGTCATTAAGAACATTTAACTTTTAAATAACATTTAAATAACTTATTTAAATAAACAGGCCCTGAAGCTGATATTGTGAGAGCTTGGATCATGATCCTGACACTGTCTGCCGGGATGTCGCTCTTCCTCCAGCTGATGAACGTCTCCCCAGGCTCTGACACACAACAACACTCTCTCCTCTTGTCTTCTCTTTGTTGAAAGACGACACCTCATTGTTGCGTCTGCCGCCTCTGGCTCAGACGCAAAAAAAAAAAAGAAAAATCTCATTTTTTTAAAGGCGCTTCACACAAACAAGCTCCTCTGCTAATGAAGGACAGCAGATCTGATTGCCTCGCTGTTGGGCAAATTAAATTACAGAGACACAGCGCTGAGTGGGCGGACCGACATGAAACTCTACTGTGTTTGCACGAGAAGAGGAGTCAGTGTTCATTAAAACTCAGAAGGCAGGATCAGAGGAACAAATGACGTTTAATTAGCCCTGAGGAGGTTTACAGGCTTCCAGGGACGTACAGAAAGAGAAGGGGATTTAATTGGTGACATATAATGAGTCTGGTTGAGGATTTGAAACAGACTCACAGTGCTCCTTCAGGCTGGCTGATGTCTCTACAGACTGATGACTGCAGAAGCTTTTTAAAAGATGCCACTGTTATACATGGATTCCCTTTTTAACAGTGGGAGAACATTTCCTTACTCTTCTGCTAAACCTCCCTCAAGGCCTCCTTTCATGGCGTGATTCTGATCTGTCCCAGATGAAAGTTGACAGTTGTGAGAGGAACATGTTGAAGTCTTTGGTTGATGGTGCTGGACCGCACTGGGAGACGATTGTTTATGTAGAGCAAACAGAGAGCAAAGACAAGGCTGCGTCACAACTGAGGAAACTGTGTCTGAAATATAGAACAAAATCCCCCGACGTGGATCCTGCTCTGACCCACTGCTGCTGCATTCCACTGAAAACATCGTTTACAGGTTTTACTGTGTTTGAGGCACAACTGTCTCCAAGAAAATATATTTATATGCAAACAAAGCATTTTTAAGGGAAACACTATAACAGCTACATTATATTTTCTAATAATATGATGTTGTTGATTTATGTATCCAGGAAGTTGCAGAAGTGGTGGCACTGAACATATCAGTTTTCTACTAAAATATCCAACCACAGTAGTGACTATGAAGAATGTTATGGTTCTGCTTAGACACTGGCACTTAGTTAAGTTTAGGGAAAGATTGATTGTCAATGTTTAACTAAAACCTCCACCTTTCCCTAAAGTGCTTTTGTTGCCTAAACCTAACCACAAACAGGACTCAAACCCTGATCTCTGGGGTCAAAGTCCACCATCCACCCTGGCCTCCTCCCTACCTGACTCATGGAGCTCATTCATTCAGTCAATGTAACTTATGTAATAAAGAATTTATATAAATATAATTTCTTAGAGACACCATTGATTTGAGGCTGCAAGACACTTTGCATATTCTCATATTTTTAAACACATTCCCCTCAATTTGGAACACAACCATTAAATCCTCTGGTATTTTATTACAAAATAAAAAATCTAAAATAAGCGAAATAAGCGATGCTAACGTCAGTCATTGGTCCACCTTTTCAGGCTGTTTGCCATGAAATTCAGTTCAGACATTTAGAATGAGTTGTAATATCTTTGGTGATGTTGACTTTTCTACCAGTGCCATCATCAGGTTAAAAATGAATCTTGTCCAATGCATCAGTTTACAAACCATCTGCAGAAATAAAGACATCCTCATTATCTTCTGCTGTACATCCTGTAGAATGCTAACATGTGCTAATTGGCACGAAACAGCAATTAAGTGCCAATTAGCACATGTTAGCATGCTTACAAGCTAAACCAAGATGGTGGAAAACATTAAACCTGCTCATCATCAGTGTCAGTCATTCTGAGCATGTAGGCAAGGTGGCGTTAGCATTTAGCATTTAGACTCTTCGTGTTGTTATTCATTATATAAGTTACTTCACGTTCGATGATTGTATGCTGTCATCTAGTGGCCTGTCATTTCTTTTTCTTACTTTTTTATTTATGCTTTCTAGTTTTTGGCGGGGCTATACCTAAAAAACGTGAATGCCGCTGACTGACTGACTGAGTGATTAACTTACACCATGGGTTGTTGCTCTTTGAAAATTTTTAAGTGTAGTGTCGCCAAGTGCCTTGGCACTTTGTTGCCAGATTTATTGACTTTTTAGATCCCTTAAGCGAATTTTTCAAAACAGCACTTAGCAACAAATTTGGCGACTTTTTGGAAAAACTAGCTACTTTCTGTAGAAGACAGTTCAGACTTTCTCTACACAGACACTCCTGACCACAAGGCCGTTGACGTGAATGAGCTTTTATCTTTGTGTCTGAATGATTATTTTACTAGTAAATATAGGCAAAATCATAGTAGAGCCATTGTCTTAAACTTATGTGTTTGGTGATTTTGTCACGATTATAAAATCTGGATTTTAGCAGCAGAGCAGCAGCTTGGAAATGACTGCTGGTTAACAACTAGTAAGAAATGCACCTTTAAAAGAGTAATGTGTACTGTACCTGATGTTGAGGGGGACTGGAATTTTTTCAGGAGGATGTTAAACATCTATAGGCCCTGAGAATATATCAAAAATAGCTTTCACACCTCTGTTTAATATTTTAAGAAGCCACAGCTTTGCAATATTAATGAGACAATTTCTGGCTTGTTTTTGCTTCAGAAGTGAAATAAATAGAAACAGAGCTCATTGTTTCTCATTACCAGCTACAATTCATCATAAAGCAATTATGTCGAAAACAAGGACGCCTGCTTCACTGCCAGCTGCAGTGTTTATCATCGAAACAGCAGATAACTCATGCACACACAGCTCTGATGATGGAGGCTGTATTTACTGTTGTAGAGCAGTAATGTGATTTAAACTGACGTGTAACTAACAACACGGTGAAGCTCATTTCTTCCATCTGATTGTTTCTGCCACAGATTTAATTTCTTTTTAATATTTTTTCTCCTTTAAGGGATTGTCACTTTGAAACGTCCTCATCCTCAGAGTCTCTGATGAGATCTGGCTCTTCGGTCACTCTCCTGCTCCTCATTTGTTTCTGAACATTTAAAAGTTTTGAAATTAGCTGAGTTTGTTTTAATGAGCTGCAGACAAGGTTTTTTATTAACTCTGGCTGCTGACTGGTGCACGTTGATTCATTTCAAGACAGCTTATGACTTTAATAAAAACTGAATTATTGTTATAGCTTGTGTTCACATCACCATTATCACAGGAAAGAGTGAGTTTGACATTCAAAAAGAACTGTGTGGGAGATATAACTCTCTTTACACTTGCTCTGTGTCCCTGTTCGGAGGCTGCACTTGAAGACAGATTGCGTCACAGCGTCACGACTTTGCTGTCCTATTTCAAAGGCTCCATCAAAGGAGGCTGAGAAATACGGCCTTCTTTTCCTGGATCCAAGCCCAAGATTCATTGAAAGCAAGCAACACTGACAGAGGGCCTGAGGGTTACACTTTTAAGGGTAAGTATTGGGTTTCAGATCAGTTCAACAGCTAATGGTACAACTGGCCTTAAAACCTCAGGTTTTTGTGAAGTAAAGTAATGGTGATGCAAAGCGTGAATCCTCTGTAGACCAGACCGTATCATTTTGGTTCTCAGTCTTCAAAAGGCCCCTGAATTGCGACACAGCTGTAGAGTTCAAAAGTAATTGGACGCTTGGCTGCTAAATGTTTCTCGGGTTATGTGATTCTCTGTTCTTTATTTCTGCCTCCTAGTTTTTGGCGGGCCCAGCTCTAAAAACACTGACTGACTGAGTGATGAAGATATACCATCGGTCGTTGCTCTTTTGAAATTATTTATTGCAAACAAACAGTGTTGCCAACTTAAGGCCTTTGTTTACTGATGTTTTAGACCCCTTTAGCAACTTTTTCAAAAAAAGCACTTAATGACAAATCTAGTGACTTTCTGAACTTTAGCTACTTTCCGTAGGAGACAGTTCAGACTTTCTCTCCCCAGACACACCTCTCTATGCTGACCACACAGCAGTCGATGTGAATGAGCTCTTAACTTTGTATCTGAATGATCAACTAAATAATTCACAGCACGGTCTGTCTTTAACTGTGTGTTTCGTGATTTTGTCAACAAGTTAAACAAGTGTTGTTTGCATGAAAGAGCTCACACATGGCTTATTGTAATCTTGAGGTGGAGTTCTCTGTCAATATGAAGAGCAAAGCCGTGACTATGTAAGTGAAGAAGATAACGATGGGGCTCAAAACAAGCAAAACTTTCTCAGAGACATTTCAGAGGTGGAATCAGCAGCTGGGTACAAACGGGCACGAGGTCTGTGGATGGACAGAAACTCGTTTCCAGGTTGAAGAATGTCAAAGGCTCAGCGTGACGTAGGGGGTAGACGAGCACGTTTCCTTGTCAACAATCAAGAGAAGATTTCATCACCACAATCCTCAGAGGATTCAGCATAAGATGCAAAGACTCAGAAAGGCCAGACTGCAAAAGAAACCAGAGGACTTCTGGGACGAGGTTTGATGGACTGATGAAACAAAAATCAACCTTGGTCAAAATGATGGAAAGAGAAAAGGTGTGAAAAAAAAATCATCTGTCAAACATGTTCTGTTATGGCTGCC
The DNA here is from genome assembly GCF_046630095.1 of Trachinotus anak. Classification (NCBI taxonomy): domain Eukaryota; kingdom Metazoa; phylum Chordata; class Actinopteri; order Carangiformes; family Carangidae; genus Trachinotus; species Trachinotus anak. The sequence goes on along the minus strand of NW_027273853.1, from coordinate 26,701,079 downwards.
AATTGAACTTACACTCTGACATTTATTGATGATTTAGAAGCAGCAGGATGAATGTGGATGAAAACAGGAGCTTTCTGCTCAGATTCAGCCAAATGCATCAAAAAGTCGCCGGACAACATTCCATCATTCAGCAGGACAAAGATCCTAAACATACGACCAAAGCAACTGAAGAGCTTTTCAGGGTTTAAGAGGTGGAATATCCTCAACTGGCTGAGTCAGTCACCGGATCTCAGTCTGACTGAGCTGCTGCTGAAAACCAGACTAAAGGCAGAGAGACTCCAGGAGGCTGCAGTGAAGAGAGCATCATCAGAGTGTACGGGTGGACACTTTAATGTAGTGTCCATTATTTTATTGTATTATTTTATTTCAAACTGAATGTAAATATATATATGAATATATATTTTTGTGTGCTGGAATCTAGGAACAAATATAATTCAGTGCAGCATCTGGAAGCTACTGTGCAAAATAAATATGCTGTAGCAAGATTTACCTTTATTAGAACTAAGGGGCCTAAACTGAATCAGCAAAACCAGACCCAGAACAAAAGGACACTGAAGTATATGTTCAAGGTCGTCCACTTACTGCTCTGCTGACTGTGATTCTGCGTTTTCACTGAATCTCTGGTTGTTTCCTGCGTCGGCCCTCAGCTCTGTTACCTGCCTGTCTAAACACCTGGCTGTGAATTAAAAACTCTCTCAATGAGGGAGAGGAGAAAGCGATGCATGACAGGTGCTTCATTCTCATCTTCTTCCTGTAATTGATCCCATTGGGCCATCAGGCTTTAGCGAGAGCCAATCAGGGAGGAGGCATCAACTGCATGGCCGCAGCTGTTTGTGTGAAGTCGACAACAGGAGGAAGGAAGTGTTTGGAGATGACCAGGCTCACCGCAGCGGCACTGATTAAAGCCCAGTCCTGCTGAAGCTCAGACCACCTGAGGACATCCAGTCGATTCTCACATCTGATCTGTGAACTGATTTTCATCACTGAGTTAAAGTCAAAGCTAAAAAAATAAACTGAAAATCCAGCTGTGCAAAGCTTGTAAGGACCCACCAGGAAGACTGGAAGCTGTAATTGCTGCCAAAGGGAGTTCAACAAAGTACTGAATAAAGGGTCTGAAAACTTCTGTAAATGAGAGATTTCAGTTTTTGATTTTAAATTAATTTTCAAAAAATTCCGCAACGTGTTCACTTCATCACCCGTGACGGGTAACAGTCGTGATTTTATGGTTTTAAAATGAAATCTATAGCACAAGTGCAGAAAAAGTGAAGGGGTCTGAATACTTTCTGTAGTTGCCCGATATTCCACTTCATCCAGCCCTTTGCACATCTGCACATAGAGCAGCAGCAATTTGCAGAAATGTGCTCACCGAACATGCTCAGGTTTGAACCGCAAATGCTGTTAATGCAGCAAAATAGCTACCACATGTGTAATATCTAACACATGTGAAGCTACGACCAGCAGCAACCAGGTAAATTAGCTTAGCATAAAGACTGGAAACATGGTGAAACAGCGAGACTGATACCATCACATAAACCTGTATAAAATGATGGTCTTATCATCAAACTCTCCACATGAAGGTGAATAACTGTAAAAACTAAAAAAATGAAGAAATAATAAAATAAAATACCTTCAGAAAATTTAAAGTCAATATTCAAGTAATTCCACTCTGACAGACTCAGGTTTATCTCTGGACACTTTGAAGGAGTTTGAAAAACTCTGTTTAAAATCAGTTCAGAACAGCTGAAAGTGTTCAGCATTTCATTTCCAGCCTTCCTACATGATCATTACAGTCTGTGGAGCAAGGCTGTTATTTGCCATCTCAAAGGTGTAATCAGGCATCGCGAGCAGGAAGCAGAACTCATTTGAGGTTTGCTGCGTCGTCGACTCCTGGATTTTTTTTTGTTTTGTTTTTCACAACATAACTGTCCTTGAAAAAAATGTATGACTATACCTGTCTGTATGTTGAAACCTGCAGGGGAGCATTTCTTACACGAAGGAGCAAATCACGCAATCAGGAAATCCAGCTCTCCTCTCCACTCTGAATGTGAACACGGCACGATGCAGATTCAGAGGCTGAATATCCTTTAGTTCAGCTATTACAGCTCAGATAGAAACTCTCGGGGGTCAGTTTAATTGAGCCCTGTCAGTAATAGTATGAGAGGTGAAGGAGTAGTCACATTACGTTTCCTATTTTCCGCTTGCTTTAATTCAGTTCGGTCAGGAACTGAAAACCAGGCTGGCGGATGGAAAAACATCCAAATTCATGAACATGTAGAAAAGATTCAGGGCAAAACTTCTTATTTTTAGGTGGTGATGCAAACATCATAGAGACTATGAGCCCATAAGCGACCCATAGTTATGTTTTGTTGTTAGGCAACAGTAATTACGACAGGAGCAAAGGAGGAAGTCCGTGTCAGGAGGAGGTTGGGGTGAATGGATGGAGAGCGGTGTTCGATTCCCATGTGAAAGTAGCAGTTCATGTTGTTTCTATTATCCATGACTGTTTGTTGTTAATATTGTAACCATGACAACAAAGATCGTCTGATGTTCAGGAAATACTTATTTTGCAGTTTTAGCTATACCATCAATTGGCAAGTCATTATTACTAGTTTATACGTGTTAGGGGAGAATTTCAGGACATTTTTTAATGACATTTACAAAGAGTTTTACTCATTTTGGGGCTGAGTTGTTTGGGTTTTATCCACAGTAAATTAGTAAGTATATGTGAGAATGTATTGCTAAAACAAAAAAGAAAACAAAGCTTATTTTGATGGACCTTTTTTTCCGTTATGCAATGGATTTATTTCATGTTCTTTGCCACCAGGCCTCCCGTTGTTACAAAGTGATTTTAGATTTGTTTGTTGTTTTTAATCTACATTTCTTTACATTTTGTTGGATCCACAAAGAGTGAAGCTGCATGAGCTGCTGGTTCTCTGTCTGTTCTGCCACCATGAAATGAAAACAAACAAGTTGCTTTTTATCTCGAGGACTTCACAACCCTTTATCCTCAATAGTTCTGCCACTAGAAAGAGAAGCTTTTGCTAATTCCCATTGTATGTGAATGTTTTTTTTTTTTTTTTTTTTTTTTGCACTTTTTAAAAACCATTTTGCAGCCCTGCAGCAACAGGAAAGGCTGTACCTGTTGTGTCCTCCAAAACCAGACTGAAACTGAGACCGGACCACGGTTTTTATGTTGTATGTGTATCACGGCGTTATACCTCCTGTTCCTACAGAGACATTTCATGTGTGCTCTGATCGCAGGAGTTTAAGCAACAGATCTGAAATGTTCCACACACACCTTCACCTCCATGTTTAATCAGCTGTGAGCGGAGCGTTTAGGGACGTCTGCAGGGTGATGCTGTTTCAGAGTGATGTATGGTTCTTAGTGTCATGCAGCTCGTCCTTGTCTGACTCCTCCGGCTGTTTTAGGATTCCAGCTGCAGTCAAACAGGATGGACATGAATAATTCAAAGGTGAGCAGCTCAGAGGTGCTGCCACTGCTGCTGTTTCTTCTTCTTCTTCTTCTCCATGTGAGTCTTCACCTGGAAGCAATTACAGAGAGCTCTGCCTCCACAGAGGGGACAGACATGAAGTGTCCTTTCTCATCCCCAGAGTTTCATGTTTTTAATCAGCGTCTCGCCTTCAGCAGGACATGTCCACGCTCTGCGAGGCAGACTCCACATGATGGGGACAGCTGCTGTCAGAGGAATGTGTTTTGTTTTTATTCAGCATCAAAAACAGATTCTTTATGTATGTTCTGGTGTAACTCACTTGTTTAATCAGCTTCAACCCATTAACACATCCGTGATTCACCCTGTTGCACAGGATGACATGTTCCTTCGTTACCATGAGCACATACATCACTGCCAGAAATACTCAAAAGTGAATTCATCCGCTGCTGAAAATAGTCCCCAACAAATGCATCATATCCAGTGATCAGCTGCTTTAGGGAAGTACTGAGCTGTTATTTAAACAATGAAACAATGGAGTGCATCCTGAACTCTCTGGGTTTTTCCAATGGGTTTTTGGTTAAATTGCTGAAATAAGGTCTGTGGTTCACACAATCTCAAGACATTTTCACGTTTTATTCTGCAACACAAGTGATGATTTCCTAAAACTTTTATATCTCTTAAAAAAGGCTAGTTGCTGACAAGTGGCTAAATGAGACAGAGGTTGTCAATGACGTTAAACATCATCAGTCTGAACACGAAAACTGATCTACTCACCAGTCCACCTTTACAGACTTCTTGTGTTTCAATTCGTACAAAACTGTTACTAACTTTGTAAGAGGAAAGACTCCTGTAGAAGAGGTTAGAGCTGAATCAAACTACAAGTTGAAGCTTAGCTGTGGTCACGTTGAAGTCATGTGTGTAGTTTGTTTGTAGCCTAACATGAGCTTTTTACATGTAGTGATTGTATTTAGGCTTCAAACATCATAAAGTGGTGTCATTAGTGAAGATTATCCTGCTGAACAAAACATGTAAGTATCAGAACCTTTTGTTTGTTGCAGAGTTTATTTTGTGCAATAATCCAAAAGCCAATGTAAAAATCTCGTTGGCTTTTTGTTGACTCCAACATCTAGATGCCACACAGTAAGAGTCAGAAAGTACTGAGAGAAAATACTGTTGTTGATTTTTTTTAATCCAGGTAAGGTTGTTTGTTGTGAAGCTCTTTTTAAGCTTTGCACTCATTTGTCCGTCTGTGATGTTTCTCCGAAGTCGATAGTTCAGCTCCTCATTTACTCTGTTACCTCCTCTGCTGTGCCTCCAACATGCAGAGACATGTTGTTGTATAAATTCCCGTCCTGTCAGTGGCTGCGCTTTCACTTTGAGTTCCAGCTCAGCTGCTTTAATTGGACGAAGCACCGTGTTGGTTTTTTAATTCTGAGGTCTGTGTGAGGCTCGTTTCCTCTAATGAAGCTCAGCAGAGTCGCCGGAGTTTCTCAGCTGCAGGGAAAACATGAATCTGAGGAGGCTCAAACTGTTTTTAATACAACAGTCAGAACCAAATCAATGTTATTTATAGGAATTATTTTTATATATATCATTTATAATAGTGGCAGTTTTTCATTGTATTTATTTTATTTGACAGTTTGACTTGTCTTTTGCTGCATAACTGTGTGATTGATGTTTATATTTTACTTATGTAAAGTGTGCAGAGACTCTTTGGATATTGTTGGTTGTTGGCATTCAGTGTGTGCATTGTTGCACAAATTTGTTCTCATGCACACTTGCATGTGAGAATAGCAATGAATATTTTCTATACATTACTATTTTATTCAGAGGCAATAATAATTTATGAATACAGTCATTATCAACTGGTTCCTTTGAAACTGACCTAAATCATTCTACATATTTATGTTTATGTATTTGTGATTTATATATTTTTCATCATGTTATATTATTTATGTGGAGCCACCTGTCATATAGGTGTATCACATTATTTTTATGGTGTGCTTCTCCATTCAGGCCGACATAGTAACATCAAGCTGTGTTTGAAACTGTCCGGATGAGACAAAGCTGCACTCAGTCGTGGGTGGTGAAGTTAAAAAGACAAATTGTACATTTCCAGGCCAACCAGTAAGTCCTCATCCTTGAAGCCTGCTCTTGTAAAACAGAAACAAACTATTTGAAAATACTCCCATATTTTAGCCAGTATTTCTTTTCTTTTTTTTTTTTTTTTTAGTGTTGATCTCCAAAAGAAGAAACCATCTCGGTGTAGTTTTACATCTCCTCTCTCAGGCTTCTCTCTGGCGCAACAGGTCAGTGAGCCAATCAGAAGAGAGGATCTGAGCTTCTCTGCTGATTGGCTGACTGTTTTCTTAATGATCAATTAAAAATATAGATTTAGAATATACAGATTTCAGGTAAACACTCAGAGAAACCAAAGCCTGCAAGGTTGGTTAGTGAGTCATGGTGGGCGGGGCTAGGGGCATGGCTGGATGCGGTGACTGCTTTGTTGTGACATCATAAAGTTCCAGAAGTCCTGACGGCTGGTTTTAAGGCTCAGTTTCTGAATACAAGCTGTGTGCATTCCTCTGTGGATTGAGGCTTTGATGCTTTCACAGTATTAATATAGAACCTAGACCTGCTTTATAATCACAAACACATGGACATCTGCCTTTTCTCCAATACACTGTAACACTGCAGGGTTTTTGCAAGCAAAAATAGTAACTCAAGGCTACAGTCAGGAGATGTTGAAATATAATCCAATCAACCTAATCCAAGCATAACATACAGCATTTAGCTCTCCAACCAACCTACTCTATGCTATTTCATTGGTTATATAGTATATGTGTATATATACAGATACAGTTTTATTGGGTAAATCAGTATAATTCAATAGTCAATGTAATGAATGAAGGTTTTCATATTCAGTCTCAGAGGTGTTGATTCGAATCAATCTAGTGTGTGATGCCATCAAATCAACACATCTCTTAAACTGTTTATTAAAATTATTTCATATATTATTATTATTTATATTTCATATATGACCTCATCGGGCTCATGCAGCTGACTGTTTTCTCGATGGCGTTCTCAGACCAGCGGTCGCTCTGACTGGTTGTGACGGATTCTCTGCTAATGCACCTTATTTCTGTTCTCCAGGTCTCCTGACAGCGGCGGCAAGGTCAGACGCTCCCCAGAGAAGGATGGTTTCCCACTGTACATCACCCATCATCACTGAGCGGAGCATCTGCTCCCGCCACAGCTGCTGACGACCAATCATCAGCCGCCACCAGGGCGTCGGCAATCGTTGCTTCATTCGCGGGTGAACCGTGGAAACTGCTGCCCGAAGTTCCTCCTGGGAAGAGAGTGACTCAGATTATTTTCCGGGAGATTTGAATAATGGGAGTATGACACACTGCTGGATGGATTTCTTTTGTTTGGCACCAAACTCTGTTTCGTTTTTACAGACCAAAGATGAACAGAGCCAGCGATGAGACGTTTTTGGGGGGGTGGAGACTCCCCCACGACACCATATTCATGTAAAGAAATGAACACATTGTGATATATAAGTGACTTAACTGAGCAAAGTAATATTGTATTGATAAAATATGTATCTGTATGAGGAGAAGCTGTTGATGTTTCCTTTGCTGACCGTCAGGCTGGTGGAGAAGGTGAAAAATCACATCAGGCGTTTTTATGGTAAGAACAAAAAACTTTGTGCACTTTTAACAGGCAACTGAAGACATATTCTAAGGTTTAAAGGCACAAATCTGTCAGTAAATCACAGCAGGAGTCTAACGAGAAAGCCAGGTGAATGTAATGTTAAACCTGGAATATACTTGCTTTTAGCAACGTGTATGTGTACGCATCGTGGCTGCAAGGCGTATCCTGCGTTCGTTTGGTGCGTAGGTTGTGCACGTCACCAAAAATTACCCAACACATACGCAAGATGCAATATTGACATGAACACTAGGAGCAGTCGTGGAAGTACAGTGACCATAAGGTCAGAGGGTCAGATAAGGTCAACCAAATGGCGGCTATGATGGCGCCGCTGTCTCTTTTCCTCAGCAGTTGCAGCAAAAGCAAAATACAGACCTCCTTCAGCGTCGCCATGTTGTTTATTTACATGAGTTTGCACGACCGGCTTGGTTTAGGACTCTGGGTCTGGTTTCTGTGGTCTGCCCCCAGGTGGAGACCTCCAGTATCACACGTTGTGGCTGCATCTAATGAAGCAAGTTTTGTTCACAATGCAGTCGTTACGTACGCGAACGCTTGGTCAGCAAGTATATTCCAGGCCTTGCACATAAAGATTAAACACAGAAATGAATCTCAGACAATAAAATGTTAACATAAAAGTAAATTTCAAGACTCTTTGGGGCCGTTTTGATTTTATTTTACACCTGAAAATTGTTGTTTTACATAGTTTCATGAAGGTTGCTTTGACACCAAGTCATGTCAGTTTTATTTATACCCAACAGTTGATGAAATAGCTGCTGGTGGTGAAACAGGAATCAGTCACCATATCAGCAGTCACCAGTCACCTGATGACTGACAAATATATGTAACAGACCATTTTAGACACAGTCGCAGCAATGACAGAGTTAGTCGAGCCTGTCTGAAATATCTCAACAATTCCTGGATGGATTGGCGATACATTTTGGTCCAGATATCCATGGTAACTGAAGAGGTATAATTACACGTACATTGCATATAGGTGCAAGGATAAGCATCAATGAAAAAAGTCAAAATTGCTTAAAAATGGGAAGTAAAGTCACAAGCATACATTGTGTCTTACAATCAACATACACAAAAGTGTGTGCGATGGTTGAGGATATGAAGAAATAACAAGAATGCAATGCAATTCTTAGCTTCTCAGTTCACAAATTCAAAAAAAAAAAAACATTAATAAATGAAGTTCTGGAATGACGCTGCACCGCTTTTTTTTCTTTAGGTAATGAAATAAAATATCCACAGTTTGCATAATCCGGTTGAATTTTATATGCATTTTTGAGTCCTTGAACATCTGATCATCACTAAAGCATATGTCATGCAAGAGAGCTAATGGAAACAAATTAATTGGTCAAAGTTGTTATCTTTACATTTAAGGTGTATTTGGTGATTTTCAAGCATCAATCATGCATTGAGTAACACACAAGAAAACATTCCACCTTAAAAGTTGTCAGTAGATGCTGATAACCTCTGAGCTGCACAGTGAATTAAATAAATGAAGGTGAATTTAAAATATTAAAAACATTCTTTCAGTCATCATTCACTCTTCTGACCGTTTCTTTATTTGTGATGCATTTCCCCCAAATTGACAAAATCCGCCTGTTACACTGGGACAGCTTGTGCTGCTTCCACAGAGCTAGCTTAGCTACGTTTTCATAACCTAGCCTATTAGCTTAGCTTGACCTCTGTCTGCACTGCAGCTTCTCCTCCGAATGACTGTCTCCAATGCTGCTTCATTTGTTTGACACAATTAAGTAAATGAAATCATTCAAAACACAAAGTTTTCTGTTCATTCACCTGCTGCTTAACGCCACGCTAATTACAATCTGCTACATCCTTTAATGTTACTGAGCTGAATGTTTGGCTGCTGCATCCTATTCTCAGGAACAGTGGTCACATAACCTTCGAAATGAGCGGCAATTTAACCGTGTGCATCACAGGTGTACCCTGATACTTAAACAAATAGCACTACACCTCTGGTTGATATGTTGACGGACTGAAAACAGCAAAACTCAACTAGAAGAATCTTGTAGTTCAACTTAAAAAAAGGCAAGTGTTTGAGCACATCTTGGATTTATTGACTAAGTATCTGATCACCTACAGACAAACATTAGCGAAGGGAAGCTCCAAACTTCAGCACGACCAAATGAGACTGGCTCACCAACATACAGCGCTTTACAAAATGTCCACCAACTCTGGTCAGGTGTAGAAAATAATTCCATCCATCGTCTGATGCATTTCAATAGCTGTGCCCACACTGTGTTTTGGATATTGATGCCTTTCCGTGGTTGTAACATTGCATCAGAGAAACTCTGCAGTTTTTCCTTTACCCCCTTTTACCCGAGGACACACTCACTGAAGCATTTAACCAGTGATGTTGGTTAGTAAATAATTCTTTCATACAGGAGTAAGAATATAAGAAATAATAATAATAAAATGCCTTAAATAAAAAAAGTCACCCCCGTTTCAACTCTGAATCGAATCAGGACAGCAAGAACTAGAATCAAATAATTAGTAAATGTTAGCATGCTAACATGCTGCATGGTGAGCAATCTCCTGCCTAGAATCAACATGTTAGCATTCTCATTGCTAGCACGCTGATATTAGCATTTAGCTCAAAGTACACTGTAGACTCTGTAGGCTGTAGACTCTCAGTCTTGTCGGTTATTCAGTGATTTGCCACCTCTGATGAGCATGCTGTGACAGTCTGTGCAGCGCCCCCCAGTGCACAGACGATATTTCTATTTACACTATTTCCAACTTATAGTCTCCAAAATGTTTGTTATCAGTGTGCAAAGTTTAGACCTCTAATCATAAAACCTGCAGAATGATGATGATGATGATGATTTCTGGCTCTTCGCCACCGGACTGAGACATTATGCATTACATCAGACTTTACATTTTCCAGTGCCACACTTGGACAACATGCAGTCAGCATGGCAGGTTTAAATGAAACACCGAGCAAACCATTTCTCAGTAGACGCCGCGCTGTCGTGTCCAATTTGGGGGAAAGAAGCATTAAATGTATTTTCAAAAGCCTAAAGTTCTATATTTAACAATTTTATATGTTGTATCTTTGTAGAAAATCGTATTCATCATTTATGTTGCTCATCATCCACTGGATTCTCAGCCAGCTGCCGCAGGTTAAACGTTCAAAGATTGATAATGGTTTCTGACAGTTTCTCAGCAGGGATGGAGGAAAGTTTTATGATTCCACTTTCTGATAAGTCACCATTTATAAAGTATTTATAAGTTGCAACTAATGTTTTAGTGAGAACCTAAATTAAAGAGCTGCAACGGCAAATCTTGTGTCATGTTGGAGGAGAATAAACGTCAGTCAAACTCTAAGGCATTAGTAAATAATTAATTATCTTTAGTTGCAACTTATAAACCCTTTTTGTGAGGAAGTGGCATTGAGTTTTCCTTCAGGTACTGAAGGTTATGTACACCAAATCCCAGAATGCAGTGTGTCTGTACGTCATTGCCTTAGTCTCCATCAACCAGAGGAGATGAGCTCACCTTCTCTGTTCTGATGCTCTGCTGTTGTGAACCATGTTTTTCATTAAACAGAAAACACAAATTCAACTGTCTTTCATCTCAAAGATTTTCTTCTGAGTTTTTATGCAGGACAAGGACTGCAGGCAACAAGCTTAAAACGGTTTCTCAAGATCAGGATGTTTGGTTTCTTTTGGGGGGAGGGTGGTTACTATATTCACCAACAACAGGAAGTTACCTAACAGTTTTTTGTTTGTCTGTTTTTGGATGGACACGCCACAGCCCAGGTACATCCACATGTCTGTGACTGACTGAGTGACTGACTGAGTTTGTGATGAAGTTACACACAACACATGAAGTTACATGAAGTAAGTGCTGGTCTTTTCCCATTGGCTGTTGCTCTTTCAATGAACAATGATTTGGCGCAGTTGGCCATTTATAGTGGATCCACAACAATTTTCATTTTTAGGCGACTTTGGCTGCTGCTTTTTTTTTCCCCCCAAAAAACACTTATTGGACAAACCTCAGTTACTTAACAAAGAAGATATTTTAGCAGCAGAGCAGCAGTTTGGAAGTTACTGCTGGTTAACGTGAAGTCTTAATTGGCTGCATTTCAGTCACTGTTTCATTCTTGTTCCGTTTTCTGACAACAGAAGCAGAAACGTGTAAATGACAACAGCCTTATTGGGAATTCAGCTGTATTAAAATACTGTATATGTGAGCACAGAGAGTGGGAGAGAAGCAAACAGATAAAGGGCTGAAACACCAGGTGATGATGTAATGAACATGCTAATTAGCATATTACATCAGCAACATTTAGCAACTTTTCCAGCAAGCTTTAATCCAGACACAGGTTTTTAATTGTTTTTTATTTGTATAAATAAAAAAAAAAGTTTATTAATTTGAAAAAAATTCAAAAAAATTATCATTTTGGTTTATTGAGTGTAGCTTGAGGAGCAAAACTGGCAATTTTATCAATTTGAAGTAAAAGACCTGAAAAGTCCATTTACACTCCCATCATAAACTCTGAAATGTCTTAAAAAGCCTAAAACATAGACTGTGATTACTGAAGAACTATAAAGATAAAACAAGCTGAAGAAATGTGGTTACAAACTATTAATTAAGATTTAATCTTGAGATGATATTTGGGGATAATGACATAATGAAGTTGTGATCTCAGCAGTGGTTTGATGTCTCAAGATAATGAGATAATTAATCACAAGATAATGATTTGATATCTAAACAATTTAATCGGGTCCTGACTTTCAAGAAACACATAGACACAAAAACTAATTGGCTTTTAGCAGTGTAGAGGTGGTTTACAGCAGGTGTGCTTACACGCACATGCTTATATAAAGGTGATTTATGTCCACAGCTGGTTCCTCAGACTTCAGACTGACGGGTGTTACAGACTCAGACTGTTTCCTGCTGAATTCACAGAGTGAACACGTCAGTTTTCAGGCTTCAGATGAACTAAAAATACTGAGCAGAATGTAGGCTGAGCTCTCTGAGGCATCATTGTTCTTACATTATCCTCCTTTATTTATTAACTTTATATTCTGGCCTACTTCTTCTCCTCAGCACTATTAGCCCACTTTTTATACACAGAAGAGAAAATTAACCCCCCCCCCCCCCCCCCCCCCCCGGCATTACCTGTTTATTAAAATCAGGAACAGTGGGAACTGACAGGAAGTCAATAATGATTTTTTTGGAGCAAAAGCTGAATGATACACTCAACACTTATCAATCTTGTCTTTTAAGTAATGCATGTTTCCTGCCCTTGTGGATTCATAGACTTGATGGATACATTCCTGGGAAGTTTGTGAGTGTCCAAGTCCACAAGGGGCCTCAAGACCACTTTCTGCAGACATCCAGAGAGTCCACTCAGACTTTACCAGACTTCATTTTCGATGAAAACACGTCATTTCTGATCTGATGTGATCAGGATGTGACATTATAAAGTAAAGGAATAATAATAATAATATTTCAACCTTGTCTCTTGTAAGTTGTGTTTCAATGCAACTAAACTGCAACAGCAAATAATCGCGAATGTCTGTGACTGACTGACTGATTGAGTGACCATAGTTCCACCATTGGTCAGCTGTATGCCATGCGACTGAGTTGGAGGTTTCCCATTGGCTGTTGGTGTTTGAAAATGAATTGGTGCAAACAGTTTCTATTAAGGGCGGCATTTACAGCCTGCAATGTTGCTAATTTAGTGCATTTGTTGCTAGATTTAGGAAACATAATCTGATTGCAGTTGCATTTCCTACAAAACATATTTGCTGCTGCAGTTTAGTTGTACAGAAATGTTATTTTGAAGAGACAGGGTTGCATGATCATAATCATCAGGTTAATAACAGTTCAGAATTTTTTTTTTCAGCCGTTAATGGGTTTGCATTTGTCTGACATTGGTTGCCATGAATCAGGAGGTCGGGTCTCAGCCAATATGAGCCTGTCAGAGGAGTGGAGGAGGAGAGGAGGGTGGTGTCCTGCTGATAGTAAGGAACTCTTTTTGTTGAGACTGTGATGGATAATGAATAATAATTCATCATCCCTGTGGTGTTTTGGTTTAGTTGTATGTTTGTTAACATAAATTAAATGAAGCTCAGTGGAGCAAATTGACCCCAACAACATGGCAAGTGCAACAAATGAGATAATAAAAATAATTGTTTTCTGCATCTGTAATCAGCTACTGAAGCCCAGTCACCCCAGAAAGTGGTGTTTATTAATACTGTACTGGGCCATTTACTCGGATGGAGAAAAAAATAAAGATGGAGAAATCTGTTCTCCGAGTTAGTTAGCAAACTCATTTGCTCAGTCGCTAAAGCGACTATAAGTTCACGCAGTTTATGGACGTTTATGGATCAGTTACTCCAACAGGTTAAATAGAAGTGGAAGGTGCAACACAGCTAATAAACTGAGACAGCTTCATCTAGTTTACTCTCTGTTCCCTTAAAGGTCAGTGTGACTGGGTCATATCTACAGCAACATCTTGTTAAGATAATTGCACAAAATTTATCAAAAATAAGCTTAACTAGGAGGGCCTCCAAATTTAGTTTTGCCCCCTACACCTCTCCCCTTTTGTCCATTTGTTATCATCAGCCATCCCATTTTTAAATTATTATTGTGTTCATATATATATATATATATATATATATATATATATATATATATATATATATATATATAGTTTTTGCTCTGGTTATATCTGTCCTTACATGTCAGTATATAGAATTCAGGGTGCTGGCTCTTAAAAACTGTTTTTATTAATTAAATGCTGCTTGACTTTGCCCACTGTAAACATTCTTCTCACCTTTATTTATTCAGATTGTGTAAGAACCTTGAGGCGCCACAGAAATGTTTTAAATGCTGATGCGATACAGCCTTTAATATGGTGAGGATAGTGTTCTGATTACTGATAGAAATAATGGACACAACCACAAAATAATAATAATAAAACTGAAGGTATATTAACCAGAGATATCATTATTATAAAACCTATTCACTGTAATAAATAAAGATTTTCCCCTGGTGTCAAATTATACTTTGATTTAAAGAACTTCTGGAAGAGCTGCTTTTCACATTAGAGTTGTTTTCATCTGGAGACTCACAGTCCTGATGTAAACTCTGTGTGTGTGTGTGTGTGTGTGTGTGTGTGTGTGTATGTGTGTGTGTGTGTGTGTGTGTGTGTGTGTGTGTGTGTGTGACTATGAACCAGTCTGTGAATGTTAAACCAGACTTGGCAAAGCTCTCCAGAGCTCTATTAAACCCTGCCAGCCTCACTGACATGATGCCATTAAAATGTGACCCATGTTGTGAGGAGAGGGAGTGTGTGTGTTTGTGTGTGTGTGTGTGTGTGTGTGTGTGTGATTCTCCCCTGCTGCTCTTCACAGTTGATATTCCACCAGTGTTTCTCAGCAGTAAAGACCAGTGTGGGAATCTTGAACAGTGTTCTTACAGAGCCACTCAGCTGAGGCTGAGAAAAACAAGACAAATTGAAAAATGAGGACTCTTATTCTGAAAGTCTGATTACTGCATATTCTGACTGTGCAAGTCAAACCTTTAAGACTTTTTAGCCAAGCTAGCACCATGGCTGTTTGGTCCAGTGGGAAATATTTCAACTACCACTGCATAATGTCATGAAATTCATGTCACCCCCAGAATAAATAATAATTGTCATCCAATATCATCATTAGGTCATTGCCCCCAGCCTAGAAAATGTTAGCATGCTAGTACCATGCTGGACTGTGAAGTAATTACTACATAACTAAACTGCGGCAAATTCAAATTATAGTGGAAAAACAAGGGTCTGCGGGGGGCCGGGGGGGGGGTTGGCTGTACTAGAAAATATTTTTGTCTGGTCAGTTTATAATTATACAGTTCTGGAAATTCAGAAACACCAGTAGGTCATTTAGCTTTCAGTCTGCTAAGACAGTGTTCAGCATTGATTGGCTGAGCCCACAAAGGTTTTACAGCTCAGGTCAAAGTTTATTCTCTTACTGTTTGAGGAAGCATATCTAGTAAATTATCATTTTATTAGAGTTTAGAGAGTTATGAGAAAACATACTAAATTTCAGTGCAAGGACTATTTTATAAATTAATAAGGGAACTTTTTTTTTGTTAATTTGTGTAATAACCTCAGTAAACTTTGTCAGTTCAAATACCCTGTTTGGTGAAAGTTTTCCCTAATTATAAGTTTGTGTAAGAATAGAACTTTCCACCATAACATTTTGTTATGCTGTCAAGTGCAAGCTCTCCAAGGTTAGCTGTGCTTGGGTTACATGCTAAAGTTAGCATGGCAACATGATCACAGAGCAACATTCAGGCCACTAGCATGACTCTTAGGAAATGATGGACCTGTAAAATAAAGCGTTGCTAGATATTTCTTATGTATAGCTGAAAATGTTCTGAGCTCCCAAAATCATAAGGATTCATCCTCTGTGGGTCATGAACATCCATGAAAATTGTTTAGCTTTGTCTCCAGCAGAACCTTTAAAGGAAGTCTGTCTGTAGTTTAGTTTTCACCTCCCACTGAATGAACTGGACAGAAAATAGGAGAAAGGCTGAGGTGCAGGGGGTCTCACTGTTAAGCTCCACCCCAGTGCAGTATGACATCACTGCGATGCCACGTCTCCCCTCACTGTTGCTGTGAAAGTGACCGGCTGTAGCCTCTGAACACTCATCTGACGCCTTAATGAGAATAATCACCGCCTCTGCCAGCTCCTTTAAAAGCTCATTTCCATCCCGTCAGCTCTCATTAAGACACAGAGAGGGGACGTCTGACTGCTCTGCCCCGCCCACTCACTGTGACATCATCACCTCCTGTGGAAAAAAGCAAAAAGAAGAACTTCACCCAAACTCCTCTCACAGTATTTCTACACAACAGTTCATGTTGGTGATAAAGCTTGATTTTATATCATCCAGTTTTCCATCTTCACTTTTTTTAAATAGTGGATCTGTTTTATTATTATTTATTTCATTGTGACTCCTCCTGTCCACTGTTTGTGTCTCTGTAATTGAAAAATCTCCATCTTTGTTCCAATGTCCATTTTTCAGAAAGCTTCAATGTCAGTGGTTTGCAAAACTCAGAGTTACCCAGTTAAACAAGGTCACAGTGACTTTCAAATTCGCCATCACTGTGAAAAAGTAAATGAAGGTGTTTTTTAATGTTGTTTTTCTCTGAGTTCAGCAGATTATTCAGGAACAACTCTCAGGTTTAACTGTGATGAATTTTACTTTGCAAGATTCAGCAACAACACATCTTTTCAAAAGGAGATGTGTGGTCATATAAATATTCATATCATGCACGAACACAAACAAACACATACCGCTTACAATAACTCTGTGTCCTTGAAAACCTCACGACACAACACAGAACGCATGAGATTTGCCTCAGGACAAAAGTTGAAATTGAAGTTTTGTGAATATGATTCAAAGAGTCTGATGAGGAGGTTGAGTTTGTCGCCCTGTTAGCACACAGTGTAACCGACATGAGCCAGAACTGCCATTATAGAAGTATTTGAGAAATTAAAAAAGGAGATAAATATTGTAGAATTATTTGATATCATAGTTCTGTCAGAGAAATGTGATATTGGCTAATTCTGCAAAACCTGAGATTACTTCTTAATATCTTATTTTGTGTTGTTACAAGGACACAGCTTTTTTTTCCCCTCCAAATGCAAGAGTTCTCATTCTCAGTACCTTATTCATAATGTTAAAGTGTGTCATTTGCACCTTGAGAAAGATGTAAAACACAATTTATAGAAAACATAATTTATAGAAAATATAATTTATAGAAAATGTAATTTGGTGACATTAACATTTCCTACAAAATCTATTTGCTGTCTCAGTTTGTATAGAAATGTCATTTCCAGGAGACAGGGTTGCACAGAGATGTCAGTGAAAAAAACATTTGAGGTCGAGACTTTTATTTTACATTTCAAATGAACTAGTTTGTACAAAGTGTCAACAGCCAACACTGTCTCTTAGAAATCACATTTTTACTATGATGAGGAATTGTTGTTAATTAAATGCATTTGCCAAAGGTGTTGATAGTGAACGCATCAGTAAAATGTTCACAGACAAAACATTTCATTCGTTTTTCACCCAGGTTTCCAGTCTTGCAGTACAATGTTCATTTGTAGTGACTTCAGCATCATTAAACTTCTTTGTGGTTAAGCTTAAAACTCACAGCACCTGGTTAATGAAAATGGAAAGATCCTGGTTTAGTTTATTAAAGAAAAAGTCACACATAACCAAAACCCTAATCTTACCAAACTTAACTTAAGGTACTTTTGTTGCCTGAGCTACAGACGGGACTCTGATGTAAGATAAATGTTGCCTCTGAACATAATCCAGCTGGCAAATATATTTCAGTTTAGAGGTATATAAAGGTGCATATTTATCATCAGGATTATCTCTACTAGCCTATGATATGTTCTTCAAACATCAACAATGTCAACGAACTGAGCTCCGTCCAGCTGCCTTGTTGTACTTATAATGTCAGAATAAGAAGCAAACAGCTCTCAGGTCAGTGTTCAGATGAACAGCAAGTCTCAACACCAGAGGGCTGATACGGCAGACGAACTCTTGCTGGCCTCATCTTGTCGCCCTGCACTCACAGCTGCTTCTGCCGGTCACATCCGGAGTGCTGGACGAGCCCTCAGCTCCTCGCAGCAGATGATGAACGACCACCGAATCATCCTCAGAGCGGAGAGCTGTAATGGAGGAGGCATGAAAAATGCAGCAGTTCCCCCTAAAACTCTCATCCTACATGTAACATTAGCATGATGAGGTACACACAAACACACACACACACACACACACACACAGTTCAAACACATGCAGGCTTTTCACAGCAGAGTTATGCCATTTTCCATTAACCTGAGTTATCTTACACACAACATACAGCACTTTATATATACTGTGTGTGTGTGTGTGTGTGTGTCTGTGTGTGTGTGTTGCAGGATTTCAAGTTTGCATAATTGAATGAGGAGCTTCATGGTTGCAGGATGTGATGCATGTATATAATCTCATTTTCATACTGTTAACACACAAACACACACACACACTGTTGAAACTGTATATTGAAAACTCTGAAAGTGCATCATGTTACATCTCATCTTTCTTCCAGTCATTACACACAGGTTTATTCACTAGCATAGTTTTTAGAGCTGCTACAATCAGTCGATTAATCGATTAGTCGAAAAAACAGAAAACTATTCAACTATTTTACACTATTTTATGCAACAACTACTTTGATCATCGATTTATTGTTGAAGTAGTCTTTCATTCAAATAACGCTGTTTTCAGCTTCTCAAATATGAAGATTTCCTGTTTTCCTCTAAACTCTGTATATCCGGGTTTTGGAGTCTGACCAAACACGACATTTACAGATGTCACCTGAGAAACTGGGAGATTTGTCACTTTCAGATATTTAACAGACTAAACAATTTACTGATTAATCAAGAGCGTAATCTGTAGATCAATCAGTAATGAAAATAACTTAGTCACAGCCATAGTAGTTGTTTCAAAGATGGTCAGTAAACAAAATGAAATAAGGTCATGTACATAGCAGCAGAAGATATTCAATAATGATAAAATAAGAATCTGGCACGTATTTGGCCTGATCTGAGCTGGTTGATTCAAATTTTAAGGGAAAACTATGACGAAAATTTTAAACTCCGTCATTTTGCTTGTTTTACTAGAGCAGACATATGACTAGAGAGGTGAAGTAAAACTGAACATCCAAAAAAATTAAAAATCATGATTTAGAGATGATGTTTAAATAAGAACTTTGTTTGTTGCTGTTTTACCAAAAGTCGCTGCTTTAGCCTATTTAAGAAAGACAAATATGGACCAACAACATTTTTATTTTGTTTTAATTTCAAGCCAATATCATGATGTGCAGCCTAAAATATGTAAATGTAATTTTTGAGAAATAATAGAGACATTAAAAAAACTAAAAAAATCTTATAGCCCCACTTTGCAGAGTCTGTTAATTGTTTAAGTGGTTTTATATCAGCTAATGCAAAAATGAAGCTGAAAGTGCACATAATGCATTTAAGTTTAGTCCACACATACACCATTACCGATGCTAATCAACTTGACCCTCTTTTTTCTCTCTTATGTTGAACCACATTACGCTCCAGATGTTTGAAGCTGTGCTGTGCAGATGTAAACGTCTTCTCCCTCTCACTCTCTCTGTCTCTCTGACGTCCAGTGAAGCAGAGAGGAAGGTGACATTCAGGAGTCTCTGCTCGGCTGTGCATCAATCAGTTTTGGTCTCCGGAGCTCAGGAGCGACCAGTGAGCTCCCAACAAAAAGACCCTCGCTTCCTGCCTCCTCCCTGATGCTGTAATCCTGTTACTACACCTCAGCTGCACTTTCCCTCCATCACCCAGAGGGAGGGGGGTTCACTATCCGACATACAGGATGGAAGGTCATGGAGACTTTAGGAGAGACTCGGTTTGCCCTGTCATATGGGAACTGAAGCATCAGTGTCTCTGCAGATGAGGTTCTGACTGTAGCTTCACCTCATATCAATAACAGGCTGAACTATCTGCTGGAGCTTCTGCATCTCATTTCATTTCTGAATATGCAGAAACACACACACACACACACACACACACACACAGGATGCTGGATGAACTGCTGCTGTGGCGGGAAACCCCTTCCCTCCTTCAGGATCACAGAAGCCTGGTTCAGATGTATTAATCCTCCGACACCTCAGCAGGTTTAACAGCTGATAACAGCTGATTAAAGATGATGCTGCTGCGTCTCCCCTGACAACCAGGAATGAACCAAAAAACAGCAACGATGAAATCAGACTCTGACGAGCCTGATGCTAAAGGTTTACTGTGACACAAGGAGCATCATGGGAGTTCAGTGATGTAGGATGTAGAGTCAGTTTCCAATTTAATACATTCAATCCTTCAAGCTAAGACTAATACAGTCTAATGCAGCCGTCCTGCAATAACAGATGCTCTACCTTCACTTTCTACTATTCACTTCCTGTGGTGTTTCCAATATTTTGTCCGAACCATTTATGTCAGTGAGTGCAGGTTAAATATTACCATAATACAATATAAGTCAGATTAAAGAACACACAGTAAAAACACTGACACACAGCTCTGATGGTAAATGAGACATAAACCAGTCACAGTGTTAGAATGGTTATTTCTGTCGCTTTTGTTTTTTTAAGTTTTATTCTGAAAAACAGATCCAGTTATAGAGATCTGCTAAAACTGTTCAGAGCCTATTTCACACAGGAATATGTGACTTTTTTTATTTAATTAAATGTTGAAAAAAAAGAACTGACTTTAACTGAAAATTTTCTGTTAAAATTAACAGAAAATTCAAATGTCCAGTGTTCAAATGACATTTTACCAGTCACAGCTAAACATGAGCCAAAAACAAAATAATTTATAAACTATATACATAAATTATAAATAGTATAAATATCAAAATATAAATAAAAAGTGCAAAAATTTCTGATTTAAATATCAACATTTTATTATTATTAATATTATTATCTGAAGAAGACACACTAATCAAGTTGGCTAATTCACAGTGTTTATTTAAATGATTTAATACCTGAGTGGTGGTGAACTTCATCAGGGGAACAAGACAAGGTAATATCTCTGTGCAGGTTTTACTTTGTGCTGCTGCTGCTGCTTTTACAGTAATTTGTTGATGTCCCATGTTGAAGGTGACGTAGGTTAGTTAGACTGTCAATGTGACTTTAAAGTGACCAGTGTGTTTATAGATGCATAACACTGACATGTTGCATCACTGCCACATTAATGTAAAGAGGTGCATATCTTGGCACAGGACAATGTAGCCTTTAACCTTTGACCTTTGCTAATTTTCCTGACAAAAAAAAATCTCTGAGGAAAGATTTATTGACAAACACAAACGAACAACACACAACAGAAGCGTCTCCTGCCGTCCCTGCACATACGTCTCATAATTTCAGTTTAGAGGAAACCTGAATGTGTGGGCAAACCGGTCACGTGACAACCTTAAAGAGACAAGACAGGTGAGGTCACGAGGACGGAGAGAGGAGTCTTGAAGGACGAGAGGGGGAGGGCGTGAACGGACGAATAAGACCAGCTCCCGGGAGGAGGAGGACAGGTACGACGGTGCCGGCTGGAGTCTCGACGGAGGCAGCGTCAGTGGGGGTCAGTCCCACAGAGACGCCGCCGCCTGCAGATGATTAATGTCGGGGTCAGAGCGGTTTGTTGAAGGTCAGATGAGGACTGAGGCAGCTGACATCCGTGGACGGGCGTGGAGAGGCGACTTGTTCGCCGGACTCCCAGCAGGCCGCAGACGGGGCTTCACTCGTCTCCCCCGAGCTTCCCTCGCCTCAGCTTTCCCTCCACTTTACATGCTAAATTACATCCCAGAGACATTCATCATCCGTGGACTTGTCTCGTTTCCTAATTTAAACCTGCTTTGGCATCAGAGGATTTTTAGAAAGCTGATGTAATTTTCCCTGCAGTCCGTCTGAAGACGAGTGCAGCTTCCTGTGACAATAAACACCCCGGACATGACATTGTTAAACAGCTAAAATTATTATTTCCTCCTCTCAGATGTGACTGTGTGAAGACTGAGAACTGATTCTCCTGCTGCTGGATGAGTTATTGCCCAAGGGTTTTATTTAGATTTCTTCCCCCGAAGGAGCTCAGTAATGTCACAAACTAGGAAAATGACATCAGTGCTGCAAGAACAGCCGTCTCTGTTTTTATTGAGCAACAGAAAAATGATCAAAACCAACTGTTTGTTCTACAATCAATGATAAAATCAATCAGGAATCAGGAATCAACAGACTTCTTAAACAAAGCTATGTCTTTGACAAACTCGTGTCATTTCTCCAAACGTCTTTCAAACTGATCTTAAAGTTTCCAAAGTTATAAAACAAAACAGGAAAAATGTGTCTAAAATTATGCAGCAGATATAGAATATTTCTATTGCTTCCCTCCTTCCTGTCGTCCTTCCTTTTTTTGCAATCCTTCATTTCCTTTCTTTCGTCCTTTTATTTCTTCCCCTTTTCCATTTTTTGCCTTCCTTCCTTCCCACCTTCCTTCCTTCCTTCCTTCCATTCATGCATTACATAGTGTCCTTAGTGCCTCCCTTCCTTTAAAGGTCCCATCTAAAGGTAGATGTCCATGTGTTTGTGATTATAAAGCAGGTCTAGGTTCTATATTAATACTGTGAAAGTATCAAAGCCTCAGTCCACAGAGAAATGCACACAGCCTGTATTCAGACACTGAGCCTTAAAACCAGCCGTCAGGACTTCTGGAACTTTGTGATGTCACAACAAAGCAGTCACCGCCTTCAGCCCCGCCGACCTGGACTCACTCTCCAGCCTTCCTGGATTTGATTCTTCTGAGTGAAAACAGCCAATCAGAAGAGAGGCTCAGATCCTCTCTCCTGATTGGCTCACTGTCCTGTTGTTAGTAGAGCTCCAGAGAGAAGCCTGAGAGAGGAGATGTAAAACTACACTGAGCATTGACTAATTGACATTGTGACGTTGAGCAGACGTTGGGTTTGTTCACCACCAAACTGTCGCATGTTCTGTGTCAATATGGATTTTGGTTATTTAACAAAATAATTTGAAACTAACTAAATATCAACGTCAGACGTTGTCCTGATGTTGAATTTTGGTCACCTGACTTCATCCAGCTGCTGCCTGCTGGGAAGAAATTTGAGAAGAGAGGGATGAAGAAAAACTAAGAATGAAGAAAACAATTTCTCTCTTCCATTTTTACATTCTTTGCATTTTCCTTCCTTCCCTCCTTGCATTGATCTTCTACCTTTTTTATTTCCTTCATTTAATTTGCCATCCTCTTTTTCACTTCCTTCCTTCTTTCATCCCCTCTTCTCTCCCTTTCCTTACATTCTTTACTTTTATTTCATTTCTTCCTTTTCCATTCTTTTCTTCCTTCCCTCCATAATTTTTTCCTTTGCTCCTTTCTCGATTCCTTAATGAAATTTCTCATTTCTTCCTTTTGTTCTTTGCAGTCCTGCCCCCTCAAATTCCTTTTTTCCTTCCCTCTTTTCCTCCCTTCCTTCATTTAGTTTCTTCCTTCATTTCATCTCTTCATTTTTTCCTTCCTTCCTTTAGTTTCTTCCACCACCCCCCTTACTTTTCTTCCTTGACCCTTTTTTCCTTCCTTTGTCATTTCTTCTGTTGTAATTCTTTGAATTCTTTTCTTCCTTTTTCATTCCTTCCATTAGGATTGAAGAGAAGAAAAAAAATGAAAAGGGGGAAGAAATGAAGTAAGAAGGGAAGGAAAACAATAAATTAATAGAGGATGTAAGAAGGAAAGGATGAAGACAGAAAGATATCAAAGGAAAAGAAATGAATGAATGAGTAGAAGAAAAGATTTGAACAAACTGAACATGAAAGTTTCCTGTAAAAATAAAATAAACTGATAAAAAGCTGCTGAACATTTAGATCTGAAACGTTTCCTTCCCTTAACACTTGTTTCCTTCCTTCCTCTTCTTGTCTCCTGCAGGATCATGGTGGTGGAAACATGCAGATGGACCCGAGATCAACATGAAAGATTCATTCCTCCTCCTTACAGATGGTCAGCGAGGAGCTTCCTTTGGTTCGGAGCGTCGTGTCGTTTCGCTGCCATCCTCGGGTGAGGAGCGGCGAGCGGCCGGCTCTAAGAGGGAAAAGATGTTTCTTTCATTGGACCGTATGTTAATGTAAACTGATGTCATGCCATGTCACAGCACATATGGAAATAATCCACATCAATAAGTAAAGTGTAGGTGAGGAGACTAGGAGCTGCTGCTCGTTAATCAAAACCAAGACATGATGAAAACAAACAGATTTACAGCGTGGGGGGTTGTTTTTACTTTCCTTTAACAGCTGCTCTGAGATCAGCTTCTTCATGAGCTAATTACTATTTACTGATTCTGTTTTTTAAAGCAATTTTTATTTTGACTTGTTTGTTTCACTAAAATCTTAAAAATGAACTTACACAGATGAAACAAAAATGGATTTATAAAAATAAACAGGTCTACACAGATACCGTTTCTGATTGGCTCTCAAGAGCCGGGGACAGCCTGAGCTCCAGCTGTCTGTCTCTGGTGCTCTGCAGAGACCTGACATGCAGATTGCTCTATATCCATGAGCAGTGGGGGCTAAGAAGCTTTTTCTGCTCCTCAGATGCTGTTTCTAATACAAATGGAGAAACTCTGCAAACAAACTGCAGACAGGCCATTGTAAAACACGGGGAGAGTCACAGATGATATTCAGTGTGAATAAGACCAGGCTTTGCTGCTTCCTGTGCCAGCTACACTACAGAAAGGCTGAACTTTATCTGAAGGATGAAAACCGAAGCACAGAGCTGCTTGCTGTCTCCACTCGGCTACGAGAAGAAACTTTAAACAAAACTGAGGAGAAGCTGATCATCGTGTTCTCTGGCTTCCTAATCCTCCATGATGTGTCTTTAATGTGTTACAAAGACGTATAAGAAGAAGGATGTGGAAACAAATCACTGAGGCTGATAGACAATAGACAGATAGAAGGACGATGTGATGATCTTACATCCTGGATGATCTACTTTTCAGATGCATCGTACAGATGGCGTCAATAAAAAGTGTCATGTTTCATTTTCAAGTTCCACCCTGATAACCAGCCCATTGTTAGCTGTTAAACAGCTAACCCGCTAACTCACGGCCGCAGTTCAAGATGGAGGAGTTACAGTCTGTCTGCGGGGCCAGAGACCTGCCTGCAGGCAGGGAGACAGGAGGCGGGATGAGTCGAGGCAGCGGCTGAACTATTGATTTAAAGTACTTACATCTAGCACATCATAAATAACCAAAATACTCCATATGAACAAAGCAAAAGGTTTGACTGGTTATGACGCAATTTGTAAAGAGAAGACAGACTTGTGGGCAGACAAACATTCAAAGGATGCATCAAAGTGGCAGATACGAAGATACGAAGATAAGATCAGAATAAAATCAGAGGAGGCAGCAATTTGTGAGTTTGGCCTTTGGCTTTGAGCTGTAGTGACTTAATCTGTAGAGAGTCAGATCGTGGATTGTGATTCAAACCAAAAACATTGTCACATGACGTTATGGCCAGATCTCCCACCTTTACCTGGACCTGGTGATGACCTAGATGAAAAGCTGAGGGATCGAACAGTTGTGGAGACTTTTCATTCCAAAACCACAGATGTCAAATCAGGAGGTCACCAAACTCATCAGAATCTATCAGACCGCGACCTTCCTAAACTTTTTGTGTCATTTTTCTTATGAATTGTGCGACAGAGGAAGTTTATTATTATCACAGCACTTTACACTTGAACGATCTTTAACGTTTGTTGTTGTGTCGTTGTTATTGTACAAACTGTTTCTGGTTCAGACTCTTATCTAAACTGTCACACATCACACGTCTGTGCAGCAGCTCTGTATTGAGTGGCTGTTTAACCTGCAGTGAGACGCTCGGCCTCCTGGGATATGTGTCCTGTTCCTCCCCTGCATCATCCATCATGGCCGCCGAGGGAGGCGGCGGGCTGTTTGGTCCCGGGAGGAAAGCGTCTGGCTCCGCAGGTCTCTGCTTTAAATCCACACGGAGCAGAAGGACACAAGAGTTCCTGCGATAAATAAACGTTTAGTGTGAAATAAATCAGCAGAGAGAGTTTCATCGTTCAGTGTCGCAGGATCCAGACGGCGAACCTGCTCTTATTCTATCATCTGGAAAAAAAACAAAAACAAAACCAGGTTTAATTCAGTGTCATTCATCATTTCAGAGGAGAAACACTTTATATTTACTGAGTTCATCTTTATTTTTTATTTATACATGTAAAGATGTATGCACATTCCCACTAGGGACAGAAATACAAAGATGAAACATTTATAAATATTGTATACACTAGTATATATATATATATATATATATATATATATATATATATATACACACACACACAAACAAAGGTTCTTAAAACCCTAAAGAACCTTTTTTGTCCATATAACTATTGTAAAAACTAATTTTCAGCCACTGTGGTTATTTACAGCCTCTGACCTAACACACCTCCTCAAAATGATCAAAATCAAAATAAATAAATAAAAAAACAGCACTATTCAAATTATATTGCAAATTACAAAAAAAAAAGTACTGTTTTTTTCATTATTTCCATCAGGTGCATCCTAGAATAACAAGACTATGTGTCATTGTGCAAACGTGATGACAAAGTTGAACTAAATTGAAGTGAAATGAACATTATTGAATACAGGAAGTTATTCTGACTCACTGAATGTGACAGTGACTGTTATTATTACTTAATAACTCACTGCTGAGAACCTAAAAAGGCCAAAATATGAGCCAGAAAAAACCAAGGAGCTACACTTATCTCAGTTTATCACTGTAGGTAAAAACAGATTCATCAAATCTTTCTAACTTGATCAAACTTTATTTAAATTCTACTGGAGATCCCAACATTTTCAAAGATACTAACCCCAAAAACATTTGACGTTTATCAGAGGAAGCTTGAAAATGACAAGAAAAAAGGTACAATTTTCTTAAAAATGCCAAACAAGAAATTCTTATTTTTATTTATTTAAAAACATGCCTATTTTTAACTGACACTCTGCTGTTATTTCCTCAGTTTTAACAGTCTTCTTCACGCTGTAATGGAAGAAAAATGAGCTGTAGCTTCTAAAACACCACAATTTTCCAGGTCATTTATATGCTAACATTAATTTGAATCGCTCCAGTAATTCAGAGTCATTTTACAGAAGTCTAAACTCTCCGCTGTGCTCTGAACATCCTCCCTGCGGCGGCGAGAGTATTTTCTAAAGACTGTTCCCTCACCTTCCGCACACGGTCAGGAGGAGCGAAAAATAAACCTCTGTGGATGAAACCGTGATAGAAACAGAGTCAGTGTAGCGTCGTGGTGACACCGAGCCAATGACACTGAGCAGACCTGGCTCCCACAATGCATCAGCTGTCCTCAAATATCAATTTTGCACTTGACTTCACACGGTTGGCTCCCCATCAAGGGCTCCTCAGGCTCGTTCCATCAGTTTGTCATTAGTAGATCATCAGCGGGTGCAGACACACTTGCACAGATATACTGTATTAACACTGCAGGCACAATTCAAGTCACTGACAAGTCTGCAAAGAGGAGACACAAACCAGGGGTGGGCAATACACACAACTTGTAACACAACAAGCAACACCAGGGGCGGGGCCACTGACATCGCTATCAGTACTTTTTCTTGTTTAGAGCAGCTCATAGGAAGAGAATATGTCTTGATTTATGAGAGGAATGCTTTATTAATACAGTCGATTTTAATCACAGATGAATTATTTGCCAAACATGAGTAATTTCTCTTTACTGTTCTGTTAATTATTTAATCACATGCATGTTTAGAACTGTTTTTAATTGGAAATAACAAATGTTCATTATGGAAATTCCCTGAATTAAAGAGGTGATGATGGAGACAACAGCAGCAGAGATGTAAATTTTATAAGGACTGTACTTTTCTGGACTTATTGACCACATTCACCCACACATACAGCACTTTTTCTATCGCTCACACACTGATGATACATCGGGGTAGTTTGAGGTTCAGTATCTTGCCCAAGGATCCATCAAAATGTGAAGTGGAGGAGCCAGGAATTGAACCACCAACCTTCTGTTTGTAGGACAACCAGCCCTACCTCCTGAGCCACAGGAGAGCAGTAGTGTAATGGCTCCATTTTTAATATCAGTCCTAATGACGCTGGTACTAATATTCAAAATTCATATTGATACTTTGGGGATTACTGAGCCCATCCTGATACCAAACTGCTCCTCAAAAATCCAGTGGTGAAATAAGCCGTGTGTGTGGAGATCACGTGTCTGAAGAGTTTGTGGGGTCTTTTTTTCTTATTTTTTTTTAATCAAATTTCCAAAACCAAAAGCACAAGAGTAGAAATGTAAGGACAGTTTGAAAGCTGGTCTAATGTTACCTTGATAACTACCTCACTGCTTACAATAACCTCGAGTTATTTAAAGATGAGAAGTTAAAAAAGTCACTGCTATGCTAAACTATGCTCTGTGCTTCCTGAAAAGTATTGAAATTAAAAGCTCTTTTGTCATACATACGTATTTGCACAGCTTTGGTTTACCACAGAATAAAACAAAGAAGCTGAACTGAACAAAATGATTGGTATCCGCTATAGAAGTGGTGATAAATAAGTGGATTGTAGTGGAATTTAAAGCAGTAAACTGTCTTCAAGTAGTATCACAACCAGTCATTCAGTCTGTTTAAGTGGAGAAAAGTCCTCACTGTGGTGTTTGGTATGGAAAACAAAAGAGAAGAGTTGTCTGAGGAGATAAGGAAGGATATAACTGATGAGCATGGTCAAGGTAAAGTCTACAAGACCATCTCCAAGCAGATCCCTCCCTGAACTTGGCTGAAGGAAGAAAACTGACCCCTGACTGAACAGAGGGATGGTTCAAACGGTGGGAGAAGAACCAAACAGACACAAGCTGACCTCCAAGATCGAAGTACAACAGTGTCCAGTCTCACTGTGCGTCACTTTCTGAATGAAACTGGGCTGCGTGGACCCAGGAAGAGCCCACTTTAGAAAGGGAAACATTAAAAAAACCAGAGTGGAGTTTGCTATGATGCACTGTGACACAAAGCTTCTGGGAGAAAAAAAGCTGTGTCCCCAATTGGTGCCCTTGATGAGAAAACAAGTGGCCTGATATGAGTCCTGATCTTAATCCCACCGAACATCTATGAAGCTGAAAACTCACAGCTGGGAGAAGGCACCCATCACACCTGAGAGAACTGGAGCAGGGCGCTCAGGAAGAGTTCGGTTAAACTACCAGTGTGTAATGTAGGAGTCTCATTAAGAGCTGCAGGAAGCATGTGATTGCAGTGATCACCTCAAAAAGGGCTGCAACAAAATATTAAGTTAAGGGTCCAAGTATTTTTGTCCACGTCATTTTCATTTATTGTATTATTTAAAATAATATGTTACACTAAAATTATAAAAGCAACATGTCTGTTCTGTTCAATATGTAATATATAATCGTTGATGTCAGTTATTTTTGTGACTTTTAACTTATTTCAGAGACAATTGTGTTTTTTGTTTTTTTTAATTTGTAGTGTTACAGGTGACGTTTTAAAAAAGTCCGGTTCAGGACTGGAGTTTCCACTCTGTCCTTTTGATCTTTATCGTAGCAAACACACGGTTCAGTCCATCCCTTTAACTTCTGCTCCCATGATTTTGATTTTTACAGACAATAAAGAAAAAATACGACCCTCCAAACTTTTTATATCACTCTTTCTTGGACCCTCAGTTCACTGTATTAAATTACTTACTTAACAATGATTGTCTGTATCCCAACTTGATCATCATAAATCACGAGTTATCAGTCATACTGACTAGCCAACTGAAGGTGGCTAACCTGAACCTAACTAAATCGCTAAATTGTGAACCACTGGCCAACATTGGAATTGCCCCCACCGTTTCCTCTGCTTTTTCTAATGGCGCTAACCTGACACACACTTACAACGTTAGCTACTAAACTGAACTGTCTGCTAACATTAACCAAACTGCTTTAGCTGCTAAACTGAATCATTAGCTAAGCTGAGACGACTGCTGAACACTTTTTAGCTGCTAAACTGAATTGTTAGCTTTGGAGTTTATTTGTGAATACTTGCAGAGCTTGTGTTAAGCTAGGCTATACATGCTCCAGACCCCTCTGTTTACTAAATGCCAAGAGACTGATTTCCATCTTTTCAACTCAATGCTCCTCTTGGAGTGTAGGAGCAGTTTGTTGAGTGTGAGTATGAAGTATTGTATTAGAAAAACTATAGGAACAATGGTAACTCCGGCTTCTAGTGACCGGGACAGTCTTGGTTTTTAAGGTCGAGGCCTGTGTGGTCACTACAACTGAAGAACACTGTGTTCGGCCTTAACAGCATTGAGGAAAAGTCCAAAAGCAAAGACGAATTTGAGCGTTTTGGTTTCACCAAATAGCAGATAAAGTTTCATCTGACTTTCCCTGAGCAAGCGGTATCTCCTGCTGCGACGGCAAATCGCCATGATCTGCAGTACAAACAGGAGAAGAATGGCGTTTGTTGGTGAAGCCAAAAAGCCCCATCGCTTTCATCGAGTCACCTAATTATTCCTCCGGAGGTCCAATTAGCGCAACAGTGGCTGGACATGAAGCAAACCGTTGGTCCAGCTCGAAGCCGGTGGGTTGGCTGTCTGTACACAGGATATAAAAGATGCTAAGAATACAAAGCTTTGGAGCTAATTGGTATGTTTCATTAAAGAGTAAAAAAGTTAAAATTTTCTTTCAGTAAAGTTTTAATTGTTGTGGCGGTGGCACACGGATGTGACGACTCTTTCATGGGACATTAAAACTGGAACAACATGCTAAAGACAACACAGCGTGTCTTGTTTTAGCCAATGACTGAATGCAGATCTGTCATTTCTCACAGACGGCCCAACAACAAAAGATTCAGGAACAATCCTAATATAGCTTAACACTGTTAGGTAACACCAGAGTCAAACCAAACAGAGTTTCACAACTAAAGAAAAGGAAGTGGATTACATCACAAGCAAAGACAAAAAATAAAAATATCTACTCAAACATTAATAAAATGAGTTAAAGAGGATAAAGAAGTAGTACTGAAACGTTTTGTGTGTTAAAAGACGTGTGTGAAGTTTATGGCACGTATTAAAACTTACATTCAGTGTTTTCTACATAAACCTCAAACTAAACTCTTCACTATGAGTGTACTGACTGTCCAATGAATACGTCCACCTCTGCACCTGATGCAGAACCGCCCACTGTCCACATCATGACGTTGGGAAGTCGTATGACTGCAAATACAAAGTCTTTGTGGCTCCAAAGGGAGGTGCACAAAGTTTGATTAACTGCCTCAAGTGACTCAAGCAACTTCCATCAGCGTCAGTTAAGTCTGAAGACTAAACGTTTAAAAAAGAAAAAAATTGAGAGGTGTGGGATTCAAACAAAGTGACTTCTGTAGCCCACATCTCATCTCTGCTGGAGGCTCCGGGCTACATGCCATTACTAGCAGACCACAACATTGTGTTTTGATAAGAAATAATGTGTGGCATAAAAAAGATGATACATCTGGTTCTGCTGCATTATTTATGAGCCTTTAAAAAAACAAAAAAAAACTGTTTCAGAATACACAAACACTAAAAAATATGCATTGATTACTTTTTATTATTGCATTGTGTGATAAAACAATTAGCAAATGAATTGACTTGCTGATGGACATAAAATTGTAAATAATTAAAAAAATAACTAATCCATACTTTAAATCCTGTGTCAAGCAGAAACCCCAAATGTGCAGATTCCAAATTGTAAAAAGTGACACTTTTCAGGCAAATAAAGTGCGTAGTGGCCTGAATCACCTACTAAATCTCTTATTTCTTTGATGGCTAATTGGAGAAACAACTCAGCCAATCAGATTTTGTAGGCGGGGTTACACCTGGGGTCATCAAAAGTAACTTAACAGCAGCTCATAACACCATCACTCACTTGGAGTTCTGTTTGTATTCACTTGATGAATCTACATCCATTATTCCTTCTCTTTTACCTCTGTTTTTGGTCTCCACCAGCTCTTTAGCTGCTAAATGCCCCACAGTGTTCACCAGCTGCTGTTGCTGCTGAGCAGGTGGAGGACTGTGGCTTTTTACAGCTGTTTATTTGAAGACAGCTGCTGCAGCTGAAAACAACTTTGCAGATTCATCTGATAATTATCTGAAGGTTCATGACTGACATTTTTTTCATGTTGTTGTTTGACTGTTAAATAAAATAAAACATTTTTTTCCTTTTTTTAAATAAATGGAGCTTTTTCAGCTTCATTGGAGTTAATCCTCTTCAAGCTATGATGTGTGGTCACATCTCTGTGCATGTGACAAATAAAAAACCTTGAGCCTCGTCATATCTTTCATCGCTAAAGTCCTTACTTTTCTGTGACTCCGAGACGTGATGTAATTTTATTTAAAACAATATTTTCTGAAGAGACTTTGAATTTGAAATATTAGATATCAGCCTCTGATTTTCTCCTCAAGTTGAGCGAACATCCATCTTATGCCCTTCCTTCCTTTGTCTCCTCCTCCTCTTCCTCTTCCTCCCTGCTCTTCTGTGACCAGCAGACATTCAGGACTGCATGTTAAGCAAAGTTTCTTTAACAATTGATCCCGGCGAGCGTAAAGCACAGACAAATGGGCTGGGATGTGCACCATCCATCACACCCACAGAAGCCTCATTGTTTGCAGATTTTAACCTAGAGAAGTTCCTCCCTTTCCTCCCCTGTGAGACCCACAAATCATGAGCTGACAAGGAGAGTCGAGCCGAGCCGGGAGAGGGAGCTCACAGGTTTTCTCCTTTCTGTCTGATCCCTGCTTGAAGAAGTAAGTTTGTTCAGGAAGCAGCTTGTTAATAGCAGTTTGTTTAATCAAGAAAGTTTCACTTAATTACCCAAATCCCTTTATTTCCAACACCTGACAAACGAACTGGAAAACTCAGATGTTACTCGAGTCATCAACATGCAACATTTACCTTAAAACTGAGTGAGAAAATGAAAGCACACACAGATAAAGCTTCAAACTCAGTGTGAGTTCGATGTCTTCACACTCCTCTCGGGCAGGATGCTGTGTAGATGTGGACGGCGCAGTAGTGCTCCTGGCAGCGGTGATGTAACCAGGTAGGAAATTTCCAGGGGAGGGCGAGTCTTCGGGACAGCTGGAGAACAGAGAGAACCTGAACGTGGGCCAAAAACTGAGGGGTTTCTCCAGAGATCAGAGATTGATGAAGCTGCTGCTGCTGCAGGACGAGCAGAGCTCAGTGAGTCTGAATTATTCCAGAGCGATCCAGGTATCTCTGATTATCCTGTCTTCATTCACTGACTTCTTCTTTCCTGGTTATCTCTATTTTTAGGATAGAGTGTTATTAGGGCTTGTTGGATAAAAAGAAGGAGACTCGGAGTGTCCCCAAAAAGTTGAAATATTTTGAGAACATTTTGTTTTAATAGAATAAAGTTGTAGTTTCTGGAAATGATGCTTGAAAACACGTCATGTTGAACAAAAAACTAGATGAAACTTTTAATTTCATTAGACTACATTTGTGATAACCAGGTGCTAACGTATATTTTTAAATTGTTTTTTGTGTTACAGCATTTTTTCTTCTTTCTTTTGAAAAATTATTTGTTCTTTCTTTCTTTGTTTCTTGTAAAATTAGGACTTTGTCTCACAAAACGGCTCTTCTGTTCATCGTACTGTTTTACTGGGTTGAATCTTCTGCGACCTAACCTCAGATTAAGAATTTCTGTCCATACATTATGACAGTATTAAATGTGAAATAATGCTGCTGCTTCCAGCACAGTGCCTGGTGGATTGTCTGCAAGAGTCCCCCCCCCCCCCCCCTTTACCATCCAACAACCATCCACAAGGACTGGTCAGGAGTTCAGAGATGACATGGGGCTGGATTTTCACTCTTACCCCATCCCACAGAAACATTCTTGTCCCAGTCCCATGACAGAATAAAAAACCATGCACCGCTGAGAGCAGACAGGAGAATGATTCAAAAGAAAGACAATAGAAAGACTGGCATTATATTTCAAAAAATGACAATGCATGTATAAAGACAGACCTATCA
Organism: Trachinotus anak; assembly: GCF_046630095.1. Taxonomy (NCBI): domain Eukaryota; kingdom Metazoa; phylum Chordata; class Actinopteri; order Carangiformes; family Carangidae; genus Trachinotus; species Trachinotus anak. The sequence goes on along the minus strand of NW_027273853.1, from coordinate 26,667,238 downwards.
TTACGATTCCAGTCCTGCCTGCTCCCACTGATATTTTCCCGCTCGCTTGATGAATTCTGAAATCAACTCCCGCCCCACGGGAATCCTACAGGATTCCTGAAAGATTTCAGCCTCTAATGTTCAGAGTAGACGAGGTTTGAACTCTTTTTTTCCTTCCTCACACGACGACCTCTGTCCTCACAGGGACAGACTCTCTGAAAGTGTGGATCCCCGTCTGTACAGTTCATCACATCTGCTTCCTCTCTGTCACCTTTTGGAGTTGACATTCAGAGCAGGAGAATCACTTTGAGGGATATTTACTAAGAATCTGTAGCACCGTAAAAACATTTGTAGATACTAAACAGCTTGTTTCTGAGGAAAGGGCCCTCCCCACTGCTCTCCCACTGACACGGTGACAAACAGCAATTTTTTTAATGAATGAATGAAGAGCAACATTTCTTAACATCAGCAGCAGCGTCTGTGGGAGGTGTTTGGGATGGACGCAGGACGACGTCTGTCTGTGATTCAGCAAAACCACTTTGGTCAAGTTTAGAGACAGACGGTGGCTTTGGTTGAATGTATTTAACCACGATAGCTGTGTCCTAATTCAGGGGCTGCATCCTTCAGAGGACGTGGTCTACAGAGGTGTGGGTTTTTTCCACAAAGACTTGAGTTTTCAAAGGCCATTGGTTTTAATAGTTGTACATTTAAAAGTGTGATCCTGAGGCTCTCTGTTGGTGTCGTTTGCTGCCATATTATTTTCATTATTGGTGTGCAATGAATTTTGGGATAGGCCAGGCCATGAAGGATCCACCCATTGGAGCCTTCGTCGCTCAGGAAAAGGACACATTTCCCAACGTCATTAAAAGATACCTTTGAAATGTGAAAGGGTAGTCGCATTCAGTCTTAACATGCAGCCTCTGAAGGATGCAGCCTCTGAACTGGAACAAGGCTGTAATGTTATGATGTTTGAAGTCTGTAATAAACCCAGACCCAACTCTGTGTGTCTAAACACAACCAGAAAACAGTTTAATAACGCTGCAGTCACTACATACGAATACATAAACAACATTTCCTCACTGTGTTAATTGAAAACATCGGGATGAAGCTTCCTCTAAACATATTTGCTGTCACAAATTAGTTGTATGTAAACTTAATTCCTAGCAGACAGGGTCGAACTGCTCCAAAAATATTGGAGGAAGGAAAGTAAATGAATACTAATGTCTTATTTATTTAGTTTACCGCTGTGGCAGAGGAAACTGAGCACGAAATGTAACCTCTGAGAAAATCAGGTATAAAAACCTGCTGCACTGTAGCAGACGAACAGTGAGTGAAAGAGGGGGAAAAAAAACCTCTTCAACCAATAAAATGAATTTCAGTAGCTCTGCTGATTTCCAGACATGTGTAACATGCATCAAAACAACCTGTCAGCAGCACTTCATGCAAATCAGATGACCCCTGGTCGTAGTAAATATGCTGCCAATTTAAAAAATGCTGTGATGCTAAAAATTTTTTTCTCTGATGGTAATTGGTGAGTCTTATAAATAACTCTCTTTGATTTAAAATGTCATGTTGCACAAATTAGTTTAAAGCAGACTCAGACCTTTAGTGTCAGTGGATAAACACATGAAATAATGAAGTGAACTGCAGCATCACATGTTTTCACTCATAGCACAAACATATCTCTCTCATACATAAGTTAGCATCATATGTAATATAATGTCTATGTTAAACCAAGTATCTTATGTAATTCAGAGAGATTTGTCTTGTGGCCGACCTCCTCTAACCTGCAGCCTTCTCCCTCCATCAGCTGATGTGGTGTCAGGTCGGAGCTGCTGTAATATTACTAAAGACTTTCTTAAAGAGTGGAGCAGTGGCAGCGGTCTGGTTAATATTCCCAGAGGGACGTCCTTTAAAGATGTGATAAATGATAGAGAACAGCGCGTCTGGCACCTGCGATTAGCCAACATTCATCAACAGGAGCTAACCACTCCCTGAGAAATGGCTTCCAGGAAACACACCTCCATGTTATAATAAATGTACTCATCTCTGATAATAACTCACAGGGAAAAAAAAAGAAAAATCAGAGTGTAAATGAGTGGCTGGAAGCAGAGCTGTGAGGCTGCTAACAGGAACAAATGACGAAGTAAAGATCTGTCCTGATGGGGAAATATGAATCTGTTCACAGGCCGACAGCACAGAGTAACAACAAAAATATAAAAGTACTATAAATAAGAAGAAGGTCAAGTGTTTATGCAGGACGTCGACCGGCAGCCATTTTGGCAGAACTGAACCACAGATTCTGTAAATGAAAAGTTAGTGCTCATCACCCAAACATGCCAAGGGCAAACAATAACCTTTGTTTATTTCTCTAGGAAACTGAAATTCTTCTTTGAGACTCCAGTCACTAATAAAAAGTCTCCATCACTACTTTTGTTATTATTTCGTCAAGTAGAGACAGTGTTTGCAAGTGTACCATATCGACACTAGTACTTCTCTAGAGACAGTGAAGAAAAACAGATCAGTTACAAAAAAAACCTTAAGTTTTTTTACTTAAGAATGAAAACTAAGGTTTAATTTCTCCTTAGCTGAGGGAGTCACTTAAAGGTGTTGCACAGAATCTCTTAACAGGTTTCATTAGTTAAGGAAAAAAGTTTGCGGCAGTGAAAGAGATTTTACAGCAGTAAAATTCTACTGTTTCCATGGAGACCATGGATTTGCTGCCATTAGCACTTGTGATACCTGTTCTGACTTTTGGGGAAGCTGGTAACATTAAAGAAGTGAGCCACTATCTCAAGGGAACTTCACCTCAGCGTTCAGCAGATGGTCAGAGCGTTTAAACTGTGTGAATGACCTCGACTACACCTGACCGGACAGATCATGTGACATAAAACCGAAGAGTTTTATGTTGCAGTTAAGATAGAGTCAGAGTCACCTTTTCTTTAATTTGGTCACTAAGGTGTTTTGTGCAATGGTTTAACTGAGTTTAAGTGATTCCTTAAGCATAAGACTAAGATAAGGACAAAAAAATCCTAAGGAGAACACTTAAGAGTGTTTTGTGCAACTGTTTTTATTTTATGGAAACCTTAACTTAGACTTTAAGAAAAATCTTAACTTAAGGTGTTTTGTGCAACTGGCCCGTTTACAAGTTAAACACCAACATTTGTGACTTCACTCAGTGACGTGTGGAGTCCTGTTAAAACTTAGACGCCTGTAACAGACTCTGACTTAATCACATTAAAAGCTGTGTTTTTATGAATCAAAACCTAAAAACTAAACTGTAGCAAACTGAAAGAGGCAAAACTCAACATACACTCAGGTGATTAGCTGAAGCTACAACCTGAACAACCATACAGGTTGTTTATTCCAACCCTCTTATACGACCAATAGCAGTGTCTCCTGTACCAGACGTTGGTTGTCTTGGTTACAATTATAAAGATGGGGTGAAAAAAAACAATACACTTGTCAGTGTAATGCAAAAACAGTGCAACATTACCACAAACTGCAGCTTCCAAAATGACAACAAAGTTGAATCATTATAACATTATAACTTTAGTGAAGGAGGGTTTACTGCAGGACTGTATTGTTTTTGGCTGGGTGTTCCTAATAAACTGACAACTGGGCGTACACAAAAGGAGTTTTGTGATTTTGTCCTCTTGCCTTGCGTTCTTCCACCTGCTCCTCCCATTTACAACAGCGCTCCTGTCACACTGTCAGGCTCATGATGGATCGTTAAAAAAAATCTAAATCGATGCAGCAGAACCAAAGATATCGTCATTTTTATTTCATCCATCTCTGTAGCCTCGAGCTTCAAGCAGAGGAGGGGAGGGGTCTGCAGAGCGCTGGTGTTTTTTTTCACACATGCAGTCGTACTTCCTGTAAACAGACTTTGATGTGTAAAATAAGTGGAGTTTCCCTTTTAACACACATATAGGTAAACTTAAATTTCACCAACTGAGTCGCAGCCGTCACTTAAATAGTCGCTGCTCACAACTGCTGTCACTTTGAGAGGCACACATTCAGATATATAATGAATCACACACACACACACCTATATACACACATCTGTGCTGCTGCATTATCAGGCACATTAAATGGACTCTCAAGTGTTACTTAAAAAGTACTGATGGGACTAATGGAGGCTGTTTTCACTCTCCTCCTTCACAGCTGCCAGAATCCAGACCACTTCTGAAAATCGAAGACCACGATCAGGTTCACAGGGTGTTAAATCATCTTAACAACAGAGGAGTCAAACTGGTTTTAAAGACCAGCGAGCCCGTGTGGTTGGTTCAGACGGCAGGTGGAGGGAAAGTGATGGAGACGTGTTCAACACTCATGTTTCATGTTGTGGCAGCGTCGAGTCCAACATGGCTCATGATCAATGGTTTTCCCAAGAACAGCTGCTCTGTGGTCAGACGTCCGCCCCGAACACAATTCATCCACCTGTGTGCGTGTGTGTGGGTGTGTGTGTGTGTGTGTGTTCATTTATTTATCTGGATCCCCATGACCTCATCCTGGGATTCATGGGGAAATAGTAGAAATGAAATTACGTTAATTACAAGTAAATGAATACTAGATTACACACATATGCATATACAGTATGTGTGAATATATGTAAAAACATGTACTTACATAGGAAACAAGTCATTAAATAAAACAGGTTGTATTGTGATTATTATCAGCTGTACAGCAGTTAATGTCTGTAACTACCCAGTCTCCTAAAACAATATAGATAAATACACTTCCCACTGTAATCTTGAATTTATTTATGCCACAAAGAGAACTTCTTTCATTGTTTTTTTCTCATTATTATTTCACAGAACAGTTCTGCTTACAGTATTAGTTCAAGGTTGAGGAAGAGCCACTATAGTTTTGTAACAGTGTTTATTTGTAGTGAGGATTGTTCTTGAGAAAAGTAAATCTGGCTGCTGCAGAAGGTCGATGTGTGTGTGAGAGGAGAAAGTGCAGCTGAAGCAGTTTTCCTGGGACGAGACGATGATCCAGATGGGAACTAAAGAGAACACTGCACTGGAGAACTTGTGCATCTTTCTGTGTTTGTGAGGACCAATGTTTGACAGCACAACAGTTTACATGTAGGTTGTGAGGACATGAGGACACCTCACTGTTGTATAAATGGGATTTTGACATTGTCAGACTGCTTACAGTCACACACACACACACACACAGTCATGTGTAAGAAACAAGAATCATTTTACAGTTTAAAAAACCAAACATTTTTCAAGTTTAAACGACCTGTCTTCTCTCAATTACCATTGAGAGAAGACAGGTCAGAATTACTCACCATTACCGACACAGCTGTTCCTGGTCTCTCTCTCTCTCTCTTCTCTCCTCTCTCCTCCCCCTCCCCCTATTTCTATCTTCTCCTAAACCCAACCGGTCGAGGCAGACGGCCGCCCACCCTGAGCCCGGTTCTGTTGGAGGTTTCTTCCTGTTAAAAGGGAGTTTTTCCTCCCCCCTGTCGCCAAGCGCTTGCTCTTTGTGGGAACTGTTGGGTTTATTCTGTAACAAAGTAAGGTCTTGACCTTACCCTGTAAAGTGCCTTGAGATAATGTATATTATGATTTGGCGCTATACAAATAAAATTGAATTGAATTGAATTGAATTTAATGGACCTTGTTGTCTCCGTGGGTCAAATACATTTTATAACTGGAAAACACAAACATGTTAAACTTGACAGCCAATCACCAATTCTGATTATGACGGTATGTTGTTTACAAAGACATGTTGTTTACAAGGACATGTTGATTCCAAGGACACTGTGTGAGACGACACATGTTGGTTGAGTAAACATTTTTTTAGTGAGGAGAGTTTGGTTGGACAAACATTTTGACTGTGAAAATATGAGAGTTGTAAGAACATGTTGAAAGCGTGGACATTGTGTTGTGGGGACGTGTGCAAGGACATATTTGTTGTGAGGATATTTTGGTTTCAAAGAAATGTTTGAGAGGACAATTTACTTATGAAGAAAAGTTGCCTTACTGGACAATTTGGTTGTGAGGACTTGCAAGTGACAAATAAATGTTTTACTGCAAAGACATGTTTTAGAGGGTAGTTGTGCTGTTTGGAAAAGTTGCTTTGAGAGGACCAAATGTTTGCAGTTTGGGTGGGGGGACATGTTATTTGTCCGGATGTTAATTGCAGCTTGAGTGGACAAACAGGAACATATTCCTTATGAGGACACTTCCATTGTGAGCATGTTGGTTTCTAAGACATGTGGACATGATGTTTGTGGTTTCAGGTACATTTTGATATGTTGCTTGTGAGAAAATGTTAGTTTTGAGAGCATGTGGTTTATGAGGACATTGTCCTTGTGAGGACTATTGGTTTGCTGCATGGACAGTTTGGTTGTGAGGAAATCTGTGCTGCTTGTGAGGACATGTTGGGTCAAATGTTGTTTTTACAAGTTAACAAAGTAACACAAGTTCTTGATCTAGTCAATAAGTCCAGAAGGAAACAATTTATTCATCCTGCAAAGTTGTTTGCAAAGGTTTTTCCCGCCAACTGAGTGAAGACGACAGAGCTCAGCTCCTCCTCTGTTCCAGGGTCTGAGCTTCAAAAGGATTGAATCTTGAATTTTAATGTCAGCCTCGCTGACGCTTACTGAGTGGCTGTAATTAGTGTTTGTTAAGATGAATGCAGGCGCCTCCTCATTATCATAGCAGCATTTAATGGGCAGCACCATCGCACAGCTCTAATCTCCAGGATAAACAAATGAGAGGAGGAAAAATCAGTGCCTTCTGAATAAGAGCACATCTCATCTGTGCTGACTGTGATGGTTCACAACCTGACAGATACATGAGAAGAACGACATAAAACCAAACCAGAAACACCAGAGACATATCCTCTGTTCACTGCTTCCTTTTTCAATCCTTCTTTCTTTCTTTCCTTCTTCTCTTTCCTCCTTTTGTGCCAATTACTGTCTATAGTGTTTCTCTTCTTTTCCTTAGTTCTTTTCTGTTTCTGAAGGTTTCAAGATTAAAGTAAAAGTTAAGATAAAGAAATATATCCATAAAAATCATCTAAAATATCAAAATAAAGTCACAATATTCTCATTAAGAAAGGAGAAAACTAAGCCAAAACAAACACCAGGGAAGATGAAACATATACTTATTTCTTTCTAATTCAGCTCACTATTTCTGTTGGATTTTCAGTTTCATAAGAGGAAGTTCTTGAGAATGGCAGCAAATTCAAGCAAGTAGAAACAAAATAAGGTATCTGGCACAACTTCACCTACTTCCAAGGTGCATGGAGAAAGGAAAAGGTCCAAGCAGGACATTTAAATATAAAACAACCAATCATGTGTGGACTCATACATAACTGCCAATGAGGCTTCTTCAAAGGTGGGTTCTGAAGAATATGTCATACTGCTTATTTGCTTATTTTTTTCATTTAATGATCACAAGGACACAGTAAAAGTAACCACATATGATTTTAGTATGATTTTAAATATAATGTTAATATGATTTTAATATGATTTTAATACGATTTTAACATATGCTTTTAATGAATACATATGAGTTCATGCATAATTTAACCCAAGTATAATATGAGTGTATTTCACCAGACTGCAGGACTCACATTAAACTGTGGTGTTTCACCAAAAGGCTACAAATGTCAATGTCATGAAGAATATGTTTATACAATAGCATGGTGTGTGAGTATTGCAACATAGAAACATGTTGGGGTAGGATGCTTGCTTTTGATAGCTATATGTTGGGGAGTTGCTGAAGTCTGTCAGGGAACAGGGTGTTACAGATAGTGAAGTCAACGATATGCACAGGGGTTGACGTGCCACGGATAGACTGCATAGGTAAAGACAAGGACAGAAGTGTGCAAGGGCACAGTGAACTGATAGATGTGAGACAGCCCTGAGGATGTGGGAGGGTTGTGTCTGTCTCTTTCTTCTTTTCTCTGTTTCAAACAGGAAAAATCATCTGCACCCAGGCACAAGTGAAGGAGGTCAAATGGAGTCAGACAGCAACGAAGGAGGCGCCTGAGCGAGGGGCAGAGTGGACAACAGCCAATGAAGAAGACTTCAACCTACATTCTTTGCTTCCTTTGTGTAACAATAATAAAAACACCGGGCAAGGGGAAGTTAGGGGGTCAGACTTCGTGAACTGGCACAGCTGTATATAGTTTGGCCCAGAGCTCTGTAACGTTCTCCTTTTCTGAATGCTGTTTTGCTGGCAGCTTTAATAAATGCTGGGATTTGAACTTTGAATGAGACTCCTGTTTCCTTCATCAAACCAACACACGAGTTCAGCTGACAAACTCAACAGTTCCCCGACCAGCCTGGGACAACGATTGGCCTGAAGCCACATGAGCACAGGCCCAACCCACCTTTGAAGAGGCTTTGAAACACGTCGGTCAAATCAAATTCTTCTGTTGACTACAAGTGTTGCTGTTTGGCCAGTTCAAACAACTCAGATGTTAAGGAGATAAAAGTTTCAATCAATTCTCAGACGTTGGTTCAAATTCTGTGAGATCTTCAAAGGACTTTATTATATTGTATTTTATCTTGCCATTTTTTATTTTATTTCTGTATCAGGCAGACTGTGTATAACCCTCTGGCTTTTTCCTCTGCTGCACATGTTCCTTTGCTCTGTTATTGTACCTGAACTGTACAGTTTTAATTGGGCAAACAAATAACATTTTACGCAGCTGGAGGATATTTCAGCTTTAATAAACTCTGTCTCTTTTGAATTAAACATACAAAAACATATTAATTAACACACGCTGTCCTTGCTCAGACACAAAAGATGTGTTTTTATTTAGCAAATCTGATAAATCGCCCTGCGTTAAAAAGGATTGTGATGTTCAAACCCTCATGTCAACATTCACTTCAGGATTTGTCATCTCACTTGTTATCTTCATAAATAACTGAGGAGAATTAATGGGAACGGTGTGAGCTGAAAACATTCACACTGTCACACATTAGCATACTAATTAAAATGCCATCATATCCCTCTGCATTATGCTCCTCACACTCCTCCCACTCACTAACACAGCTCCCTCTGGTCTCTCTTTGACCTCCGACCTCTCCGTGCTGCAATGATGACACTGATTTCATTAATCCTCGGCACACTCAGATGTAATTAACGAGCCTGCGGAGCGGCTGGAGGTGACTATCAATCAGTGAGGTGCTGACGACGTGGGCGGCGGTTCCTGCGTCCTCCCACATGTTCAGACGTGTCCATCAAACGGAGAGCAGCGGCAGGGACATGCAGGATGTTAATATTAACGCCACCGCAGACTCTCAGGAAACCAATGTACTGTCAACAGAGTCTTTAACTGTAATTATTCATGAGCCATTTCCACAGAGAGACTCCGCTGCTCCACTTAGGATGACAGAAGAGGTGAAAGGGATTTTACTTAAATGGTTTTAATATTTAGATTTTTTAAAAAAAACTTTCCCGAAATGAGCAGCGATATGTAAAAAAAGGTGAATATTTAGATCTGCGTGGGAGAAGGAAAAAGAAGGAAATGTGTTTCACAGCAGGGGAAAATTACAGGTGACTAAAATCAGTGTTTCTGATATTAAAACATGCAGGTTTGTACATCTGTGGGAGGCCTCTGGAAATAAAGTAGTTTTCTATCTGTTTTTTCTGGGAGATTTAACATTTATTAGATTTATTAGGAGCTGATTTGATCAACCATTAGCTAAACCCCTGAGGAAGAAGCTTTGAGCACAGAGAGAATTACTCAGTATGCAAAGAGTTTGGAGGGTGGGCTTCGTTTTTTTTAGCCTAAAATATAAGATGTGTGAAGTGTAAAGACTGGGTCAAACTGTGTTTTATTTGCTTGAACTTAGCCTGAACTGCAGAATGTCTATGTAGTAACAGAAAAATTCACATTTTTTTTTTTTTTTTTAGAGCTTCATGTAGGATGCAGGACATAAACTCTCAGGATGGACATGGACTAGTCTTTCTGTGGACACAACCTCCAGCTTCTATACAGATCAACTGACCGGCACACAGTTGGTTTTGTCCAGTGACAGGTCGAATAAAGTTTATTCAAACGGGATCACTGCACCCTCGGTGTTGACAAAAAGAGAGAGATAATGTAGATGGCTGGAAGATTTAAACAATATAGCAACATGTAAAATATATGATACTTTATGTTAATATTAAAACAGACTCTCTAATGTGTGTGAACAAGTTAAACAACAACTGAATCGGCCTGATTCTAAAATTAGTCGGAGACGAGAATCTGAACAGTGTCTGCCTGGATTTGTGCCAAAATCCCTGCAAGTTTAAGTTTCATAAAACAGTTTTTAACTCATGGCTCTTGAACACAACCCTGCTTACTAGCACTCAGCCCCGCCCCCTTCTACCTCACCTGCAAACACTCAGCTACAACAAAGGCAGATGACAGCAGGAAGAGAAGGGGAAGAGAGGACAAGCACAGGTGGCCAGCCACAGAGAGGTGAGTGGGGTTGTTTGGAGTCTCTGCTACAGGTGCACCATTTGTTTGTGTGTATTTATGCAGCACATTTTCACACTGATTTGTATTTATTTATGAGTGATGTTCAATTTGAATGCTGGCTGTCTTTATTTGCAAACCTGGTCTTGATGATGCTTCTGCTCAGGTATTAGATATTATCCCAGTCTTGCAGACACCGTATTCAGGTCCTTTTCCTGGATTTGTTTCAATGATTTTTCACAACACTGATACAAAAAAACAAAAACAAACGCCCTTTATAATTTTTCTACGGCAGAAGAAATGTGTCTAAAAAAATGATGTCAACATGCTGGAGGGGAGCTCGGAGTAGAGCCGCTGCTCCTTCACATTAAAAGGGCCTCTGGTCAGGACGCCTCCCGGGCGCCTTCCAGTGGAGGTCTTTGGGCCGGTCCAGCTGGTAGGCGGCCTCAGGGTAGACCCAGAACACGCTGGAGAGATTATATATCTGATCTGGTCTGGGAGCGCCTCAGGATCCTCCAGGAGGAGCATGGACGTCTGGGCTACTTTGTTGGACCTGCTGCCAACATGACCGGACCCTGGATGAAGCGGCTGATGACGGACGGACAGATGGAAGCTCTGGATCTGTACATTAAGCCAATATCACTATTAATACAGATGTCACATCTCGATTACTGCAGACGAGACTCTCCCTGGTTAAACTGTGGTGGTGGTTTAGAAAATGATCAACAGGAAGTGAAGCAGAGAAAGAGGATTTGTGCGTTTTAAAAACAGAGGCTGAAGTGAATCCAGAGTTTCACTAACATGAAAGTGATATTTTGACGGCTTGTGAACGCAGCCCGGCTCGGTTCGGCCTCAGAGGAAAGCGACTACAGCTTCATCTGACTTCATACAGCTCTCTACGTGCTGAGACGATGAATGCTCTGCTTTATGTTTCTCTCTTTATTTCCTCTAATTACCCATCGACGTGGTATCACTCTCTGTTTCTCCGCGGCTGAGCAGCAGCACATCCTTTTCTCCTGGCACCTTTTGGGAAATTAATTCATTTTTTGCTAAAGTGTCTTAATAATTACAGTGACATCGAGGTTAATTGCCTAATCTCTATTGCCATGGAGGCATCCCGTCGAAATCCCCACACAATCTGTTCCAGAAACAGCAGCCAGAAGATCCTCTGTTACCAGAGGGGACGCTCTGACCTAAATAAAGTTTTTTTCTTTTTTTTGTTAAACATCCAGCAGGTAGCGGACAGGGAGCTCAGGTACAGCGTCGACTGTCATTAATTTTCCGCTTTGATTTAATGCTGGAAACTTGTTCTGGAGCAGAGGGAGGGAGGCCGTCTGACGGCTCTAAAATATAGAGGTGTAACAATGTCAGCCAAGGACTCTGGTTAGTACCTTTTAAAATGAAAAGGCCACAGAAATCTTAAAGCTCTGAGCTATGAAGAGGAATCACTTTCTATTAACAGTGGATCTTTCATTTAATGGTCAAACACTCAACGCTGAAAATGAGGAACCCACAGTAGGTTTCTGCTTCTGAGGGTTTCCTCTCAGATCACACTTATGATAGAGCGTAGGCGTGATTTCAGACGAACAATGAAAAACAACCAAAAATAAACTAGCTGTTAATTTAAATTAAAAACGTCCTCACCGTCCAGAAGAGGGTTGACTCAGTGATTAATGGACGACCTGCTCTAGAGCCACAGCCGCCCACACTGAAATCCTCCTCTCATCCCTTCTCACTATTTCAAACTGATATTTTAAACCAAAACACTGTAAAACATCACACAGGAATCAGTCTTTTCTCATCGACTTAATGTCATTATGTAGGTTTCGTTCATTTGAAGTTAATTCAACTTAGACTTTATTTTAATTTTCACACTTTGAGTTGAATTTCCCAGCATGCATTGTTCGAGAGTTAAAACCCTCCAGAGGCTTTTATTTTGTGTAGTTTGAAAAACCCATTCATGATGGAAACTTGCTGTAGTACATGTTAAATGAAGTCATGGTTGTTTCTTTTCATAATGATGAAAACAGTGTTAACCCTGGTTAGTGTTGAATTTAGCCCCGACCTGCGAACACACTCATTTCATTTAACAAAGTTCAGCCTTGTACGAACTCTGATATAAAGTTTTCTTGTCAAAAGAAGAACTGACTCTTCAAACTGAGGAGTGAGAAAGAAAGGTCAGTTAACTTCATTTTACTCATAAAAAGGGAAACTATTTAACTTACTTCATACATTTTTAACGTGTATTTGTTATAATAAGACATCAAACAGTAAGAAAAATATACATATATATAAACTGTGGGTTTATACAAAGTCCTCCCCTTCATTTCAACCAGTTATTAAAAACATAAACTAACCACAGTTCAACCTGAGTTCAGTTAACTCACATTTTAAGGCAACAAGAGTTAAAATGATTTAAAGTGTAGTTACCGGGATCTTTTTAAGTATTTTTTTATTTATTTATCTCTCAGATCTTCTCTCATGTGGACGGTGGTGGCAGGTAAGTAATGTCAGATTCAGACTACAACATGTAAACCTGATAAGAGCCCAACATGACGGGCGTAAATCATGGTTTATCATGGTGGACGGAAACTGACGCCTCGTAAAGAGTCGCAAGTGGAAACAAACCTTCTCTCACCTGCTCTGACAACTTCCATGACGTGCTGCACAACAAGAGGAACAAGAGGAATCTGCTGAAATACAGTATTTAATATAACATGTTATTTATTAATCAGAATTATTGATAGATAGAAATAGAGAAATCTGTCCTTTAACGTTATCAGTTTTTCTTACTGTGACAAAAGACAAAACGTCTGCTGTTCTGTGGTTTGGCCCCTATTGACCCCAAGAACCCAACCATTATTCACACTAATCAATCAGTCAATAGACAGAAAATTAATTGGCAACAATCATGATAAATGACTAATAGTTAAACCATTATTTTGATTTAGTAAACATGTCAAAAATTGACGAATAGCAGCTTCTAAAAACTGAATATTTACTAGTTTCACTTCTTTAAAATGTCCTAATCTTTGTAAAAAAATTAAAAAGTCCCTGTTTTTCAAGTATATCACCACAAAAAATGTCTTCACTTAACAAAAATGTCCCAACTTTCCCTGAAAATCCTGATTTTACAAAAATGTTCTCCCACTTTCCCAAAACGTTTTTCACTTTGTCAGAACTTTTCTCACATTTTCGTCTAAACTCCAAGAGAATCTGTGATGGAAACACACTCTCAGGGTCCTCATTAGATATTCACATGACAGGTCAATATGTCACACACACACACACACACACAGGGGGGCGGGGCCGGCCTGTTGAAGCTCCACTGCTGATGGATGTCGACCTGCATCCAGAGGTGATGGATGTTGGTGTCACAGCAAGCAGCAGACACAGGGTGGAGAGCAAGAGGGGGGTGGGGGGTGGGTCATGGTGGACATTGGCTGGTACTCTGTCCAGGTACACTGACAAGAAACCCCCACCCACCCCCCAACCCCCTCCTCCTTCCTCCCTTCCCCTGAGACAGTCCAGAGGGCGTGTCCCCGACCGGAGTGAAAGGTCAGTAATCTGTGATTAATAAGAAAGAGCGAAGGGACGCCTGTGGAGGACGGACACTAAACTCACACACACACACACACTGTACACTGTACTCGTGAGGACCTGCGTTGACATTGGGAATTAATGTGCCAAAATGTCCTCACTAATCAAAATGGCCTAAATTTACAAAACTGAGTCTCAGTTTGCAAAAAACGTCCTCAGACCTTTTTTTTATTTGAATTTCTTCAATTTCAACAAATGTGCCCACTTTTTTTTAAAAAAAGCCCCTGCTTCCGATAGTGACCCTTCACTTCACCAAATCAAAGTGTCCTCACTTTATACAGAGTTTAGAAGCTTGCGAAGATTTATTTACTTCTTCTTTACTTCTTTACCAGATCTCTTCCATTTTGAAAATTGTCTTCACTTAAAAAACTGTTCCTGCTTTAAACTGAAACAGTAACTTATTCATTTGCATCGGCAGCGCAGCTCTGCAACAGACTACATACACAGTAATGGAGGATTTACATAGAGAAGCTGACTGTGATCATGTGAACAAAAAGGTCCTTAAAGGAGTCGCTCAGTTCGTTCACTGAAAGCTCACAGTAACAACAGAAGGACACTCAGATGAGCGAATCAACATGTTGATCAGCTCCTCACAGCTGGATCTTTTCAGCTGGACAGTCAGAAGACACTGAAGAGAGACTTTAGTCTGTGAATCAAAGTGAAAGTGGAAAAGTTGAAGGACAAAAGTAAGATTTTGAAAAGTGGGAACACAAAACAAGAGCGTCAACTATCTATCTAAAAGCAAAAATGAAAGTAAAACCTCACTAATTACTCCATCTCCATGTAAAACCAAAAAACTGCAGAAATCTCCATTGTTCAAAGAAGATTTCTGCAGTCGGCTGGCCCAGTCTCCAGGTAGTGTAAACACCTCACTGTGCACAAACACACAAACAGTCAAACAGCGGCTTGATGTTAGTTTGACCATCAGCAGCTGGACGCAGTTTACCCAGGATTCCCTACCTGGAGCTACAGTTTGCTAAAAGATCAATACTGATCAGCTGGACAGACGCTCCATTCGATCAGAGATTCATTTTACAGCACAGCAGCTCTGCCTCTGTAGCTTTACACGCAATAAAAGTGTTGTTCAGTGTTTGCATTTAAATATTAATATTCTCAGCAGTAACCTCTCACTCAGCCGTCTGTCATGTGGCTGCACCAGGACGACTGGCGCTGACAGCCGGAGCGTGACGCCATCACCAGCCAACACTCGGTTACAGTCAGTGACATTTCATTTTTCACAGCCAATCAGCCGGCCCTTCACACTCTGACACTGCGGCATTCTGGGTTGTCGGAGTCGCACTGTCTACATCCGCGCTGATGGGCCATTTATCTCTGTTTGAAGCGGTGGCGGTGGCGACCGTGGCGCCGGCCCCTTCGGCAGCAACAGAAGGTGAACAAACAGCTTTTCAGAATGGAAACGTCAAACATTTGGCAAAAACGTCCACTGTCCTCGGGGGCAAATAACACATTTAATTCAGTGTTTAATAGGTTGTCATAACATGGCAGACGGTCTGGGAGACTGATTGAATAAACCATTACTTCCCTTCCTGTGGGGGGGGGGTGTAAATGAAAAGAGCTATGGACACCTTGGTGGCGGTTGCGACTAGAAACAGTAGACTGCATAAATGAAACAACCTGCCACCTTCACAGCAGAATGAAGCCATTCCACAACACTGGTGGGAGCTACATCCATCAGTGCGTTTACTGTCGTACTCACCTGTCTGCGTCCTCCACAGGCTTCAGCTTCTCCACCTGTTCAAATACAACAACTGTAACGGCTCCACTCAGACGCTCTGTCCGCCCAGCGCCCTCAAAGGTAACAGAAACCTTTGAGCTGAAGCTCTGCAGGGATCCAGGACAACAGTCACACACTTTAACTGGAGGTGGAGGTTTCTGTAGAGGTCAGTGCTGGAGGATCCTCATGTTAGCTTGACCCAGAATGCACCTGTTGTGTTTGGGTTTGATTTGCTGAGGCGATGCTGATCTTAACCAGGACCCACAACGACATCCTTAATTTAACTGCATCATTGTGTGTTTTTGAACGTGATATCAACAGCAGCGCCTTGAGGGAACCTCCTCAAATTTGGAACAAACATTCACTTGGTCTCAAAGATGAACTGATTAGAATTAGGTGGTCAAAGGTCAAAGGTCACTATGACCTCAAAAAAACACATTTTTGGCCATGACTCACAAATTCATACACTATTTATGACAGAATTTAACTAAAATGTCTATAAGAAATAAATGATGACATTTTATATCCAAAAAGGTTAAAGGTCAACTTCACTGTGACATCACAATGTTCTGCAAAAGAATTAGTCAACAGTGTAACTCATGAAGGGGAGATTGTGACCATATTTCCTTCACCTTGGCATGTTTTAATACTTAGTGCAGCCCCCCCCCCCCCCTCCAAAAAAAAAAAAAAAAACGAGCCCCGTCCCTCAGCAGCAGCTTCTTCTCTGCAGGTGCTGATTTGGCTTCTTTCTTTTGTTCCACTCTCACATAGTTTATCATGACATTTTGAGTTGGAGGCATCTGGTAATTTGTTCAATCATGTAATAGTTTTATATTCATTCATTCATTCATTCAGAGAAATTCAAAATGCAGTTGAAGTAAAAATAGCTCAATCTGAAATAAATAAATCAACATCACAGCCTCTCTCGTTTCATATTGTTAGTCTATAATCTATTGAGCTCCTCTTCACCTTTGACCTCCGAAGCCATCGGTTTCCCCTCGTTGGCCGTCTCTGCTCGGTGAACGCAGCACCGTGTGGGAGCTGGAAACCATTTCATTGACACCTCCTTCCCGCCGCTCGCTTTACTTGCTCGTTCCCACCAATTAGCGGCGACCTCGGGTGCGACTAACAAGGTCGCCAGCGATGGATTGCTCCCATATTTACTTACATAACCCGATCATGAGCTCAGAAGATGAATTACACTGCAAACTGTTTCAGACAAGCCTGCTGGATATTAATTTATAAGCTTTGATTCATATATTTATAACTGCAGTGAGTTATTAGGCAGCAGAGGAGAACAAGAGGAGGAAACCTGGAGGAGAATTTAAAACTGGAGCGATGGAGGAGAAGGACACGAAGACACCAGAGACCTGTGTCATGAAGCCAGTTCAGCTTTGTCTTTGAGGCTGTTTGGCTAAAACCAGTGATCCTGATAACTAGTATCATGATCCTGGTTATGAACTGGTTCAGTTCACTCAGTGCAGCTCTGAGTTTGTTCACATAGAAGAGAGATGGATGTTAAATATGAGCCAACAGGCCTTTATCCCAGCAGACGCTTTGACTTGTCACTGCAGCAAAAGCACAGATGGAACTTCACATCCAACTTTAGATCAAATTTAAACAAATTTCCAGACAAGGAATCTGAAAGTTTGTTTCCATTCATGACTGTTGGTGGAGTTAAATCTCCGGTTAGGTGCCTTTAAATCACTGCAGAAGAAGACACAATGAGATGAGGTCATTATAAGAGCGCCGGTCAAACTCAAAACGAATGAAAAGGTGAAGGAAATATGACACTGGTGATGGTGTCATACATTAATCTGAGGAGGGTTTTAGTCCAGGTTTATTGATTTTTTTAACAATGCACCAGCTCAGCCAACTTTAAAAACCTAAAATGCACATAAGAATATATTAAACATTGTATATCATGGAGAGACTCTTGAGTGTTTCTGTGTTTGCATCATATCTCTGATCGTGGCTCCATCCTATTGGACATTTCCTGCTTTTCCTCTTGTTTCCGTGAGGTTTGGACCTGGAAAAACATCCTTCTACATACCAGGCTCTGATTGGTGCACGGGGGCTTTGGAGGAGCTCCTTACTTGTGCAAAAGATACAGCTGGCCAGATGTGCAGAGGAACGCCACCAGGAGATTAGCAGAAGTTGTGTAGTAGGTGGGGTTGGGGGCCCTTTTACATGTCTGTGCCTAGGGGCCCACTGTCCCATAATCTGCCCATGGGGATGTGTAATGCTTTTTGAAAGTGGTGCAGAATCTTTTTGAATGCAGTGCTATTAAAACTGTGTATAATTCAAGCTGCTGTAGCATCACAGCGTGCAGTGCACACCTTAATAATAAGCTGGAAAAAATTGCATTGACTTGATATGAAATCAGACTGTAAAATTCACTTCCCGCTGAGTCAGAACAGGGCGTCAGAGTTTAGTGGTGGAGAATTGAAGTATTTCCTCTGCCTCCCTCCATCTCTTCTCCTCTAATAGATTTATCTCCACTGGGACTTTGACTCTGATCTCTGGCTTCATCCTCTCTCTGCTCCCACTATTGGAGCTGATGGACTGTATCCCTCCATCCCCTGACCTCTGACCTCTGCAGCCGCCCCGCTCAATCACCACCGACTCTAGACAGAGAGGAGCGGGGTGGGGTGGGGGTGGAGGGGGGTGGAGGTTATAAAAGCATTTATCTGTCAGTCTGTTCGGGGCTGCAGACACCAGCTGCAGACCTTCCTCCTGAAACATCGCTGACAACAGACTGACAGAACGTCAGGCTTCAGACAGGAGGAGTCCATGTTACAGAGCGATGACACTGCCCTTCATCACTGCAGCAGATCACTAACACACACGAGGCTGGGAGCTTGAAGTCAATCTTACAAAAATGCAGTATGGTCAATTAGAAGCAAACTGTGGAAGCCAATTTTAGTTTTTTGATTGGATAATTGCATGAATAGGCAGGTGTGAAGGTGTTCCTAATAAAGTGAACAGTGAGTGTACATCAACCATAGCCTACTGTAGGTGACGCCCTGTGACATCACTTGTGTCGATTCCCGTCTCTGTTTTTATTTTGTTCATTCTGCCCCTTTCCTCCGTCACTCTCCATCCACCCACCAGACTTTTATCCCTGTCACAGTCACCTGCCTCCAGGATCCACCTGCTCTTCCTCTTCTCTATCGCCTGACCTTCCCGCCGACCTGCACACCTGTTCCCTGCATATACACCTGTCCTTCTCCCCACTCAGATTGTTGAGTTCTTCACGTTCTGTGGAATTTCATTGCTTTTCAACCTCTAATCCTGAAGACTTTACCAACCTGCCTGTAACCTGTTCCTGCTCCTGCCTGCACCCCCCCCGCTCCCCGCCTGTGCTCCTCACCTCTGTTGTGACATCACTGGTCGTGTGGTTGTGCTTTATGTGACTTGTGTTTGAATGAATTCAAACAAGTTGGATTAAAAATGGTGAAACTTGACTTTTTGAAAACATGACAGCTGGGTTTCTGTTTCTAGACGAGGTATTGTAATTACAGGAAGTGTAACCACGGGAGTCAGCTGAACAGAGTGTAGTTTCCACCTGTCAGGTGGGTGAAGCCAGCTCAGGCGCTGTCTGCAGATCTCAGCCTAATGTCAAGGACCATTACCGGCAGGAGCAGATGAATAAGTGTGCAGATTCTGATTATTAAACTGGAAATCTGTGTTTTTTGCATATAACCTGTACAAAATATGATGTTACGATCATGTTTCAATTTTTCTTTCATTTTGGAGGAAAAAAGTGTCATTTAAAATCAGAGTCTTTCCTCTGTCTCTGCCTCTTAAGACATCTCTTAACAAGATAGCCAGAGCTAGCTCAGACAAAACATGTGACTTTAGGTCGTTAGAGACTCCATAAAGATGGCTTCTGTGGCAGGTTTACACAGGTTTCTAAAGAGTGGTTTTAAAGCTCAGAGTGAGCTGCTCTGCCGTCGCCATCTTGGCACTGCCTGGCTCCGTCTAACATGTGTGGAGACAAGAGTTTGGTGCATGATGGTTTAATAACTGTGGCAAGCCTATGCTACTGTTAGCATGGTTAGCACAGCTGGGCATCATGGCATCTTGCTTAAAGGCTAACTCTAGGCTAATTAATTTGCTGGCTAATTAGCTAGTTAACAAGCCAATTAAAGTGAGCTCTGACACAGAAAGCTGCTAATTAGTGCTAACATAAATAATATGATACTAGAATTTCACCTATCACTAAAATCAGGAGCACAGACCTCCTCACATTCTGTTAGTGAGTTAACAACACAAAGAAATTACACATTATTTGTCAGATATTTGCACAAAAAAATACTCCAAAAGCCACAAACATCACAAACATGGCTGACAGGTCACGTTCAGTCACTGTGAATTAGCTGAGATGACACCTAGCAGCTAGCAGATGAGCAACTGAGCAGCTAGCCAATTGTGATGGCGCCCACCTGTCACTGAAAGCGGCCACACCCTCAATTATGCATAACTTTAAGTCTTAATACAATTTGAACAGTTGAGATTTATTAAAATTCACCCCCGTACAGTCGTCATGAAAGAGGAAGCTGTACAGACCACGACTGTGTTTTTGTACCAGGCTGTTAACAGGTTTATTTCTGCTGTAAAGTTGGACTTTTGACACGAGAGCCTGTGGGGAGTGGCTCCCTTTTGGAGCCAGACTCCAGTGGTCACTAGAGGAACTGCAGTGCCCTTCAGTTTGGCTTCATTTTTCAGTCCCAGATGTCACCGCTTGGTCACGACAGTTCTGTGTTGCACATATGCAGTAGTTCACTATTCACTTCGGTGAGTGAGAGCTAATACAGCCAGCTATCATCTGCTGCCCACTGGTTGAAAAGAAACTTTCTATGCATGCATAATTTGAATTAGTATGCCGTGCAAATACAAACGTTTAAATGAACTTATTCTCTTTATTGCACAGCTCTATTTATCTGGTATTTTTTTAATCTCTTCGGTCAACATTTGTTGTTCAGTGCATGGTGAATAAATTGTCTTGACTTAATTCGTTTCATCAGACTTTGACAGAAACTTGAAGCCACTAAACTCATTTGACTGCATCAACTTTTAATCAAAGTTTGAGTCGCTGATTTTGGTCACTGTAGCCATGATTACTCAAGAAAAGAAAACAATGGCACAGCATGAATCATGCTGAGACCTGAGAATGTCAACTTATATTAAAATATGATATCTAAAGTAATGAACAGATTTATGGGGTGGTGGTTATTTACTCTTCAGTTTAGGGGGCGCAGATGAACATTTGACAGGCGGCTGAAAGGAGATGATGAACAGAGGGTTGGAGGAGGAGGAGGGAAGAGGTGAAAGATGGAGAATGAACAGGGAGAGTGTTGCACAAATAATAATCAGTGAAGGTCAGTCTGAGGCCGAGCAGCTGACAGCGCCTTTTTAAATGATGAAAGAAATGAAAAATTGAAAATGAGCAATTTGATTATCCTCTCGTCAGTGGCCTCAGTGATGCATGGAGGACGGCGGGCCTGTTTGCACTTCATTTCATTACAGAGGGAAAAAAATGAAAACCAATAAAGTGAGCAGGTCACCGATTGAATATCGAAAGATGACAGCAGCAGCCGCTCGATTCAGAGACGGGCAGCGTCCTCTCTGGAAGATGTGGTCTGACCTCGAGGTCGAAACTCTTCAGAGGTTAAAAGTAAAGAAGTGGGACATCTTGATCGAGGAATAGACTTTAAATTTAAATTTATAAAACGAATAAAAAGAATATTTACACTGGGGAAAGTCAGAGTTTATAGAGATAGAAAAGAAAATATGAAGAAGTGACACAGAGACTGCAGTCTGACTGAAAAAATACTATTTTACTCCTCAGTTTTCCTCTAATGTGAATTCTGGTTGTTTCAACAAACATGCAGGTAAAAATAAAAATAAAGAGCAGCCCAACACTCGGTCTTCGTTTGAACTGAAATCCTCCTGCAACTTCTCTTAAAAATCTCTTCTCGATTCCCCGTCTTCACCTCATGGTTACTGTGCTGCCACAGCGTCTGCAACTCAGTCGGTGACTGGAGGAGAGGTGCTTTAACAGGATTAATCTGATGCAGGGTCTCCATGACAACGCTGCATCAGTCTGATCAGTGGATTCATGGCAGCAGACAAGTTCATCCATGTGTGTTTTTGGGAAGTGAGAACATCTTTGCAGAATCATGACATCTTAAAAAACTTTTTGAAATTTTTGGAAAGTGAAGCATTTTTTGAAAACTTGGACTTTTAAGTGGATGCTATTTTGGAAAGTTGAAACTTTTTAAAAGAAAATTTGTAAGTTCAAATATTTGTGGAAATTCTGCCCTTAAAAAAAAAAATTTTGGAAAATGATAAAATTTTGGAAATATTTTGATTAAGTGAGGTTGTTTTAGCTCATGAGGAAATTACTGGTAATTGTTGACAATTTTGGAAAATTTACATTTTTTTTAAGGTAATTTTTGTCCAACATTTTTTTGAAAATGTTTTCATTCATCAGATATTTTTGGAAAATCATGACATCTTTGAAAAGTGGAAATGTTATTGGAAAGTTCAAAAATGTTGGGATAATTTGGACATTTTGGAAAATAATAAAAGTCAGAAAATTTGAAGTTCATACAATTCTGGATAGTTTGGACACTTTTGGAGAGTGAATATATTTCACACGGTGAGAAGGTTTTAGTATAGTTCAGACGTTGATCAGAGACTTTTGGAAAGAGACGGAGACATTTATGGACATTTTTGGAAAGTAACCACTTAATTTTCAAAGGGCTGTTTGAGGGTGGAGATGTGTGTGGAACTAGATTCAGGTTGGGTTCGGGTGGGTGTTGGGGAATATGTTTTGTCAGTGAGCGTCTGTGTGTAGTTAATAAAAACCTTTAAATAAGCAGCATCAGCCTCTGCAGCACACGTCCTTCCTGCCTCACCTCAGAGCACGGATGCGTGGTGGAGGCGGTGGAGATGATATCTCACATTCCGCAGTTCACCCTGCAGTCATAATGTCATGTCATGTTATCAGACTGTGGCAGGAGAGACGGGGGTGTGGGGGGGGGGGGGGGGGGGGGGCTCTGCTTAGCCGACGGCTCCATTTGTAGCTGCTGGGATGGATTTCTCTGCTCTGGTTCTTAAATCACAACACAACCATCCGTCACACAGGAAATGGATACAGCCAGGTGTTGTTGTTGTTGTTGTCACACAGTGGTAGACACTTGTGTGGGAGCAGATTTGTTGTTGGTTCTTGTTTTGGGTCTAGCACCGGTGAGAGAAGGAAACCTTTTCTTATAACAAGATATTTTATATCATATTTGTTAAGTGTTAAGAGAAGAGGAACTGATGTCAGAAGAAAAATATTTATACTTCCAAAAACTTCTTATTTATTTATTATAGAAGATATTTTGTGTGTTGTTATCCATTTTTCAGGTTTGAGGATGTGCTCATGGATCAAAATTGTGCAAATTTTTGAGTTTGAAATGACTTTATTTTAAAAGAACCTGTCAAAGCTCCACTAAGTTTCACTGTTTGTCATTTTCTCAGTGGATCAGCTGCTTTACATGTCACCTGCTTGGACTGCAGTTCATAAACACGCACAAACAGCCGGTAACCTTGTACAAAGATTTATTTTTTGCAAACTCAGTAGCCAATCTTGTCAGAGTTAATTAGTTAAAGGTGTGAAATATGTTAATGAGAGTGTGTGTGGAGGCTGACAGATACTCGATGCTGTGCAGCTGAATATTTTCCTGATGTGTTTATGAATCAGCTGATCGATAAGTCACTTAACAGAGCTGTCAATCACACACAGCAGCAGCAGCAGCAGCAGCGAGCCAGAAGATGATGACTGGCTTCAACACAAACTGGACACAGGTATAGAAGGTTGCCCCGCCCACCACCTGATATTGAAACCACAGGACTGAATCCTGATTGGATCCTGTTGTGTTGATGCATTGATTGATCTTCTGTGGTTTTGTAGCTGCTACAGTGGACGAGGAGAAACTGTTTCCCTGTGACCAGGCTGAACTGAAAAACATGCATCAGCTGCGAGGAATCGACCGCATTGTTTGGTGTAACAGAAGGTTAAAGCATCTTTATACTTCAGCCTCTTTACAAGCTTCAGTTTATACTTCAGTGAATGCAGAGAACTGAGAGCGGACTGTGGGTCTGGTCTGCAGGGATGGACCGATCGATGCAGCGACCCTGCAGGGGTTTGGGCAGAAAAGACTCCAATAATTGTGATTGAAAAGCACCTCCAGTCTCCCACCTGTTTAAAGGTTATTTTGTCATAAAGTTGAGTGTGTGCTGGTTAGAAGTACTAACACAGCACGCTGCTCTCTGACAGCTCAGAGGTGGCTCAGACCTGGCTGAAAGGCAAAGAAAGTTTATTTCACACAGCACCAGCCAGACACAAAGCAACTCAAAGGGCTTTACAGAGGCATGAGAATACATTAAAACACAACATTAAGATGACATTAAAATATGATTTAAAAACAATATGCACAAATTTGAATAGATAAAAATTTCAAGATTGCGTTAAATCAGGTAAGAAACTTAGGACACTATTTTAACAAGTGCTGAAGTGATGAAAGCAAATGCAAACATGGCACAAGATTAAAAAGATGTTTAGTTTGTAATTTAATTGATGAACTGCAGCAAACAGTGAAGTTTGAAGCCCTGATTGAAATGAGCTGACAGGTTCAGCAGATCTCAGGTGTTCAGGGAGCTTTTCCACAGGTGACGAGCAGATAAAATAAAAGCTGCTTCACCTTGCTTGGTTCTGATTCTGGGAACACTTAGTAAACTGTGATTCTGCACCGATGTTACCCCTGAAAACACAGTTGTCCTGTCAGACATTTAAAGAGGTCAGAGGTCAGAGGTTTGGAAAACAAGAAGTCTTCTCTGCTCCTTAGGTAAATAAAGGCCTCGGCTGCTATTTGAGAATTGACGGTACCTACATTTCTCTCATATTAAGACTGGCCTGATTATAAAACTTGTGCAGTTCGTCTTTTATTCGCAGACTCTTCAATTACCAGTGACTGATAGAGGAGCTGCACAAATGTGGGATTTACGTTGTGTTTCAATGCAATTAATTCATGTTTCACTTTTATGAGACAAAAGCCTGGAAAGATGAGGACTGTCTCCTTCGGTTTCATAATATCTCAGGGAAACTTTCTCAATAATCAGAACATCTGACACAGAAATTACTAATGTTGGCGTCTTCAGATCATTTTCATCACCAGAGGCTGTAAACCTGAGATCTCTTCTTCTGCCTCTTAAATGGCAGCTGGCAGACGGAAACTGGATCCATGGTCCTCCAGGAGTTTCTGGAGTCCTTCACTGCCGTCCTCATCTGGTGAGGATGGTAAGTAAGTTGTTTGTTTTTTCATTATTATCATTCCAGTGACTGTGTCCAGCCACCTCTCAATCTTTGCTGTCTCATCCACGTATTGACGCCTCAGCAGCTGTCTCCATCACGGCGAGTGCTTATTGAGACGTTCTGTGTGGCTCTGTGATTTGGCGATATCAGCACCAATCGACCTCATCCAGTTGCCGGTGGAAGATGGATGGGGCGTCAACAGTTTGGATGTGTGATTCATCCTCAGTGTAGAGCCGGGACGAGGCCGGTTTGTCCCTGAAGAAAGTTCATGGGTTGTTTAGAGGGTTGACGGAGCAGAACAAAGTTTTAGGTCTTTGGTGCTGTTTGTTTTTTCTTTAAAGCTTAAAGCATCTTTTCTCATGGAGTCAACTCTCTTGATGGTTTTACTGCTGTGGTGTAATGTGATTTTATCACACATTTCTAGTCTCACTCCTTTTCTGTTTGTTGTAGCTGCTTCATGTTCAACCTTCTTTGCCCTGCAATGATTTGAATTGTTGTTTGCTTTATTGTTAACGGCCGGTGTAACATCTGCCAGAGGGACGACAGTTCGGAATCTACTCTGGCCCAATTGCAGTGATGTTGATCAACACACATTTTCCCCTGTGAGAGAAATTCATTTAAATTTAAGTAGAACTGCAACTAATGGTCGAATCTGATGATTATTCTCTCAGTTTATCAGTTCGTCTGTGAAATATCAAAAAAATGCCTCTGAGCTGAAAGTGATGTCGAATCATTGCAAGTTTAGAATGATGTATGACAAAGAAAAGCAGCAAAACTTATCTTGAAAAGCTGAAATCTACATTTTTTTCACTATTTTTGCTTGAAAAATGACTGAAACGACACATCAAATTACTCACTTGATCAACAAATTGTAAATGTATTTATGTTATCCATTTTCAGGTTTAAGGATTATATTTGCCAGACTTGGACAAACAGACAAACCCTCTAGTGGCTCATAAACATCTCTCAAAGCTGCTTTCATGTCTCATGTTCAAGTGGTGAGTGAATATTTTCAGTTTTATTCTTGAGCATGGACGTGGATCCTTGACCTTGGGATTGGTAAACTCAAGGTCCACTTACTAGCTCCTTTAGAGCTTTTCACGGTTTCTCACAGTCTTCACTCAGCCTGAGCCAATCCCGTTCCCTGAGGAAGACATGCAATGCAGCTGAAATCTAGTAAGTGAACCTTTGAGGTGAGAACATTTGTCACAGTGCGACTGAGTTGTTTTTTGTTTGTGAGGAAAAACTTTACAGGAGAATCAGCTTCACACAGAATAAATCCATCCAGTCAAAATTCAATAAACTCTAATTGAATTATGCTGCTGTGTTTTTTCATTGTACGAGCTGAGATGTGATTGTTATGGGGATAACGCGGCCGGTGTTTCTTCAGGAAATAGGTCCCTGTGTGCCCAGATGATGCAAATCTCATCTCATAAATCATGGAGGTGAGGGGCTTCAAGGTAATTCAGTTTAGAGATAAAAATACCCTCGCTGACTCTCAGCTCCTCTGAAACACCTCAGAAAGTTTTCAGAAAGTAGCAGCTCGAGCCCCAGAGCACGCTCTGTTCAGACATGACATCACGAGATGATGTCACCAAATCCACCGTCACAAAGTTTGTAGGTAACGGAGACAATGACAGAGATATCAAAGATTCATTATGAAGCAGCTTCTTCTGACTGATTTTATGATATGACACAAAAAGTTAGTTTATAACATTTAACCAACATGATTCAAAATGACCACAGGAACAAAACATTCACAAAGAGATGCAGAAGAAATAATCACAGACAGACTCAGAACAACCACGAAGAGATGCAACAGGTGCAGACAACTACAGAGACACAACACAACCACAAAGAGATAAAATGACAACAGAGATACAAATTACAGCAAAGAAAAGAAACACGACGACAAGACAAACAAAACTACTACAATATGAGATTTTTTCAGTCTGGGTGTCTTTCTGCTTTGTAGGAGTGGTGGAACCTGAACTGAACCTGAACTTGGCAGAACCTTGTGAGTCTTTGGTGCGAGGTTCTTTGGTTTCGCAACATTTTACAGAGCGGGTTTCAGAAGGTGAGCCCTGTGTAGGAGACAGGAGACAGTGGCCTGTTAAAGACCTGCAGGTAATGAGGGTTTTCAACCATGACCACCACCTTTGGTGAAAATTAACCACGATGTAGAATTAAAACTGTAACTGGATGTAAAATGATGGCGTCACATGTGACCTGGTTCTTATCTGATGACAGACTCATCTTTGATTTTGATGGAGCAGCCTCGAAGCTGAGCTTTCCTAATAAAAACAAAGTCAAATCTCTGCAGGATTCTCTGTGAGGTGAAACAGCGAAACCACTTTTTTCAGTGTTGTGAAGTTGACTTTCAGGAGGACGGAGGAACCTGTTGGGAGGCAGAGAAGACGTGAATGTGAGAGGGGGAAGGGGTGCAGCTTTTCTGCCCCTCGGTGAAACGTATCGCCTCATCGCTGGTAATGTCTTGTCACAGTTAATGTTTGCTGCAGTCTGCTGTCATTTAGCGGTGGGGTGGAGGTTATTGTTGGAGCCTTCCCACAATCCACCGCTCCAGAAATAGCCACCAAACAATTGAATCAAAATGAAGTTTCCTCTTTTTTCTCCCCTTCCCTGCTACTGCTGCTTGCTATGTTATCGTCCTCCATCCCTTCCTGTTTTGAATCGGTTAACCTTTCTGTTCGGGGCAGCGCGGCGGGGTCCTGCTCCGTAGATTAGCCGCTGACGCATTTATCAAGGGATGACAAATGAGCTGTCCTTCCAGATGCCTGATTACTTGACCTTTATTCCACGGGAGCTGGGCGGTTAGCAGAGAGGTGCAGGGGGGGTCCTGATGGAGCTAAGTGGTGCCAGTCTGGTATTCGCCGGCCCGTTGTGAGGGGAAACGCCTGGATGCAACGCCTCGACGCAGACGTGAACACGAATTAAGAAAGAAGTTATTAAGATTGGCTGCCGCTGAGGCGAGGTAATTGAAATTCTCACATTCCCCCTGAAACAGGCAGAGACCGGGCACATCAGCTTCTATTTGAGGCCGAGAGGCTGATGAGTATCACATATTAAAGCCTGGGGAGTGGGGGGGTTGTGGATTGTCCATTTAGTGGCCCCTGATTCAGGATCATTACATGAGTGGAACAGCATCGGCCCCTGAATGAGGCGTTTCTTCTTTTTTTTTCTCCTGCCAGCTCATTTCTGGTTTTGTCGAGCCACAGATTCAGTCATTTACAGCTCTAATTGTGTGTTTTCCCGCCGCTGCCGTCCCCATCTGTGCACACAATGATCCGCCCTGCTGGTTATCATGGACCCACACCGCAAACAGGGTTTCATCTTATGTACATGCTGCTGTTACAGAGCCGTGAATTCTGGGCCCAACTCGCTCACTATACAGTTAATCAGTCATTTGAGCTCAACAAGATGTACACAGTGATCAAGAGTGTACAAGTGATTACTGCTGGGTTCATATTTAAAAAAAAACACACAATGACAAAACAGTAAGAACAGAGTAAAGATTGCTCTGTAGTCACAAATTAAAATGTACATAATATATAAAAGATGTGTAAAAATTGCATAAAGTGGACACAGCCCCAGTGTTCTCAGGATACCAAACCTGTCCGGACTGTTATTAGCGACTCTTCAGATAGAGCTACATGAGTGACAACAAGGAAACAGAAAGATAAAAATAATGAATAAATAATGAATGGCATAATACCATCATATTTCATTTCAGTGATCAGTGGCGTTGTGTGTCAGGGTGAACTTTGGTGAACTCCGACACACACCGGATGGTACAATTATATTAATTAACTGACTGAGCAAACTGACCTTTAGCAAACTCCATACCCTGTGAGCGTGTGCACTTTATTAAAAATTATACAACAGTCCTGAGATAAATCCTCCTTCATGCAGGTTATAATTCAGTTTTTATTCAAGCTGTTTTGATTCAACTATGTGATCATCATGGAAAACGTAGTTCAGTCTCCAAACAGACCATAAGGTTGAATCAACAGCTCTTTAAACAGCTTCATTAAAAACTGAACCTTATAACCTTCATGAACTCATATATATGTTTTTCCTCTTCACTTGTGTACTTATGTGCAGATTAGCGCTTGAGGAAGGATAGAGCTTTGGTTGTATTCATGTGTTTATTATCAAAATATGTGCTATTTATTAAATACTTTCCGTCTTGCAAAGTGATGGATATTGATGTGCAGTGGAAAAAAGTTTGATATTTTCCATCTCTATCTATGAGGACAGGCACTGCTCATCCTGCCGGACGGCTGATGAAAGAGAGAGTCAGACAGTTAAATAAAGCCCTGACAACAACTTGACACCTTAAAATCGGTGTCTTCATAGGGCTTCAAAGTTTATTAAAAACTGAGAGAATACTTTTACGACAGTGATTTTAGAAATGTGTTCTGCTGCAGCATTTATTTTAATCTGATGACGTTCATTTCAGACCAAGTGGGTCCGAAAAAAAAGGCCAGCGCCAAAATGCCATAAACTGCAGTTCCTTTAATGACTACTTCAGTCTGTCTCCAAAAGTGAGTCACTCCCCACAGACTCTTCTGTTAAAATGTCAAACTTCACAGCAGAAATAAACATGTTTACAGCCTGGTGCAAAAAACTGTTTTGTTCTCTAGAGCTCCTGTTTACATTTTATCAAGGCTTGAATTTATGGAGAATTCAGGGCGTGTCCACTTCGCCCATTTTTGGATTAGCTGGGAGTTAGGGGCGGAGTCAGGCACTGCCAAGATGGCGACAGTGGAGCAGCCCACTCTGAGCTTCAAAATCGCTCTTCAGAAACCTGTGGGTGACGTCACGGAGGCTTCGTCCATCTTTATTTACAGCCTGTGCTTCAGGCCTGTGTCATGTTTAAGGTGATGCAGAAACGTTAGCAGGCCAGACCAGGACCATTCATCTGACGAAAGTTAAGGATGTCTGCATGTGTGGCAGGGGTTCAATTTATTAGACTGGAGCTAAACTGCTGTTTAACTTCCACCTCAGTGCATTAATCACTTGCAGTAGCTCATAATTCATTGACAGAGGTTTTTAAAGAAAATACAGCCCAAAATGTCACTTTCCTCAAACACTGTGTGTAACTTTAAAAATCACATTTATGAAGAAGTGTCAGCTGATCAGCTTTAAACTTTCCAATATAATGACATTTACTGTGTAAAGTCTGACTTCACTTTTTCCATGGAGTCACGTTTCTAATCTTGAAATAAAACTTTCCAATTTGTCCATTGACTAACTCGAGGAGCCGTCTTCACTTTGAGCAGGAGCAGTATTTTTTTAATCCCGTGGGTTGTGGAGAGACTGAGGTCAGGACTTCATCAGGGGCCTCCGGGGCCCTCGGAGCCCCTCTCTCGTGTCTGCAGCAGATGAGGGGATCAGCAGGGTGTGAAATGGCCGCGGTGATTGCTCCGAGGCCACGGGGCCTCCAGCCCATTCACAGCCCTGTCAGCTCTGTAATAGAGCTGGTGGAGATTGGAGACGACCCCGCAGTTACACACCCCCCCTCGCCCTCCCCCTTCCCTCCACTGTCACTCTGTTAAAGGTACAGTCCACCATAAAGAAAGGAAAAACTAGCGAAAAGTGTAGTTTCTTCAGTGTGTTACTCTGATGCTCCTCAAGTCAGACTGAAATTTAAAGGCCTGTTTTTATCTGCTCTGTAAATCACTGGTTGTGTTCTCCTTTCAAAATAAAATCAGAACCCAAATGGGAAAAATGTTTATATTCCTTAATATAATGGCTGCACCAACTGTCTGTGTATTTACCAGTCAGGGCGCTGTTAACTCTCCATCTACATACATACATGTTCTCATACAGCCAATCAGATCATTTCATTTTAATCCATATTTTCCGGGCTGTAACATCCTCGTTCTGACCGACGTCCAGAGAGCAGCCACAGACTCTGAACAACAACCTGACAATGTCAGAACTTTACTTCTTACACCCACCGCTCCCTCACCTCTGTCATCGGATCAGGAAGTGGACGAGGGAGAAATCAATAATTTAGACCTAATCCATATTCTTTGGATATTGACAGGGATTAAAACTTGAAAAATTAATTTTTTATTTCACTGCGTTTTAGGCACAAATTCAGATTAGGGCTGTCTCGACATCAGATTTTCATGACCAGATTATCGTGGCCAAAAGAAATGACAATAACAATATTATCGTAATATTTACAGAAAATTTGAAAATCAACTTTAACTTTGTTTATTGTGCGTTTTGTCCCTTTTCTGGCTCAAGTGTAGGGAGGTGGAGAGCCTTTAACCACAACTGTACAAAAGGAACAATTGTGTAGCCTGTTTTGTGGTGTTAGCATGTGTGTCGTTAAGCTGTAGTGCATTGAGCTCTCAGGGCCACCGTACTTGCTTAAAGAAAGAAGAGTAAATCACAAAATGTTGGACTACTCCTTTAACAGCCGTCAGAGTCAGTGAGGTATAAACAGAAAACAAATCCCTGTCATCTTTTAACCAACAGAAAACTTTATGTGAGAGTATGGAAAAGACTCACTTCCTTCCTTAAACATGAACCAGAGTAAAAATAGTTTTTAGAGCAGTGTCATCCATGATTTTTATTATTATTATTATTATTATTTGTATCATTATTTCAAAGCAATCCTTCACAGACAGGAAGTGAGTTGTGGATGTTGGACAGTAAAGTGGGCCAGGCAGCTTTTTGATGTGTGGTGTGTAAATATAGCCCTCCACCCTCCTCCCTCTAATTGTAGCTGTGTTGTTTTCATATTGTTGAATCTCAGAGATGTATAATTCATCACGCAAATAATGTGGAACAAAACAAACTCTCCTCTGAGCTCCCGAGAGGCCGAGCGTCTAATGAGTTCACTCCATAAAATATTCATACCTCTGCAAAATATACTGTCACTTTCCCTGCAACACACACACACACACACACACACACACACACACACACAGACCAATATCCCATTAGATATAATAGCAGGGTGTTCGACCGTAACTGCACGTTGATCACTGTCACCCAAAAACACTGCAGACTCTCTCACTGTGTGTGTGTGTGTGTGTGTGTGTGTGTGTGTGTGTGTGTGTGTGTGTGTGTGTGTGTGTGTGTGTGAGCGAAACTGGCTGTAATAAGGAGACTAGTTACCCATGATGCTCCAGGTGTCATTCATTCTTAGTGTGCAATCAGGTAGAAATGTTTCTCCAAAAAGTTGAAGATGTTTCTGAACAAAAGCTAAAAAACAAAAACCGCAGTTTAATTCAGATCTTTCCTCTGAACGCCACTGAACGACGTATGAAATTCATTTCATTTATTTGTACCACTTTCTCATAAAGCTCAATTTATAAAGCTGTAATTAATGATTAATTAAAAGATCAGCTATAAGACATCATTAAGAATAACGTCTGGTTCACCTGAAAGCACAAAGCAATGTAGAAATAAAAAGCAAGGAATCTGAAATTAATTATCTGCTTTAGGTCTTTAGATCATATCAGTCTAATAATACTCTCTGTCCAGTGATAATAATAGTAATACTATCATTAAGCAAAGACATACAAGTTTAATTCAGTTTAAACTTTTAATTCATGGTTTCACATATAAGTCCCTGTAAACCTCTGTGGTTGGAAAGCGACGTCTGCAGCAGTGAAGCCAGACCAGAACTTTCTCCTGATTTATCTGAAAAATGTTGTTTTGTGTCCGAATGTTCAAGAACATATGTGGTTCGTAAAAAACAGGTCCAATATTTATTTCAGTGACTTTAGTGCGAAAGAATCCGTCATAATTTGCGATCATGTTCACTTCTCCCATTGGAGAGAATAGACTCAGACCTGCCGCTGGTCTCTTAAAGGGGCGGGGAGGTGGAGAAACCCATGTGACACAGACACAGGAAATGATTATAAGTGCGCCGTCTCCTTTTTATTGACCTGAACACACTGATTTACTGAACAAATTAACTGGGTCGTGCTCAAGAACAGCACTGGTGTTTTCAACTGTTAAGTGTCAAATTGCAGTGACCATGGACAATAACAGCTTCTGGGTCGGTCACAATGTTGAGCTCGACATCATGATGACTGTCAGCGGCGCCATCACAGCCTTTGGCCCAGGTAATGTTAAAATGATCCCACCTCCATTGTAATAAATCCATACAAATCTCACAGTTTTTTTTCTTATTTTCAACTTAACCGACCAGATTTGGACATTTTGAAGCTATGAAATTTCTCCTGGTGTGAACCTGTCTCCAGGCAGCAGGACAGACAGGTGGACCTGGCAGCTTCATCCAATCACATCCAATAATGACCCAGGGATCGAGAGATGAGAGGGGCAGCAGGTTTTTCATTTCTTGCGGAGAGGCCGTCGTCCTTCGCCAACTCATTTCTCTCTCAGGGGAGAGAATTAAGGCCAACAGGCTCTTCAGGAAATCATCTCTCCTCTTTAATATTCTCCGACGCCACGTGGCTTCTCGGTGAGCTGAGGTGAGGACCTGCCTCATAATCAACGGCCACATCACGCCGGCATCAGGAGGAGAGCGAGGAGGGAGGGGTCAACTGATTTTCATTAAGATGGACTCTGGAGCGCTTGTCTTATTAACGGGTCATTAGGCTCTCCATGGCCGACAGATTGGCTGAACAGGAAGCAGGGGAGCAGGCAGAAGGTAATTGCAGTCGGAGTGACCACACAGGTGCCCGCTAGCTCTGCTCTCCTTGATTGGTTAATTAGTGCGTTGTCAATCAGCCCTCACCAGCAGCTCGCTCACACAGTTGTTAAAAGGTGAGAGCGTGTTTCTAATGAAGCCTGAGACTTCAGCTCATTACAGCTGCAATTAAAATAACAGTTCGACTCAATAAAGTGAAGAGCCCACACACACACACACACACAAACCAGGATGCAGGTGTCAACTGCTGCAGGCCACGAGAACATCAGGAGATACCTGAGCGTGTCCAGTCATCGTGAAAGAGGAATCTGTAAAGTCTTAGCTTAGCTCAAAATATGTGGAAGAAAACATGTCCCAGTTCCTGAATTGGTCCCCACATCTCAGGATGCCTTCGTACTCATAGTCTAATTAATTCAGTTCAAACCAAGTGAAAAAAAAGTCACACTTTCATACCTTTTAGTTCTGATCTGGCTCCTGTTCTGTCAAGTTATACAGACTGATTGGATTGTACAGTTTGGGCGACGGTCATCCCACAAATTGTCTGAAGTAGGCTATCTACAGATGAACACTAATGTAAGGCTACTTTAGCCTTAAGTTACAGTTTAGCTAACTAATGTTAGCGAGCTTATAGTGCACCCTTTCATTTCCAATGTTGGCTTGTCATTTCATTACCAATATAAAATGTCATATCTAATTTTAGGAAACACAGGGGCTCATTAGTTTTTATAATACCACAATATTAAAATCCATGTGTGGCCACAAGTGCCTGCATTTTACTGGATTCCCTTTCACCCTGGAGAAATAGTTGATCCCCTGGATTGTCATTGGGACTGTGTTTTTTGGCAAAATTATGAAAATGATCTCAGACTAATATAAAACATAATTAGTTAATGTTTCCCTTTAAGGACAATAACAGATTTTGTGGTTTAAATTCGGTCCACACTTGTCAATCATGTTTAAGTAAAAACCTTAGAGACTTGAATTACACTGTGAATTTATCTTCATTGTAACATTAAATACTCTCAGCCCGCCCTAAACATTACAAACACTGAATCTTTTACCACAGCTGCTGCAGCTCCCTGAAGCAGCCGCCTTTTCTGCTTTCAGACCAAAAACCTTTTTGTTTACTCTGACTGATCAGCAGCAGCCGAACACAGTTTGAAAACATTAGTTTTCTTTTCATTAAAAAGCCATAATTGCTGTGTAATTACTCCGCCATTGTAGGGTTTTCAGTAGAGAGAGCTCTGCTGCTAATAGCATTAAAACTTCAAAGGTGACATGCCGTCACCACCAGGCATTAATATTCATGAGGACATAGGCGGCAGCGAGCTGATGTTTTTGCACAAACACAACGACCACTTGTTTATTTTCAGCAAGAAGATGTTTTATTTTGATGTATGACTGCAGATCTGCATATAAATATGTTTATTAGACTGACCAAGTCTTAAGTTTAAACTTTAATAGTTTGCCTTGTGGAGACCTGCAATGTGTCCCCACTTGGGAGGAGTGTCCTCATAACGTAGCGATTTAACAGGTCCCCACAATGTACAAATAAGGACATACCCCTTTTTTCAGTCCAACTCAGGAGTATTTCTGCATCTCTTCACTGCAGATGATTCACTCAGGTGTGGGACACTTAAAACCTAGTATTGTCTTCTTTGTCTTGGACCATGTGACTGACAGACTGTAGCCTGATAGGACAGAGATTTGACAGATTTCACTCATTAAATAAAATATTGAACATCCATTTTCTGTTGGCATTTGTGAGTTTCCAGAGTCAGCTTTTTCTTTCTTGCAGCATGGAGGACAAGCACCTTCGTATTACCTCCAAATCCTGACAGAATGAGTTGTTCTGCACACATGGTGTTACACACTTAATCTACCCTGAAAATCCTCCATTCACCTTAATCCTCACCTCTCCCCACCCCCCTCACCCTGGAAAAAGAAATCCAAATAAAGATCTTATCTCAACTTGGGCAGTTTTCAGGTTTTTTGGAAAGGTGTCTTGCAGAGACACACTGTTCCAGCGGTGTTTGCTGCATTAATGGTGTGTGTGCAGAGGAAATGTGTTTATTTATGAGTTGGACACTGTTAATTGCCCGCCTGCATGGATAATTATCTCCAACTTCAAAGACATTTTAACCCTCAGAGACCCAGAGAGAGTCTGTGTGGCTGAGCTGGATGACAAGCTCAGGACGCCCAAAATATCTACTACTAATTAGAAGATAATGATGTGTCATCAGCAAAATATTCACAAATATTCAATGGAAGTTGTACAAACAAGCCTCAGAGGCAAAATTTATCTTATTGGTCAAGTTCCACCTCAATGGATGTTTGACAGGTAACACGGCAAAACCAATATCCATCCATCCATTCATCCATCAATCAAGTTATAATTATGTCTGTGCATATATCTCAACATTTTTCAAAATTATAAATTATTGACACATGGTGTTTGCACAAACACAACACAAACACATTTAATAATTATAAGATAAAAATGATTTAACTTAAAATAAGATTTTCATTAAATTATATATATATATATATATATAAATTAAATTCACCAGAAAGTACAAGAAATGAAATCAGGACAATAGAAAATAATAATTTAAAAAACACATTACAATTAATATTAAATAAGGTAGATTCAGTTAAAGTAGAAAGTGATATTGCATCAGACAAAATGTAAATAATATGATCATATAATTAGAACGGAATAAAAATCTGTCGAAACACTGGAAATAATTGTTAAATATTAAAGTAAAGCCAAGGACAAGAATAAGTGCTGTGTTGCCAAAGCAGGAAGTAATTACTGTCTGAATTAAATATTGCATTTATTGTCATAGGAAATATTTAATAGCATGTGGATTATTTTTCTAATAAAAGACAACCAAAGGTTTATTTTTTTACTTCCAATTATCCTCACAAAGTCTCCTCCTGTTATTCTGAGCAGAAGTGATGGTATTAGAGAGTAACAGCGTCAACACAGTCAGGAACCCTGAGGTTTTATCTTAAAACTGAGACGCTGCAGTGTTTCGTCTTCATTTCTGCACCATCAGCTGTTTGAGGGACATCACAACAGCTCCACCTTGTGCTTGGTTAATGAAACACAGGAATGTTTCTGCATTTTTATCTCAGGTTATTATTGTAAAAATAGGTATTTGTAGATTTAATTAATTTTAATTTTCTAGTCTTAGTCTTGATTTAACATATAAGGGTCATTCAGGAAAAATACTTTCTTACATTTACACTAAGTCTCTATATTATTTCTCCTCACATCCCTAAATCAGCTGAACTGTTCTGTTATTTTTAAACCTGGAAAAAGTTTGTATGTTTACCTTTTCTATGAACTTTATATGATGACACCTGATTCATGTTAACTCAAAAAATCTCAAGTAATTTTCTCCATTTAACAATAAATCAATTAAAAAATAAACAGTTAAAACCCTGATAATAAAATTAGAATATAATTAACCAGAATATAAGATAGTAAAATATTAATACAAAAAATACAAATTCAAATTAAATAAAGTACAAAAGCAATAAAATGAAATGCATTAAATGGATGTTAAAATAAAATAATCAATTAAAAACAGGAGACATCGATCAGTGATTCAATAACATATTTTAATTTTTCAGTGTTTTAGTATAAAAATCCCACCGGCCTGTTTTCGGCTGGTTTCCACTCCCATTG
Organism: Trachinotus anak; assembly: GCF_046630095.1. Classification (NCBI taxonomy): domain Eukaryota; kingdom Metazoa; phylum Chordata; class Actinopteri; order Carangiformes; family Carangidae; genus Trachinotus; species Trachinotus anak. The sequence continues at coordinate 26,629,755 of NW_027273853.1, read as the reverse complement.
GCTATAACTGTGGTTTTTCCCAGAGAATCAGCTAAAGTACCAAATCTATTTACACACACAACATCCACATCCAGAGGGGCCAAAGAAAATAGGAAGTCTACCCATCGCTACCCTGCCAAAACAAACACCAAACACTATCACCTCACCTCTCAGATTTAATGCTATTAATCCAAAAAATTAAAAAAAAACTCATTAACAACAGAGGAAGAGGAGGGGCCTCTACATGTGGCTCCTAGTGTGCCCATAGTATTTTCTTACAATACTCTCTCTATAAAGTAATGCATATACATTTTCTGTTTTACAATAAGTTAGTACAGGCACATTCTCTTCTCTCCTACAGCTGACTGTAGGTCAGTTCAGGTGGAAAAGATGATTCTGTGACAGAAGACTTGAACTCATCACAGCACACAAACAAAAAGGCTGAAAACCTGAAAAACTGTAAAAAAAAACAAAAAAAAAAAACAGTGGGAAACTTGTGGGCAGCAGATTTTTTTGGTTTCGGTGTGAATGATGCATTTAGGCATTTTAAATTTTGAGAGCTTCTATATAGATTTTATATAAATATATACAAACAAAAAAAAGTAAAAGTAGTCCAGTAAAAACATTCAGATAAAAAAAAAAAAAAGATGCACACACAAGAAAAATTAATGCCAAAGACGAGAACTTGAAGCTTGAGAACTCAATAACTTACAAAAACTGTAAAAAAGGAGCTGAAATAAAACGTTCAGTACAGTATGCATGTTTGTTTTTCTCTCTCTGTAGAGATAGCACCAGCAGAAACACCGACACCATCAGTGTCGACGTGGGTCATCACCTCTGACTGTATAAATATCTGAACACGATGAACCGAGACAAACTGAGGGAGTGAATAAATTAGTGTCAGACCTTGTACAGGATATTTACAGGCGCTGCTGCCGTCACACACACACACACTGATGGACATTTTCATGGCAGTGAGATTGTTGCAGCAGTCTTGCAGCACATTTAAGGAGGTCAGAGGTCAAACTCCGACACATTCAACAGGTGTAGACCCGTGATTTTTCGGTCCTAACAGCCAAAGTTAGATTTTCAGCTTTTTGCACCCGCTAACCGAGTCGATTTCATTGCATAGCTCTTTGACAAAACAAGATAGCCGTCACAAGCTACAGTATTTCGGACAGGGGGGTGGGGGGATGGGGGTGGGGCAGATGTGCAGGGAGACATGAAAACGATCCAGTTGTAGGAAATGGTAAACATGACAAGTGTATGTGTATGTGTGTGTGTGTGTGTTGTGCGTACGAGGCAGAAACAGCATCTCTGTGGTGGTGGTGTTCAAAACAAAAAGCTTAAAGGTCAAGGAGGAGAGATGGATGATGGGAAGGGAGGGGGGTGGTTCAGTCTGTGACAACGTGGTCGGGGCTGGGCTCCAGCTCGCCACTGCCACGGTTCAGGTGGTTCATGGCCCGGTCGAAGGCGAGCCGCACAGCTTTTCGAAAGTGGGCGGAGCGAGCCTCCATCAGCTTGATTCTATCAAGTGTCTGGTTGATCCCGAAGGGAGCCATCTTGGATCTAGGAAGCCATTGCCTGAGGAGAGAGAGGACAGACAGTTAGTGTGTGATGACCCCGCCTCCTGCCTGCCCTTGTGACTCTGTGTGTGTCATCATGGCAGCATGTGGTACTTGAGACTCCTACTGTAGCAGGAACCACCAGAGAGGTGGTTTTGAGTGCTGTGGCAGGTGTTTCAGATCTACCAAAGCACTGTGAGCCCGCCCACAGTGGGCGCCACAAATTTAGTGGACAGAAATTTCTAATTGAGTCAACATGGAAAAAGCCTCTGGGACCATAGTCGGCCACCGTGAAGTCTGTAGATCATCATGGGTTTGCGTAAAGTTGCAGAAAGCTTGTTGATATTTAGTTTTCAAGATACCGACCAGTAAACTTCACCAGGGGCGGAGCTTAAAAAGAGCAATACATCTAATCATTATAAATCTGTTCACATATCTTCAGGTCATGTTTGGGCCCGACCCACTGGACTCCCCCTATGAACTGTAGCATCAACATGTTAAACAGTTGCTGCGCTTTATGTAAAGATCTGAGCAGCTGTTTGTATGTTTAACTTTACTGTTTTTTTTCTTTGGTGGTAATTTGTTATTTGGTGATGAAGGTAGTTTTGACTGATAAACTGATCGACCTAATGTTACGTACTGATGTAACAGTCTTTGTGCAGTTTTGTACATGTAATAAAAAGATTCACGTTTTCAAGGCACCTCTCCAAAAACAAATCTGATTCATGATTAGTACGTCTCTAAACTGGTCTGGATCAGAATTACTTTTCTCCAAAAGCAACTTTACCTCCAAACGAAACAAGAACAAGCTACACAAGCTCCTATAGACAATATTAATTTACTGCCACATTTATCTGATGATTTGACATTTGTCTTTGCCCAGATGACAGTGGTCCACCACTCACTGTCAGTGACTGATGTGCCCGACTTATCTGTTGCTGAATAAAGACAAATTTAGGCGACTGTCTTTGCTGCTCATAATGAAAACCAGAAAATCACTGCACACGTTAAATATGTAAAGATAAGAAAGAGTCGGGACAGAATTTTTTTAATCTTAACTTCACCAGTTGTAATAAATCAAACCCTGTGTCAGCCTTTTATCATCTTAAAAAACATAGCTACAGTAAGAGGACTCGTGTCAAAGTTTTATCTTGAGTCGACTTTTTTTCAGGTCCACTGAAGAAACTTTTCAACCAACAAAACAGCAAGTCGACGAGTTTCTTACCAGCTGCGCCTGCTGTCGAAGAAGTGGACGAGGAAGAGTTTCTCTGCGGACCTGAACTGCATCCGCTCTCCGGCTCTGAGGACGTCCAGTGGTGGATGGGGAAGCTCCACCCCGTTGTGCTGACACACCGTCCTCCGCGCTCTGGGGTCCATGATCTGAGAAGAACGACAGACAGACAGGGGCGCAGACTGAGTGAGACGGCCTCGCCACAATAACAGTGTGGAGTAAATCCTGGTGGCGGCGGTCGCACAGGAGAAGCCCGCACTCAGAGACACAAGCATGCAAAGCCGAGTCGAGCCGGGAACGCTCTGAGCGAAGCGGCCGACTTCACACACATCAAACAGTCCACGATTGGCCAGCTGGAAGCTCCTGCATGGCTGTGAGCACAAATCACGAGCTACGGCACGCACGATGGCAGAGGGGGAGATGGGTAATGAGACACAGAGTGGACTAACACTCACTCACCAGGGCGGGGTAGGAGGGATATCCACTACATTTAGCCCAAACTAGTTTAAGAGGCTCCAGAACAAATGGAGAAGCAGCGGTGGGCTTCCACACCTCTACAGGAACAACGACAAGCAAGTTATGAAGGATTCACTGCAACAGACACAGAGCACAACCAGTCTGAACAAACAGCCATACACACAGGAGAGGAGCTCAACACACACACACACACACACACACACACACACACACACACACACACACACACACACACACACACACACACACACACACACACACACACACACACCAAGTTTTTTAAAGACTAACTTTAAAAAACATTTGAGTAGATTCCTAATGAGTCACTGACAGACTTCACTGATAAAAGGTTCATGTAGGGGAAGTGGATTTGATCTGAGCTGATCTTCAGGACCAGGATCAGGATCAGGACTGATCAGATTTTAACAGATCAGATTAGTTCAAACACATCATCACCTGAATGATGATACAGCTGATTGAAATGTTGATTGTTTCTTTACTCTGTGTTTTGTCCCTCGGTGCGTGGATGCATTAAGCTCCAACTGCTTCTCTCTTTAGTAAAGACTATTTTACAAAACATTCAGGCAACTCTCGTTTTTAGCAGCGCAGACACTTTCATTACTTAAAATGACAAATGTGGCGGCAGGTCATATGAGCTGTCACTAATTAACATAAATTCTGTGAGCGACTTGATGACAGGACAAAATAAAACCTGGGTGTCATCAGGTTGCGTTGTCTCTCCAGCATTATCTGCACTCAGCCAAAGATTATATGTGAGGGAAGAAGCTCCACTCTGTAACAAGGCTGTAGGTGTTTGAGTCGTCCCTACAATGGAAACAGAGTGATACATCATCCTCTAGTGGATCACATCACATCATCTCCTCCTCTTAAACTTTAATTCCTATCATATCAATAATTTAAGCTTAGAAATTTAATAGGTTACAAACCAGGGTCTTCAGAATTTAGATTAAATAGCTCGTTAAAAATTAGGTGTGTATAATTCACAAGCTGCAGTTGTGTGTGTGTGTGTGTGTATATATATATATATATATATATATATATATATATATAGTCATTGAGCCATGCATACAGGAGCAGAGCTACACACACACACACACACACACACACACACACACACACACACACGAGGTCTGGGTATTTTTAGACATTTTAAATACTGGTGCAGATACAATACCTGTTTGAGTCTCAGGGCTGCTACCAAACTAATGCACGGCTCACCTGAAGTCAATAAGAACTTATCATGACTTAACACTGACTGTGCTGATTATCTGTCTGCACACAGTGTGCTTTTTTATTGATTAACAGGAAAATCAATAAAGAAGTTGATGATTTGGATTATAGGTGGCATGTTTGTTGGTTGAGTGGTCATGATATGAGCCTATAATTCACTGAACCCACAGAGAAACTAAGGGACTTCACTTCAACCTTGTCCATCAGAAGCTTCCTGTTCCTGTTTTCCTTCCACTTAGAGCTATGGCTCTCTGCTGACTTCATCCAGGAACTCTTGAGCTCACTTTGTGAACCAGTAAATTTCATTAGTGTGGCGATGTGGGAGGAGCTGCTGCTTCTGTAAAATCCCATTTCAAGATTTTCTTTTAAGGGATTTTTAGAGCAGAACCCTGGACTCTCAGATTAATAATCCACTTCACTGTGAGGTCAGTGATGTGAGGGAGGAATAAATAAATACGATGCATGCTGGCAACGAAACAGTATTAGTACAGAGGAGCTTTTCATTAGTTTAGTAAATGTCTTTAACAGACAGAGAAAAGAACCGACCAATCAACGCGTTGCCATGCTGTCACATGCACATCTGTCAGATAACTGACTGAGCGGACAGACGCTCTGCTCACCTGACGAGATCTTGGCAGCTTTGGTGAACTCTCTGTTCTCGATGCAGGTCATCAGAGTGCTTTTGTCGTCCACAGTGCTCCGTCGAGCCGCCGCTGGCCGCCCTTTACCGCCTTTAGACACGATGACGGTGCTGAAAGAGAGGAGAGGGAAGCTAGGTGAGGAAACACCTCGTGCGTGATGACCCACCAGCTGAGGAGAAATTTAATGGTCAAAGTTTTGACTCAGGCTGCAGGTGATGATTATTTCACTATTAATTATTATTTTTTGTCAACTGAAAAAATGTCTCTTTTATTTATTCAATCAACAATCATGAACTCAAAAGTATGAAATGTACTCTATAATGTAAGTCACAGTGAACAATAATTGATTATCAAAATAGCTGTTGATAATTTCCTTTCAATAAATAAATTGATTAACTGACTAATAGTTGCAGCTCCAGTTGAGACTAAATGGAGACGGATAAGCTCTCTTGACTTTCATAAGAAATTAAAATATACAATTAAATATGTGTTCATGTATTCACGACAGTATTTCTGTCGGGGTTTTTTTTTTATTTAAATTTCTTCCACTAAAATTTACAATAACTATGAGTTACTAGTTCTTGTAAATCTGTTTTCTTGGGATTAAAAACTACTGTACATGTAAAATTATACATGTGGGAAATAAAACAGTGTCTTGAAGGGAAATTTGGTTTTCATAAAACTTTGGTCTTTTCTTTAAAAATTTTTTTATGTCATCCATTCCCAGAGATCAGCAGTTGACAGAAATGATGGACAAAACTTTAAAGAAAAGACAGAAATGGGAATAAACTTGAACTCTGCATGATCAGTCAACAGCGGGGCTCTGGATGTTTCCAACTGGACTCACCTGGTGCCACAGAGGACGCTTCCACTGGATGAGATGCTCGACTCGGAGGCACAGCGGCGGCGAGGCTCCAGAAGACGAGGAGACGCTGAGGTTTTCTTCTCTACCACAAAACCGTTTGTCATTCCTTAAGATAAAAAAAACAAACAAAAAAAAAAAAAAAAAAAACACAGGAAACTTGTCACACTGCATTTCTAATGATCTTTGACATTCTGGCTAATGTCCTATCACTGATTTCATTTGGACTGAAAAGTGACAGCTGCTCTCTCAGTACCTGTGCCGAGGCGCTTTATCGGCGTCTCCTCGTCATCATCCTCTCCGTCGGCGCTGCTGCTGCGGCTTCTTTTCTTCGGCAGGAGGAGCGTCTCCAGTCGAGGTATCACTACCGACAGGAAGGTTTTGGAGCCCAGGGATGGCGGCTGTGCAGCGGTTGCCTCTGGGGTCTTGGGTGGTTTCTGTGGGCTGGCACTCTTGGACTTGCGGAAGAGGACGTTGTTCCGTCGGTTGCAGGCGCCAGAGGCTTCGGTGTTGTGGTCGCCATTGGGGAGCAGTGGGTCTGGGATGTGCCCATTGGGGGTTTCTGGGTTTACTGAGGTAGACATGTCACTGTCGAGCTCCATAGGAGTCTGGTCCATGCTGGGTTCGACGGGCTTCAGGGGGGGCGGCTCCGAGTCAGTGGGCGACGTGTCGAGTTGTGACGGTGAGGTCAACAGCTCTAACGTCGGCGGAGGTAGGGATTTCTCCTCCTGTGGGGTGGAGGGCTCTGCTGGGGGTTCAGGTAGTGGTTTCTCATCTGACTCAGTGGGGCTCGGGTCGGGCTCTGGGGTAGCGGGTGGTGGCGGAGGGAGGGACTTCTTCAGGCTCATCTCATTCCGGACCTCCATGATGGTCTTCTTGAGCAGTTTGAGCCGCTTGCTGCGGGACGGGCTGTGCTTCATGGCCGTGCTCAGGTCCAGCTTCTCCAGCAGCTCCTTCAGCTGATCCTCCAGGGGGGTCAGCTGACGGTAGGCGGGGCTCAGGAGGCGGTCCACTGAGAGAGAGAGTCACATCAAATCATCACTGTTATCTCCATTACAGCCTCCAGCTCTTCCATTTCAGATGCCTCTTTTCTCATCCTTTACACTTTCAGCTTCAATGCACACTGACATTACAGAGTGGAGCTTCATTCTCTAACAAATGATCTTTAGTTAGTTCAGATACTCGCTGCACGTTAACTAGATTAACAGCCAAGAATTAAATTTTAGCTGTTATAAAATTAACATGAGAAATTAACTGATTCAAGTGAAGAACAAAACTATAAAGATGGTGGATATTGATGTTTCTTAACTTACCGTCCTCCCAGGTGAAGGGGGGCACCACCTCTTGTTTTGGGGCTTCAGGAAGATGCAGTCCGCTGGGGAAGTCGAAGCCGATCCGCTCGGCCTCTCTGCGGGCCCTGCGCAGAATGGCTCCTCCGTGATCCTGCATCCGTTGAGCTGCCTTGTAGAAGAACGTGTCCTTGGCGTTGTAGGTCATGCAGTTGGCGATGATGAGGTCAAAGTCCATCTCAAACTCCTCCAGGCTTCTGTAGCAATGAGCATCAATGCGTTTCCTCATGGTGGAGAAGTCCATGGGGTTCTTGATGTGGTCCAGGTAGTCAGGAACCTGCAGGCGACAGAGGGGACATGTCAGAGGCTGCAGACTGTCTGAGGAGATTCACTTTCATCACAGACATCTTTCTTTATTTTTCCATTCACTGACTCTGAAAGATTATTTTGTTTTGTGTATTGTGCCCAAAGGTCAAGAGCGAATTTCCACACTCAGATCACTTTTCTGGACACAAACTCATCAACATACAGCAGTGTGCACCAGGTTCAGGCACTTCAGATGTTTAGATTCTGAGCCATCACACAGTACCATCAGGGAGGACTGCTGCAGAGAGCACAGAGAACAGACCACACAAACAAACAGTTGTGGTCAGAGCCCTGCTGCAGAAACGCTTCCCTCTGAAATGTCACAGAGAGGAGGCGTTCCTCATTTCCATCAAATTTTGAAAGTTTGACATTTGGGTGAACTGAAAAAAAAGCTTCTGCCCTTCATGAAATCACTTCAGATTTTGTAAACTGACAAACAGTTGCAGACCTCCTTGATGCTGACGGGCTGAGCGAAGATGCTGTACTGGTCCTTTTCCTGGAGCTGACAGAGCACGGCTCTCAGCAGGATGTTGAAGGGGGTCAGCTGGACCTCCAGCACCGACTGCTGCAGCTTCATCTGAAGAGAGACACAGTCAAACAGGTTCAACACATGTGAACAGGATCAGACTTTAGTTTATAATGAATCTGTGTCACTTTCATTGTGTGAATGCTGCTGTGTCAGAGTTCAGTACAAACAGACAGTGACAGTCAGTACATTGCGTGTTTCAGGTAAAAAAAAAAAAAAAAAGATCACACAAAGAATTTTGTGGCAAAAATTCACATCACATTCTGTCTTTGACATACAGCAGCATTACTGTGAATAAATAGCATCATTATTTATTCAAATTGATTAAATACAACAACAAACCTTACCAAAACTGTGCTGTAAGCTGTTTTATTAAATAAAGAGTGACATGAGGTTTAGCTCTACTCCTGGCCTTTTGTGTGAGGTGGCTGGTTGGTGTTTGGCAGGTATTTGAAAATAAACCACATATGCAGACAGGATGATGTTGAATTGACTGTACCTCCTCCCTCTTCAGTTTCTCTCTCTTCCTGATGAGCTCCAGCAGTAAACGAGCTCGCTCCAGGTCGTGGCGGAGGCGGTGCCACTCCTTCAACTGCTCCTTCAGCGCCTGGTTTGTCTCCATGCGCTCCTGGGGAAAACACACCAATCTCAGTTGATAAAGAAGGACCACGTTAAAGGGTAACGCTCGACTGTCTGTAGCCGGTGTGTTTCAGCAGTACTGACCGTCTGCTTGGATTTGGGCGGCTGGGGGTTGGCCTGCAGCCGGCGGATCAGCGGCACGTTGTTCCTCGACTGCCTCTTCAGCACCCAGTAGCTCAGCACCCTCTCGACAAACAGACGCTTCCTCTGAACCGCCACCTGGTTCAGGATGGTGTCGAGACTGAACCACAGGGAAACAGAAGAAGATATAAAATCAATAAATACTCATCTGAGTGCTCCAGATTCTTGACCTGTCAAGGCTTTTTTAATGATGTCATGTTCACAGATCTCAGAAGGGTCCAAAATTGTGACTCAGGAATTGTGACTAGTGGAAAAACCATTCCACGCCATGACATTCACAAATTATTCAAAAAACGATATCTGAAATCAAGTCTCAATGACTGACTTTTATGCACTCTACCGCTGGATCAGGATGAAAATAAAAACGTATTATTATATATTATTAGAAAAAATCCATTATTTCCTATTCTCAGGTTTCTATTGTGTCCTGTGAATGTTAAGATGCACTTCCTGTCTCATCTCCTGTATATATATTATCAGTTATTATCTCAGGTATGATTTGACTCCTGACACCTGACAATGTGTTGAAGTTCACCACCTTTAGAAACAGTATGAAGTTGAAGTTTAACTGTGAGAAATATTGGCTTACATAGACTGAGTATTGATATATAGTTAATAAGAAAGATGCACTCTGGGAGTCCTGATTGCCTGCATACCTTGAGGCAGTGATACTGGGACCAGAGGTGGTGGGGGTCTCAGGTTCTGTCTCTGATTCAGGCTCCCCTCTCTTACTCTTCTTCTTCTGCCAGCCCTTAGCCCGGGACTTCCCTCTCTTGTCGGCCCTCTTGTGGCAGGCTCCATTTTTCGGGTGCGGCTCCTCGTAGATGTTGAGCGGCCGACGGTCGCAGCCTTCGGGTATGTGGCTGCAGCAGTAGGCGGTCTTTTTCACAGAGAAGGTGGTGGCACCGGACGATGTCTCCTCTTTGACAGGCTCCATCTTCATGTAGAGGCCGGCCTTCTGGGCGCAGCTGACATGGAAGGCTGTGTAACAGTTGATCTTGTCACACTGGATGCACGCTCCTGCACCTTTCTCCTTACACAGGTAGCAGGTCAGCTTCCAGCGTGCTGGCGGGATGTTGCGGACGCCGTCGATGGGCTCAATGAAAACTGTGTCAGAGAAGCCAACCTCAGGGACCCACAGAGCACAGGCTACATGGCCCCAGCGGTCGTCATCTGTCTTCTTCAGGGCCCCGCCTCGGTTAGGGCAGAAGACACACTCTGCAGGCCGCGACGGACACTGCAGGCAGTGGCGGCAAAGCCACTGGCCCTCAGGGATGTACGGTACGCCGTAGCACTCTTGGTGCACAGCAATGTTGCAGGAATCACAGAAGAGGATTACGTTACTGTCGGCTCCATCTCCGTCCATGCAGATGCAGCAGACGGCGTCCTCGTCCACCAGAGACTGCAGGTCGCTCTGACCCTGTGTGGCTAAGTACGACTCCTTCTCAAAGCGGTCCATTAGGAACTCAAACAGGTTGTGCGATACCTGGCTGATGCCCTCGCTCTTCCTCTTCTCATTGATGATTTCCAGCCAGGCATAGTCTTCCTCGTCCATGTCGTACTCCACCTCCTCGTCCAGCTCCTCCGGTGTCCTCTCAGTGTATTTGTAATATGTCACCGGCCTCTTCGGCACCACTGGCAGATTGTATTCAACCGTTCTAACCTTTGGCTCCAACAGGCCACTGGTACTGCTGTGGGTGCCGCTGGTGCCATGTGAGGCCATGAGCGCCGCGTTCTTCTTCTGCTGGTTGTTTTTGAGGCGCACAGAGCGCACCAGGACCTGCTGGGGCTTCTCGTTGTTTTCCTTGTTACTGTTGCACTCCATGATCTCCTGAGCTGTGGGGTCGTCGTCAGTGATGACGTCCAGCTTGTCGTAGATGCTGAGCCGGTGCACACGACCATCCACCTCCAGCTCCACCATTCGCTGAGCTTGTGCGTACGTCAGCGTCTCCCGGTTGGGCGATGGCTTGATGGGAGACGACTCCCTCTTCAGCGCAGATGGGCGGTGATTTCGACCTTTTTTCTTCATGTTGAAACCGTGAAGACCCTGAAAACAGAGAAATGAAACAAATGTCAATGACTAACTGATGTGATGTTGTGGAAGCCATTGCTCAACAACAGCAGTTTTTTCATGTCATTAACCCTGACCAACCCCAACCCTGTGAAGCAACAACCAGCACTCAGATGAGTGTGTAGAGTGTGTAATGGATTTAACAGAAACCTGCACTAATGATTAACAGCTTTAATCCTCAATGTTGCCTTTCAGGAACATTAACTAGCAGTTAATGTGCTTACACGAGGATGCCGCCACCACCACCTCCTCCAGCCTTCAAACTCAGAGGAGCAGAAAAATACAAAAATTACGATTTTAAATTTCTGAGTGAGTCAGTTTGGTTAGTGTTTAACACTTGTTCTGCAGGTCCCTTAAAGAAGCATTCAGGATTTCTATGAACTGACTACATTTCTACATAGACAACTGACTGTTAAACAACCAACAAGAGTGTTGAGCAACTGAGCATGAATTCAGATTTAGGGACCTGAATGCAACTCAAAATAACTTAACAGTATATTACTAGTGAAGTGTGTTATTTACATGGTACAGCTGAGTCTTGTCTGCTGCAGGTGTTGCCCCTATACATTGTTGTCAGCTGTTATTTGCTGATGCTGATTATGCAAATGTCCTGGATACATTAGGGCTGGGTATTGTCTGCAAATGTCTGTGCCACTATGAAACATTGCTCCTCACACCATAATTATCTTGCGCAAAATAAGCATGTTTAATTATTGTTGTCATGTGTCAAAACATGCCAAATGCATCAGTTTTAAATGACAAACTTTGTCTGAATATAATACAGGATAGAGTTAGAAGAGTTTTTTTTATTTATTTCAGGAACAATCAAATCAAAGACTGTAAACAAGAATCAGAATCTAACGGAGCTAGTGCTGCAAACTTTTGTTATTTGACATTTTTTTTAACACTCGAACTTTCTGAACATTTCAGTCAGTTTTCAAGAAGTACTGAGATTTGATACCCAGCCCTGGACACATACAAAAGTATTCAAAAGAAGTCAACAACATATTGCATTTGAAGTGCTGGACACATCAAATGACTTATATCATATATATCAATTTATAAGTTGCTATTTTTGTGACAACTGACTAATGAATTAATTGGCTGACAGGTTCAGATCTCCATAAAACCATCTCTGTGTGTAGAATTAATTATTATCCATATACCATTTGTTTCAGAAATCATAGGAGCGCCATGCTCTATGTCTCTACTTGTACATGTACTATGCAATAATAATAATATTACTAGACAATAGAAATAATTTGAAGGGTTTGTTTACCAGCTCTGGCCTGAGTACAACAGATAAGTTTACGCTTGTTAATCTTTTTGAATCTGTATGTCTGTGTCTGTGTTTGTGTTTAAGTGTATTAGAAGTTTCTGTCCAGATTATTTTCTTGATTAATTAATGACTTACAAGTTATAAAATGTTTCATTGAGCCCGAGCTGACATATTTAAATGTCTAGCTTTGTCTGTCCAGCACTCAAAAAAAACAACAACAACAATTAAAGAATTTTCAAAAACGCTGTTGGTAAATTTTCTGTTTTACAACAACAACTCATTCCAGCCCTATATGTTCTATGTTCATAACTGTATCCTGTAGCTTCTGAAACCAAAGCCCTTTATTTTTGTGTGACCATACTTGGCCAACAAATAAACAAACACATTTATCTGAAAGTATACTGATCATTGATAAACTGATGTAGTGATGTTTTGGTTTTGGACAGTTGGTCAGACTAAACAAGACAGTTGAAGTCATCACCTTTGGCTCTGGGATAGGCAGTGTTCACCGTTTCTTTTTGGCATTTAATAGGCAAAACAGGTATATCGAGTAACCCAGTGACTAATCTGGAGATTAACCCATAATGAAACAATGGTTAGCTGCAGCTCTAAACAATTATAACATCTTATCTAACAATCATCTTTTACAGGCTTCTGCAAGGGAGATGTAATGCAGCTGGGAGCTGTAAATGTGATGCTCCATTGTGTGTTTATCTTCATGTTGTGCAGCTCAATCTCAAAAATACTGTCCAACCACATTCGTAGCCTACGGGCTTCGACAAGGGACGAGGTTCCGCTACCATTTTTAAATGGGACGTTCCAGTGTGATTGTGCAGCTTTAGTTTCTGAGATCAACATGTTTTCAGTTGGGAGCTGGATGTGGTGACAGTAAAGGGGGCGGATTCAGGTTGGATATGATAACGGTCACTTGATGAATGAAAGACTTGCCCCGAGAGCAGCTCAGCGCCTCTACACCGACCACAGGGGGCCTCGGTCGGCCGCCTGAAGCCGCTGAGAGCCGGTTGTTGTTGGTGCCGAGTATCCCCGGTGAACAACGGCAGCTTGTTCACTTCTCTCTAACTGAAACTGTGCCTGCTAGCCGCGGCTAAAGTTAGCTCCGTTTAACAGAACCATAACCTTAATCTTTGAGAGTAATCGGACCTGCTTCAAGGTTATCCGCTAAACACAGGTCTGTGGCAATAAAAGACGGTCCGGCGATGCCTGCCGATGAGGCGGCGGCCTCTCCGGTCGCCGGTTAAACGCATTAGGACACTCCGTCCACAAACTAAGCTAACGTTAGCCTGCTAGCATTATACCAAACTGAGGGGGGAGGAAATATGGCGACAAGCACAACAAGAAACTGCCTCGATGGAAAAGGTTGGCTTGTCCCCAGAGCAGCACAGATTGGTTTTGGGTTCAGACCTGCCCGGGCTGTAGGGGACGGATATTAAAGAGGTGAGGACGGAGCAAGGCTGAACTTACCTTGGTATTTTCACGAATTCAGCTTGTAAAAACAGCAGCAATGGCGGCGCGGCCTGCGGAGCGAAGGGGCAGTTAAATCCACATTCAGTCCGCTCATCCAACGGCGGCCGCGGCTCGCACTGAACCGACTGAGACCTGAGAGTGACCGGCAGGTATCCAGGGCGACGGAGCCGGCTCCAGGTGTTCCACTTCGATCAAAAGTAAACACCGATCGGTAGGAGGGCCGTTCAGTGGCGGTTGGAAGTGGAAGAGCTCAGCGGCTGCCCGAGCTTCTCTTCCCCCAACAACAATGCGGTACGCTGTGTGAGGTCGTTACGCCGTGACGTCACCGCGTACAAAACGTACAACCGACAACCTGTTTTTTTTTTTTATTTATTTATTTTTTATTTTTTTTATTTATTTACAAGCACTGGAGTACTACAATGAGGTACTCCAGTGCTTTATTTATTATTTTATGAGTTGCTGTAATAAAGCAGTAAACCCAGTGTTTAGTTTGTTTTAGAGAGATATTGATTTGACTGTGTGACCATAGCAGTTGGCTGCAGTTTGTGCTGCTGTTTTCTGCATTGGGTAATACAGTCAGGTGTTTCTACTATTTTGTCCACCCCATGTATATCAGTGAGGGTAGATAACAGAACCTCTCTGCATGATGCAGTGCAGGTCAAAGGCATCACAAACCACAGCCCCTAAAGTGATCATAAAGTTAAATCAACTCCTCTCCGGAACAATTTCTTTAAAATCTTAACATTATATCCGACATGAAGGGAGGATTTCTTACAGAACTGTTGTATTAAACTGCATTAGTTTTAGCCGGGCATGCCTAAAATACTGCAAACTGAGGTGGTTGGCAGTTTATGATGTACATCTTGCCAAAACTTTTAATTTCAATTATCTTTCAGGGAATATGGACACCTTGCAGAAACAGTTTAATTAGTCATAACCAGTTCATGAAGTTTGAATGAGTCTCTTCAAAACTTGGGAGAGGCACCTTCCTATCTACAGAAAATGATCTGTTTTTCTTACTTTTTAAATTAGCGTTAATCCAGGAAGGTAAATTGTAGTAGGTAAGAAAATGTATTAACAGTCAACAGCTCCAAAACAGGCTGTAGTAAACAGTGGATGGCAGCACAATGGTGGTTTTTATTTCATGTTTCTTTTTATTGTTTACAGACAACAGTCAATCACTTGCAATCAGTTTCTTAACAAAGTTATGGTACTCAGACAGGCAAAGTTAATATAGACAAGGCAAAATCCGGTTTGTTTATATTAACCTTGCCTTATGAAGGCCGAAGTACGGTGGCCCTGAGGGTCAAAAAACAACATGTCAGCCTGATGGATGAAGGATGTGTCACAAGGTCTCTACATAAAAAAACGATAAAAAAAATTCTCCCCGATTGGACAAACATCTGGTACAGAGATCCAGAACATGTTTAGCCTAGCATAGCACAAACACTGCAAGTAGGAGGCTACTGCAGTAGGCCAACAGTTTCCCTCTGGATCGATCTCTGTACTGGACGCAGAGAAATAAAGCTGATATCCATCTTCTTATCTGTCAGAAAACAAGAAACTTTCTCAAGATCCAGACTGTTCCTTTACTGATATCACTGTCCTTTATCTCCTGGTGTTTTTTCCACCAATCAGGAGCAACAGTGTGACCGATCAAGTGGATTCGGCCGGTGGTTCTGGCTCGTCTGGACTCTGGTTGGGACAGACAGATGGAGCGTCCTCTCTGGACAGCAGGTTGTTTTTGCGGAGTTGACAGGCCTGCTGGTAGGGCGGGCAGATGGGCGGCTGAGTCGGAGGTGTGTACTGGTACTGTTTACCAGCCTCCAGCTGAAGAGAGAAAACAGAGCATGTTAGCATGCTAACATTAGATAATTAGCACTACACACTAAACACAGGTGGGGGGTGCGGGGTTTGTTGCAGGTATTAGATAAAGTCAGTATTAGACAAATTAAAACATTAATTTAATTTGAAAAAACTAAACCCTTTAAAAACACCATAATTTCAAAGCCCTTATAGCCCCTTTTAATGTATACATGACTTTTCCCCTTAATTTAATTTTAATATTAAATATCTGACAAATCCATTAATACCCAGGGATTTTTATTCAGCATAAGTATTTAATACTTTTAACCCAGATTTGGAATACATTAATGAATTGGATTATATTTTAAATAGGTTTTCTGTATGGATTAAGGGTTTTTAGGGGGTAAAACCCCATAGAGTCACTGAATAAAATTACAGGTCCCCCTTAGTTTGTATCTTAATACGATCATTAATGTACAACTTCAGGGGTTCACCTCATTTGGAGTTAATTAACGGATAAATAAATGGATTATAACATATTAAGGGTTTTATTTAATGGGTTATCTGCATGGTTTAAGGGGTTTTTAAGAGATAAAATTTCTGTTAATTTACCATCACTTAATTCATCCATTTATTACCCTGTTAAAATCCATGTAAAAACATTAATCACATCATTATTAATGGGTAAATGAATGTAACTTAAAAATAATAATAACAATAATTATAGTTTCAGAGTGGTAATTAAAAAACAGTTACAATCAAACTAACACTGGAATAACTGTTAAAGAATAAAATGACTCATGTGTCAGTGTAGACCAGGAGGATGAAGCTGCGTCTCCCACCTGCAGAGGGTAGGTTCTGTCTGAGTCGAAGGCGCTGAGGTCACCACACGCCAGGAAGGGAACAATGACACGGTTTGGACCCTCCAGCTGGTTAAAGTCCACATCTGATGGACAGAGACCAGAACCCAGAGTGAGAACACAGAAGAGAACCAGGACCAGGACATGCAGGGAAACTGAAGACTGATTCATATTTGATTGTTTGAACAGATCTGATTGTCCAAAGTTAAATCCAAAGACTCTTCTCAGAGTCTCATGAATGACCTGCAAACAAACATGATGCACTTCAAGAGCAGGGAAGCCAAGCTGCTTCCATCATCCAACACCTCCAGATGTGGTCTGGATGATCCATTATAATCGGTACAATCAAGACACCTTCACTAACACAAGCTTTTCTAGATTCAGATCAGATATGCAGACACAGACCACATGTGGAAAAGGGCTCATAGTTACCGTAGGAGTGGTCCAGCAGAGGGTTGGACATGTTGGGGACGTAGCCTTCAGGAGGAGAGTAATTCTGACACACGACAAACGCCTCTGCACAGACAGACAGAGAGAAACACTGGATATCAATGGATTTCACATATGAATTAATGTGGTAAAATCAACACGACTGACTGTGACTATCCACAGTGCAAAGACCTCAGATGCATAAAAGGGTTTGTCTCCTGTCGGAGCCGTGTGATTGGTCAGCGGTGGTGGTGACTCACCGATGCTGGAGTTCCTGCTGCTGCGAGGCTTAGCGCAGGTCACACCACTGAAGAAGATCTTCAGCTGAGAGTAGAGCAGCGTCACATCTTTACCTCTGAAGATCTGAGACACACAGGATGAGACGAGGTGAATACAGTCTGATCTGAAAGGAGACATGACGTCCACGACATCGACGAAAAACAATGCATCGCTGCACAAACCTATTTACACCGTGGTAAGTGTGCAGAACGACAGTATGTGATCTTATGCCAATGATTTTACTTTTCAAACTTCTCAGTGTCAGCTGAAACATTTTGAAACATGTCACAGCCCAAATACTGATCCAATTCAGAGTCCACATCTGGACAAATACAGATCAAATGACCACAGCTGTTCTTCCTCCACCTGTTGAATATGAATGGTGAATAAGTGATAAATCACATGAGTAAAAGTTGGACTCACTTTGGCCACAAACGTTCCTCCAGGTTTCAGGACGTGAGTGGTGATATTCAGAGCCTGAAACACAAGCAGCTGTCAGCATGACGTCACAGACCCACAGGTGAACACAAACACACCTCTGTACTCACAGCCAATAGGAGCTGAGCCTGGATGTACTCATCCACATCATGGAGCCCGGTTACTGTGGAAACACAACAGGAAATAACAATAAAAGAGCTGAATAAAAACAACACAGCAGCGAGACACAGGTGAGGAAGGGAGCGTCTCACCGTCTGGAGCTCCGTCACACACCACGAGGTCGGCTGGCTGACCCTCGAAGTGACGGATTATCTCCTGAGCTGTCGACACCTGAGAGGAAGGAGAGGACGCAGGTCATGAGACAAAGTGTTTGGTGCGAGGTTCTCCTTGTGTTTCCACTCTGGGACGTTTTAGATAAATGTCATTAAAAAGGTTATCATGATTATTATTGATGTTCTGTCAGATTTTATGCTCAATCCAGGTTCCTGCTGGGGCCAACACAAACCGCTGAGTGGTCTAAAACAGCATCCAGCATGTCAGACCAGTTTTTCAGCTTGTTTCACTGCAGAGCTGTGATCCTTTATTTTTCTATTGTAATGGAGGTCAAACATTTCCACTAAATTTTGCACTAAAATTACACATTTTGCAGAAAATTTCAAACATTTCCACTGAGGTAATATGTGAATCAGTTTTTCTGCAAAATATTACAGCATAATTCAGCACTATTTGAGGCAGCAGCTAAAACTGTAACAGTATAGAACATTATTACTAATAACATGTATCTAATATGAATCTTTGAGGATCTCAGGAACTCCCTGCTTTGAGCATTTATTATTGCATCTTGTTTCAACTGAGACCAACTGTAAGTACAGTTGTAAGCAAAGTTTGAGCAAAGGGTGTATGTAGTTAATTAAAAATGAACCTCACTTAATGCACTGTTTTTTTTTAACTTCATGAAATAAAAAAGAAGAAAATGAGACACCATTTGTGGCGTCATGAATTTACTGCTGTGGAAAAGGACTCTGACTTATCTCCTCACCTTGGTGATGTCTCCCTGGATCTGAGTGACTCCTGGCAGAGGAGCCATGGCCTGCAGGTCCACCGCCACGATCTTCACCTCCTCACCCCCCTCGCTCTTCTCCTCTCGACCTCTGAGTGGAAAAACAAACAATTAAATAGTTAAGTCATGGTATTATTAACACATAATTTGAAAATCTTTAATTATACTTTTGTATAAAATACAATTAAACTGCTGCCACACATAAAATTTGTGTCCAGGTGAGTGTATAAAAAAAAAAAAGAAACAGAAAAAGCTAAACCTGAGTTTGCGACTGAGGACCTGACTCCAGCTGCCAGGAGCTGCACACAGATCCACCGCTCTGTTGACACCTGAGAAAGACAGAAAAACTAAGTCAATGCATTTAGATCAATCAAACATTTATTAAAAGACAGCAGAAGAAAACGGGCAGGGACAGAAGCACAGAGGAATGCTGAAGGAGCATAAATGATCCAGGAACCAGAAAGTTAAATGTTCAGATACACTTTTTCTAACATGAAACGTATGTAAGATGCAGGTCTTGACAGGACCTTTGTTCTGTAAGACCTTTAGTTCTGCTGGTCTATAATACTGAGCCTGGGAGGGGAGGGAGCTGTAGGGTAGGTAGGGGACCAGTTGGGTGTCTCCCTGTGTCTCAGGTGTCCTCTGGGTCTCACCTGTGAACAGGTTAAATTCATGGTCGAGCTGCAGCAGCTTGAAGGCACTCCTCGCTCTCCAGCCCTCCTCTTTGGCCAGACGGTAGTAAATGTCCCGCTTGTCTTTGGAGGAGCGACCCATCCTGAAGTCTGACTCCCCTGGTGGAAAACACAGAGAGAGAGAGAGAGAGAGAGAGAGAACCAGAAACACACCAGCCTCATTTATTCCTGCCATGATATGATGATATGTTGTGATGCACTGGGTTATTATAGGACTTCAGCTCATGTTTTACCATTATTTTATTAAGGTGAATGTAAGAATGCGTACAAGTCTAAATTCCATTGAAGAATTCGCAAATTTTATTTGTAGTGGTTGCAATATTACGATCACTGTCCGTTCACCTGATATTATGTTCCAATCAAATTACACTGTGATAAACGACAATATGAACCAACTTCCTAAAGACTTGAGCTTTACGTGATGTTTGGTCTATTCTGTGTCAACCGAATTTAACAGCACATCTCAGTGAATCTAGAAATGTATTTAGTTATAATATAGTATACACGTATCGTCCCGGAGACCGGTTACCTTTATCTAGTTCAGTTTTTAAACGGGGTTTGGTGTCGAGTGCAGATGAAACGAAAGATTTCTCTTTTATCTGACCTTGTTGTCTCATGTTAGGTCAGTGGACATGTCTGCGTTAAATACATACACATTTATTCTCAACAATACAGACAAGACAATAACATATTATCTAATTTAAACAGAGTTTCAGAGCCATTTACTCACTATTCACGTGTCGTCCCGATGTTGACGATAGAAGGACCCCTGTCGGAAGGTGTCCCCGGAGCGCCTGTCCAAAATGACACCATCGTACAAACTCACCATCTCTGCTTAAAACTTAAATGTTTTGTTTGTTTGTTTTGTTTGTTTGTTTGTTTTTTTGGTGTTTTTTTTGCTTGTTTTTTTTGGGGTTTTTTTTTTTGTAATAATTCCTAAACCATAACCAAACCTTTAATGATGTGGAACTTTATATCTAATTGTCTATTTCAAGCCGGAATTTCTGTCTATACACACAGTGATGTTTTGTCGTGTTTCAATATAATTATATAATATAATTCCACGCGTAATATAATTACATAATTCAACCATCAACCAAAAAGAAAAAATGAAGAACAAAAGGGAGGAAATGTTACACATAATATCAACTAGTTATTAATTTCTAGCGTTTTCTCACATAAATTAAATATTAGAAAGAGTAAAAAAATGTAATCAACCTCAAACTGAAACTATATAGAAGCTGTATGAAAGTATTTAACAAAACGTCAAAAATGATTTTTTTTTCTTTAGTGCTTCCCAGCCACACGGTGTCGCTGCAGATAAATTAAACTCCAATATAGAAACAACTCTGAAGGGAAATCACTAAAAATATCAGTTATAAACAAAACATTTTAAAGAAAAACACAAAGATAGAAAAACAATGAACTCACAATATAGATTAGATTAGATTAGATTAGATTATAATTATAAAAAATTATAAAAATTATAAAAAATGACTCTATATACTGCAATTAAGTACAGTTGAGGTATTTGTACTTCTGTACTTTACCAAAGCTTCCATTTTCTGATACTTTACACCTCCACTTCATTAAATTTGTGCTTTTGACTCCACGTTTGTTTGACAGTGGTTACTTTGCAGATTTAGATTAATTCAATATATAAATCAACAAATTAAGTAAATTGAAATTAGTCTGACCTTTGCCAGCTGCAACTTTAAAGTGCATAACTAAAATGAAATTATATAAAACATACATTTATTATTGCGAAATTGCCATTCTGATTATTGACTACTTTTTTGTTGATGCCATTATTTTACTTTAGTAACATGTTGAGAGAGTAGCCAGAGTGCAGCTTTTCCACTTTTACCTGAGATTATAAAAAAAATGCAACTGGCTGATTATCTTCAATTCAACATTGAAGAGAACTAAATTAAAATTACTCAGTAGTTCTGATGGAGCGGGAGCTTAAAATAATGTAAATGTAATGAATTCCCCTTTTTTGTCTCAGTGACTGAACTGAGTTTAAGGAGATTTGGCATTAATGAACAAGACACAAACTTAAATCTGAGGTTCTCTTTAAAGTGATGTGGATGTTACACAGAGAAGATGAAGTCTGAAAAGAGACAACACAAATAAAATCAGTTTATATACAAAAAGTTTAATTTGAAAAATTTCCATGAAAAAATACTTTTTCCTGTGAGAATTTTACATTCAAAACATCAAAAACTGGAACAAATGAAATAAGAATTAGTTAAAACTTTTGAACCTGATGTGAGAATATTCAAACCTGAATCTGACTTTTATTCTTGTTTTCTTAGATCACAGGAAGAAAGAGACACATTTTATAAAGGTTAAAGGGGATAAATAAATAAACACAGGATGAGGAATGTCTCCGTAAATAAATAAAAACACTTAATGTACAAAATACACATAAAAATAACAAATACATATATTCAAATTAAAAAAACAAATGCATATATTCAAAATACAAAACTGAGTGTTTGCATTGACTGTGCATTTTACACCCCAAGACTGAGGGTGAAGGAGAAGATGGAGGACAAAAATGGATCCTCAGTAACATGACCTCAGTATTGAAGTAAGTGTTATAGTAAACTGTGTTTTTGTTCTATCAATACTCAAACTCAGGTGTTGGAGGAGGAAACACAGAGACGATGTTCAGCCTCCTTTTTGAGCTTGAAGCTAACTTGAGGAGCAGCGGGAGGTCCACAGTGAAAACTGGACCAGATTTCCTTCTTCTATGAGACATTTAACCTGAACTCGAGTCAGGAAGAGTTTTCAGACAAAAGTAAACACTGAAGGATGAGAGACATTTGTTGCATGAAGAAAATAAAAAGAACCAAAAAGTTATGTTTTGGTATCAGAACTGAGACTCAGGTGTGGTGTCCTGAACCAGTCCAAGGCCTCCAGAGGTGTGTGTGTGTGTGTGTGTGTGTGTGTTATGAAGTGCTGAATGTGTGTTTTCAAGTATTCCACCACATCAGCAGGCGAGCATCCTTCACCACCTCAACTCTCACATTATAAGGTGGGTGGGGTTTGCTTTGGGGTGGACAAAAATGTTATTTAAACTGAGGAAAAACTGGAGACTTTGGAGAAATGTGTGACACTACTGTCTGTACGCTAATGAAACGCCAGCAGCTCATGAACCTAGCACAAAGAGTGGGAATGGGGGTAACAGCTAGCATGTCTCTGCCTAAAGGTAACACAATCTGCCTACCTGCCCCTCTAAAGCTCACTGATTAACACATCATGTCTTGTTTGGTTAGCCCAATCAAAAACTGGACTGTAAAAGCAACATCTGTCATGTTACAGAGGTTAAGAGCCGGAGAATTTCTTTTTCAGAACCTGCCGGCTCAGAGCCAAATAATGGTCCAGCACATACCTCGCTGTAAAACAAAAAATTATGGGCCTCACATAGCAGCTATGGAGTTGCTGAGTAAGTTTTTTCATTGGATGAATTCCTCTGTGATTTAATGATGTTTCATATTTTAACCATGAGGATTCTTTGGAGCCTTTGAAGAACCCTCCACCCCTGACCATGGCGTTACTCTACCCACAGCAGCTTTTAAAGTCAAGGCACTCAAACAGCAACACTAGATGGAGAACAGGTATTGAAGCTGCTCTGTTATATGAACGAGGGAGGGGGCGCTCCTGCATCCTAAACTGTGACCATGACTCACTCTGTAAACAGAAAAAACATCTTCTTTGGAGCAACAACCACACGATCACAAGGAAACTCAAACGCCAGAGAACAGCTGTCAATGAAGTCCTAGCCATGCCCCTCAGCTGAATCCCATTGACCAATCAGAGGCTCTGCTGGCTTGAAGAGGAAGATGAGGAGGAGGAGGAGTCAGCTGTAATGGTATGAAGCGTGATGCTGCCGTCGTCCGTCTGCTGACCGTCACTGCTGGTCACCCAGGGGTGGAGGAGGATCTGCTCCAGGGTTGGCCGGTCAGACGGCTGCTGGCTCAGACACCAGCCAATCAGCTGCTGGCACTCTGTGACAGAAACAAGAGGAGGTGAAGAAGGGGGACAACAGGAAGTTACAACTTTCACATCTCTAAGGTTCAGGACAGTGTGTGGTGATCAATCTAGAACCGGGTCCTGCGATCTACGCAGAGCGGACTCCTCCCAGACCAACCTGTGGAGATGTTGCCTCTGAAGTAGATCCGTCCTCTCAGGATCTCCTCGTCCTGTTCAAAGGGGATGTCCCCACACACCATGTCATACAGCAGCACGCCGAGCGACCAGACGGTGGCCGAGCGACCGTGGTACCGCCGGAACCGGATCCACTCTGGAGGGCTGTACACCCGTGTACCTGAAATATAAATAAAACAGTGATCAGAATCACACATGTACAGTCTGTCAGAGTGAGTGTGCAGAGCGGCGGTGGTGGGGAAACACCAGCAGCAACAGGAAGCAGTGACTAATCATCATCACCATCATCACGGCGGCCGTTAGCGAGGGCTGCTGGTCACGAGAGCAGCAGCTGGTGTTACCGATAAATACTTCCTGAGCAGAACAAAGATGCTGCTCATCTCATCTGTCCTCACCCAAGTAAACAGGACTAGTGTGTGATGGAAGGTCATCATGTGACCTACATTCTGGTTCCAGTCAACATGAAAGCTTGTTCTGTCATCATGGTGACCTATCTCTCACTCACACACACACACACACACACACACACACACACACACACACACACACACACACACACACACACACACACACACACAATCTCCTGTACTTTTAAGAACTCTCACAGCTGCTTGCCTAACATGACAGTAACCTGGACCTTCAGACCAAGTCATAACCCTCAAGAGGCTTGGACTGGATAAAATGCCCCAGTTTTCCAGAACTGTCACCATTTTCCTTAAAAAAAGCTCCTGACTGTCTAAAACCATTCCTACTACTAAAAAACATCCACGCTTTTCTGAAGTGTCTCCAACTTTCACAAAATGTCTTTACAAAAAAAAAAAAAAAAAAAATCCAAACAAAGCAATTAGACAGGTCGGTCTAAGTGATCAGACTCACCATCAAAGTCAGTGTAGGCGGTATCTTTGAGTAGGGCCCCCGAACCAAAGTCAATGAGTTTGATCTGTCCGGTCCTCAGGTCCACGAGCAGGTTCTCGTCCTTGATGTCTCGATGGACGACGCTGCAGGTGTAGCAGTGACGCACCGCCTCCAGCACCTGCAGGAAGAAGCCGCGTGCCACCGCCTCATCCAGCGCACCGTGCTCCGTGATGTAATCGAACAGGTCCTGAGCCGCCTCCGGACGCTCCATCACCATCAACCAGCCGTCCACCCGCTCCCACCAGTCCAACAGCCGCACCACGCCGCCGAATGCCCCGCCCACCTTTTCCAACAGCACGATCTCCAGAGGAACCACGGTGCCACGCTGAGAGAGCATCAGAGAGAAAATTATCAATTCACCATCCATAAAATTATGCGACAAACATTTTAGAGGCAGAAAATGAATAAAGAACTATTTTAATAACCAAATAATCACTTTAGACATTTACAGGCCTGAATGGACTGTTGATCAGAAAAGGTTTATTTTTTCAGTACCATTTTAAAATTTTGCTTTATAGAAAATCAAATGGGCAGATTTATCTTATGTTATGATTTTTTACAGAACATGTGACAGGGGTCGCTGTTTAAAAAGGTTCTCGATCTCAATGAGACTATTTATAATGACACTGTTTAAATGAAGGATTAAGTAAAAGAATAATAAATCCGACAGGAAATGACTGTAAACATGTTAATCTGCAAGTGAAAACAGGTAAATCTCACCAGAGTGCCCCACTCAGTGACTCTGTCCCTGCACACATGTTTCACCGCCACCTGCATGGAAACATTCAACATTAAACACTCAGCCTCCGTACAGTTACATACAATATATGAACATACAGGGAAGAATAAATTCTGTTTCTATACAAAGAGACAGAACAGCAGCTACAATACAAATCTGTAACTGAACAGTAACACAATGCTTTTAGTTTGCTGCCTCTGTCTTTAAATGTTTCTTTAATCGTGAATAAACATAGTTTTCCCATCAGGTCTCGGCTGATATATGTAACTACTTCCTGATCCCAAAGACTAAAGAGTAAAATAACAGCATTATTTTTCAGTATGTGCAGACAGTGAACAGTGAAGCTTAACAAAACACCACTGTCTTTGTGAAAACAAAGACCACATGTCAGGCAGCGCTGCACTGCATCAAGCTATGCTAACAACAATGCAAGAGGAAGTGAAGGAACAGACCCCGCCTTCCAAATAAAAGCACATGCTCATGATGACATAACATGATGTTGAGCTCTTGTTGGGAACAGCAGCTGTGATAATCTGGAAATGTTTAAGTCAGTCCAGATACAAACCAGCAGCTTTAAATACTCTAAATTATATATTTGTCTTTGCTTTATGTTAAGTCAAATTAAAATATTTAAGTGATGTAAAATATCAATTTTGATTTCCTGACTGGAGATACAATAATAAGCTGAGAACAGATGGTACATTATACAGTAAAATGAATGAATCAAACTACAGAATACATCATTGAGTGATAAGTGACATCTGACTGTTTAACAGTTCCTGCAATTACATTCAGCATCATGAAAACCATCTGCCTATTTGGGTGATGATGACTCAGTCATCACATGGTGAATTATTAATCATAGGTCACAAAACTATCAGCTGACAGGGAAGCTCCAAGATCTGCTGCTATGACTTCAGCCAAACGTGGTGTGTTATATATAAACACACAAACTGAGTCATCCAGCATGTCTTTTAGAAAACCATTAACACTTAATTAGTAGACTAAAAGAAAATTAATTACCTTCTGTCTTACAAATCGATCATTAATGTTGATTTTCAAACAACAATTTCAAAAATTTTGATGTTTACATCTTCTCAATCCTTTTTTTAACACAATAGAAAATCTAATATTTTTCAGACAATAGAGACTATATGCTCTGAGAAACAGTGATGGACATATTTTAGCTTTTGCTGTTATTTTTAAAGAAAATACAATAAATTATGAAAATAACAAGCAGACTGATTAAATATTTTTAATAATGCTGCGATGGGATTAACAGCTAATTAATTTTAACCTGCGTTTTCAAGTGCTCAGAAAAATGGAAATTTGAACATTGTGTGATATGATTGATAGCTTCAAAATAGCTATTAAAGGAATCTGGTGGTGACAAAGTGTCAGCTACTGTTTACAAGGTAAAGAATCTAACAATATTTTTAAAAGGCTTATTATGAGCTGCTTTTATTTTGAAGGCTGCGGCCGGAAACGTGGCTGCTTCCTGGGTGCAGCTTGCCGCTCGGAGCCGCGGCCATGTGCCGGGACCAAAACAAAGCGGCCGGCTGCTCTCACCGGCAGCCCGTCGTCCAGGCGGACAGCCGCGTACACGGTGCCGAATCCTCCGTTACCGAGCACCGAGCCCAGTTGGTACAGTTTCTCAAACGACTGCTTCTCCGCTTTGCCTAGAAAAAAAAAAAAACAGAAAAAAATACGATTATTTGAAGTAATTTGGACCCTGTAGAACTTTGCGCCAAAATCTGTAACCCCACCAAAACCGTCTCTCCGCCGATGTGTTTTCGTTTTGCAGTTTCAGCTTAACACCAAACTGTTTAAGCAGAGGTTTAAAATAAGAACAATGCCGTAAATCAACAGGAAAACATCCAAAAATCACTGAATTCACATGCGCAAATGTCCTCAGATGACTTGTGTTGTCCTTATGTCAGCCGTTTAAAAATGGAGGACTGTTCAACATCATCATCATTATTATTATTATTATTATTAATATTCACATTTATTATCTACTCTTTAACTGTGTCACCTGACTAACTCGGGAAATACCATG